>NW_016812346.1:1098369-1116573 GCF_001698545.2 Rhinopithecus bieti | reverse complement strand
AAAAAAAAAAAAAAAAAAAAAAAAAAAAAAAAGGCTAAATTAGAGCCTAAATTCCTCAGTCTGCTTCCCGCTCTCCCTGCACATCACACTCCCTGGCCGCTCTCTGATCTACACTCCTCTCTCCTGTCCTGTTCTCGCCCCCTGCCCCCATCCACAGTTCTATCTATTCTCTGCTGGGCTGGCCCTCTCAAAGAGAAGCCACTCACATGTTATGAAGAATGACTCTTACATTAAGTGAAAAATCAAATTTATTTGCAACAAACAGCCTGGGCTGCATTGATTTCCATATGGCTTGTCCTGCATACCCTTTTAAGCAGCCAGACTCAGCATCAATACCAGTGAGCTAAGACATCTCTGGACCGGAGAAATGCAAGATAAGGGCTCACTCTAAGGGTTCCATGGTCCTGTTGAGCCAGTCAGCTCCTCTGATGTGTGAGTTTGGAAGATTTACTTCATCCAATTTAAGAAGTCCTCATGGTTTACGTGCTTTATGTCCTTTTTGGCCTCTTTCCTGAGGCTCAGGGCACGAGTTGACATCCCATCTCACTCAACATCTAGCTGTGCAATCTTGGGCTGGTGATCACCTGAGCTTCAATGTTCTTGTATTTACAATGGGATGATAATCTATGACCTGCTACCCTCAAAGGATTTTTGAGGATCCAGGGTGATAATTTGAAGGAGAGTATTTTGTAAACTGCTACGCACATGCCTGCCTATGAGATGAGACTGCTTATTTGTTATTTACAAAGGTAAGGAGCTACCCCTTCCCTGAGCCTCATGTGCTAGGTCCAAGCCAGCCAGGGCTGAGCTCTGTCACTTACGGACAGGACAGAGCAAGAGGAAAGCTTTCAGAGACCATTTTGTCTCTTCCTTTCAGTGAGATCCAGAGATGACAATTAATGGCAGGCAACATTTCTGAAGCATCCGTTCTGTGCCAGGTACTGGTGTCAAGTGTTTTATTTACAGTTCTCATCAATCCTCACCACCTATTAGGCACTGTTTATCCCTTTGCACAGGTGAAGTAGCTGAGAATAGTAAAAATGGCACAGCCACAATTCAAAGGTCTGTTTGATGCGAGAGTTGGAGCCTTAACCATAAGCTGGGAGAGGGACTGCTCATTTTTCAAGCCTCACAGGCAGCCCTGCTAACAGGTCAGCTTTCACATGGATACAGGCCTGTGGGAGAGAATAGAAATGAAGAGGTCATAGGTGTGCTCTGTGTGTGTGTGTGTGTGGCCAGCTCCTCTTATCTCCGTGATCTTGGGCAAATGATTCACCCTGGGGTTGTTGTAAGAATTAAATAACATTGTCAAAATGCGTATAAATTACATAGCACAGTGCTCAGCTGACCCCGTCTGTGAAGAGGGAGAAGGGCAGAGCAAAATCAGGATGGCTGCACAAATTGTCAGGTATTGGTCATGACCCAACAGGCATCAAAGAGGGCTCAAGCATCTGCAGGCAGAAAAACAGGAATCACCGAGGCACTATGGTAGGAAAGAAATATCACAACAGGTATGGAAACCTGAGCAGTTCAGCAGGGCTGGCTCATGAGTGGTGGAGTGTGGAGAGTCAGGGGACAAAAAAATGTATAGAGAAACAGGAACAGATTTGGGGAAAGCGGTCTATGTTAGGGGGAGCTCAGTTGAAGGGCAACAGGGAGTCACCCCCAAGCTTCATCTGGCTGCAGTACAGAGAACGGCTCGAGGCAGGCAGCTCTGGGTGAAGGGGGGTGATTGTGGTTAATCCTCCAAGAAAAATGGTAATAGCTTGCACTGGGAAGTGTCAGAGGGAATGGCTAAGAAGAATGGATTTGAATACTGGGGCAGGATGGATACGCTTTGGGGACTACTGTAGGCAGAAAGTACAGGAGAGGGAGCCAGGCACCAGGATATCCTACAAATTACTAAGTTTTCATGTCTAACTATCTCAGGAAGGTCTTCCCCTCAAGGTCACACAGGGCTTGACACAAAGAAACTGCTAAATACGTTTGTTGAATGAATAGCAAAACTAGGACCTAACATTTATTCAGCACTTACTTGCTATTATGCTTACCACTGAAAGGCCATCTCATTAAGTCCTCACGACAATTCAATGCAGCAGAGAGGCTTCTCACGCCCATCTAACAGTTGAGGACTGAGGTTTAGAGGGAAGCCTAACTCATCTCTAGGCAGGTAGACAAACACTGGAGCCCAGCTCCTAACCACCTCACTATGCCAGGGAAAAGAGTAAGGGAGAAAATAAATGAACTAAGAATGAACTACAGGGCAGGCTTTTACCAGGTCCAAGTGCCCAAATGGCAGAGACTTGCTGTTGATGTGGCACCCCAACTGGTGTTCCAGCTCACCTGTGCCACGCCTACCTGCCCCAGGCCCACCTGCGCCACGCCTACCCGAGCCCATGCCTACCTGAGCCAAAATCCCCTGCGCCCAGGCCCCGCCCCCTCGGCCTTGCCTTCACCTGTGCGGCAGAATTCCTCGGCCTCCTGTGGCACCATATCCTTGACGCGGCTGCCGTAGGCTAGGCGGGCGTCCTGGTCGTAGGCCTTCAGGGTCTCGCTGGAGCTATAGGATTTCTGCGGGGTTTTGCCCTCCTCGCTGTCCGCGGACGAGCTGGTGTAGCGGCGCTCGGCGTCGCGGCGCCGGGTCAGCGAGCGGTAAGGCTTCCTCTCCTTCACGTCCATGGCCTCCGGCCCGCGCTCTTCCGCATCCACAAATAGGGTCCTCGCCGCACTCAGGGCCGAGTGGTCTAGAGCCAGGGAAACCGAAGATAGGGCGTGAGAGGCAGAGAACATTCCCGGGTTCATCCTGATCCTGGATTAACCCTTGCAGCAGTGTGGACAGAGAACCCCAGGCAGCAGAGGTGAGGGTACCGCTCCACCGCTACGCAGCCGGTAAGTGACTCGCACCCAGGGCCTCCAATTACAAATGCTGTCCCTTTCTGCTACTTAGCCTATTCACCTTGAAGAGGCCTCCTCCAGGGATGGGCACCAAGGAAGCTGACAGCAAAGGCCAGAGGGCACTGGCGGTTAGTAATATCCCTAGATAGGAACCAAGCCTGTTTGATTCCCATCACATCCCACGTGGAACAGGGCCTGACCAAGCTCTAGCCCAGGGCTCCTTAAAAATCTGTGAGATGGATGATTGCATGCAAGCACTGGGATAAGCACTTTGCATATATTATCTTAGTAAATCTTCATACCTTCCGAGATATTATTACTCTCTCCAACCTTTTTTGGAAACGAGCCAAGGTATAAACAACCAACCCACACTTACCACCACCAGATGATTATATAATTATTTGCTTTTTGCCCATCTCCTTCCGCTAGCCTATAAGCCGTATGAGCGCAGAAACTTTACCTGTGCTGCTCACTCCTGGTCTCTAGCACCTTGAGCAAGAGCTGGTACACAGTAGGCGCCTAATAAAGATGTGTTTCATTAACCAGCTAAGCATCCCCATCTGACAGATGAGAAAACTGAGATTCAGAACCCCCTTCAAGGTCACTTAGGTGTCAAGTAACAAAGCCAGGTTTGGAACTCAGATCTGTTTGACTCTAAAGCCTGCATTTTTCCTATTCCATTCTGTCTCCCTGAGATGTCTCCCTCCTACTCTTAGTACACAAAAGTGCCCTTCCAGTTACTCAGAGAATGTCCCTCACCTCTAGACTTGCCCATCTCATCAGTGCCGCCATCAGCACTGGGCAGCCGAGTGTCTGCCCCATGCACCTGGGTGTTGTTAGGGGGTCTGACTGGTGGGAAGCTCCTAATAACCCTTTATCCTCTTTTCCCCATCTTGACCCTTCTGCCCTACACTGACACCACTGGATTTTTGACTTGTGATAGCACCCTCTTTCTCCCTCCAAATGTCTTCTTTTAGCTCTGGGGTAGCAAACACAACCATACAGGGCCAGGAGCTCAATACAGAAGGAAGGAAAGCAGAATATCCTCCACAGAGACATAGGGCATCACTTAGTTTTTATGAAACACAACCTGCTCAGTTCCGGCTTTCCATTGCTCCATCTTTCAGAGCAGCATGGGTACACAAGGCATTCCCCTGCTTCATTGTCCGATTAGAGAAACAGCAGAGCAAGAGCTGTGATAAATGCTGCCAACATCAGACCTCAGCATCCAGGGTGGGGCCTTGACAGCTGGGAGGGTGGGTCTGTCTAAGTGCCTGCCTGTGCTGCAAAGTGGGAGTATGGGTGGGAATGTCTGGGGGGTAGTGGTGTCTTGTGAATTTTTAAGACAAGCTGGAAATTTGGAGTTAGATATTTATATGTATGACTTTAAGATGTTGAGCCATTATTATTATTATTTAATTTTAATACTTTGCAGGCCAAACAAAACAGACTGCTGAGTCGAATTTGCTCTGAGGCTCGCAGTTTCCAAATTCTGCCTTTGATCATGGACATCAGAGACAGCTCTTTGGCCCATTTTTCAAAGAGTACAAACATTTGTGATTTTATTGGTGCCTCATAATAACTGTGAAGTAGAGATTACAATTATTTTCACCCCCATTTTACAGATGAAGCTACAGTGACCCAGGGCCATATAGTCTCCTGCCTAAGGCCACATGGTGAGTTAGTTGCAAAGCTGGCACTAACTAGACTGCAATGCCTCAGGATTATACCTAGATCCAATTAAGATGAATAGGTGAACTATTTTGGTTCCCAATTCTCAAAATATCCCTGGAAATTAATGCTGGGGCACGGGGTGCAACCCAAGACACAGAGAAATCAAATTATGTTACTGAGGCTCAAACCCAGAGCTCTGAGCTCTGCCATCCTGATGCTCAGTCTCCCAATAGCTGGCAAGATGATAGTCTTCTGAGTGTCTGAGAAGCAGGACCACAAGGAAGATCAGTGATAGTACCTTCTACTCCAGGGTTTTTAAAACTTTCTTGACTGCAGTCCATAATTAGAAAAACATATTATGGCCAAGCATGGGGTGGCTCACATCTGTCATCCCAGCACTTTAGGAAGCCAAGGTGGAAAGATCACTACAGGCCAGGAGTTCGAGACCAGCCTGGGCACAGCAAGACCCTGTCTCTACAAACAAACAAACAAACAAACAAACAAACAAACAAAACTTTAGCCAGGCATGGTGGCACATGCCTATAGTCTCAGCTACTCAGGAGACTGAAACGGGAGGATAGCTTGGGCCCAGTAGGTCAAGGCTATGGTGAGCTGTGATGGTACCACTGTACTCCTTGCTGGGCAAGAGTGAGACCCTGTTTCAAAAAAAAAAAAAAATTATAACATCTTACATAGTGACCCACTACACACATTGATGTATGTGAATGTGTGTGTTTATATGTATAAAAGAGAAACAAAAGATTCACAAAAGTTATTGCGTGATGAGAAATATGCATAAAAGAGAAACAAAAGATTCACAAGTTATTGCATGATGAGAAATGCACTCTGATATGTTCTATCTCATTCTCCTTCATTTTTTAAAAAATGACTGATTATAACTCTAAATTGATATCATGACCCAATACTGGCTTTCAAACCAAAGCACTGTTCTGGTGTAATTTGAATGAGGATTTATGGCAACTGCTGCCTCTGCCTGTTTACTTCTAACCCCTGAGTGACAATAATGATGATGATAATAATAAGCATAAGTACTCCATAATGTTAGCCATCATTAATATGATTCACTAATAACTCATATTAATAACTCATAATAGTAATAATGGTTTTAATATTATAGCTAATAGACTCTTAGTAGCTAATATTATTGCTTACTTTTACTATGATTATATATAACATCTTTAATCCTCACACCAACCCTGTGATATAAGTATTATGATTTTCTGCAGACTGCAGATGAGAAATTGTGAGGTTAAGTATGCTGCCCAAGGTTACATGGCCCTCGCATATAAAGAGGAGAAAGAATTGTGATCCTGAGGTTGAACTCAGCAAGTGGGTATAACTGCTGTATGGGCTGTGCCAGGGAAATTTTCGAGGCCCAGGTCATGCTATTGTCCTGCTTATGCCCTCTAGCAGCCCTGCTGAGCCTTTGGGGTCAATTGTAGTTTCCTGGTCAAAATGAAGGCTCTTGTCATTCTCGCTCACCTCGCTTCCATCTTGCCGAGCCACTTGCACTTTCCTGGATGTGAATTCTGTGGCCTCTCTGACTGTGTGTATGATGCTTCATCACTGCACATGCAGCCCACTAGCTGATCTTTTTTCACGTCTGCCTCTCCCCTTGACTAGAGTTCCTTGAGGGTAGGCAGGCTTGGTATCTGGTGCTCACAAAATGCTTGTTAAGTGCATGCATGAATGAAACTACTTGGCAGCTACTTCATGTCTTCTTATTAAGCCTAAATAACGTAAAATATTAGTAGTTCACTACCAATTAAGTAAAGTAGTAAATCTAAGGCTGAATTAGAGGCATTGCTTAGATGTATTCTCTTTTTAAATTTCAAAGGCAGCCTGGGCTTGAAGTATGCATCCCCCACTGACCAGGTGAATGACCTTGGGCAAGTTATTTAACCGCTCTGTGCTTGCGCTTTCTCATCTGTAAAACCCCTTAGGGTTGTTTTGAGGATTAAATGAGTTAATATGTGCCCCTAGCATATACAGTCCCTGGTACACAATGAGTGCTCAATAGATGTTAGCTATTATTATCATCAGAAAAAACAAACACATTTTCTTTTTAAAAAGCATAATGTAGAACACTCCGGGGAGGTGTCAGTTATAACTGGGGAAGGAGCATCCCCTCAGAAGCATATGTTAATAAGGCTGAGAAACATTTTAGGCTGTTAAATTGGTGGATGACTATTTCTTTTCATCAGTGTGTGCCTACTGACTGAAGACACTGGCATCAAGGCAAAGGCTCAGTAACCACAAATTATTAAGAACATACACACCTAACGCACAGCTTCCCTGTCACAAAGCTGAGGCAGGGAGAATATTCGCCTGGTTCTCATTTCCTTTACATTTTCTTTTCACATTTTAGGCTTAATATAGTAATTCAGCAAGTATTTACTGCTTTTGAACAGGTGAGAGGTCAGGTATGGTTCACACTCAAATTGGCATTTAACAGCGGGAAAGAAGAGGTTGAGGTGAAAAGAGGAGTGACAGTGGAGAAATGCTCCCTTTGGAGCAAGGGATTTCAGTGCAGTGACCTGGAGCTCCCCAGCAGAAGGACAGAAGGAATGCTGGGGAAGGGGCCCACCTCAGACCCTGCAACCCCCAGCCACAGGCTCAGGACAAGCACATGGCACATATCCATGCCTAAACGTGTTTGCTCCCTCCTTACCCGCCAACCTCTGGGTTCCCCATAAAACCCATAAGCGTGACATCCAAAGCTTCTGGAGATCTGACTTTCCTCGTCTCTCTCTGCTTCCTCTCACTGCCACAGAGCAACCTGTCTCCTGCAGACTCACATGCTCCATTTCAGTCCTGCAGAGCTGCCTGCCATTTGCCAGACATCCCATACTCTTTAACGTTGCTGAGCCTCTACAAGTGGTGTTGGGTGGGCTCACCTAACGGCGGTACCAGGAGGAGCTGGGGGCAGGGTCGTGTTAGGTGAGAGGCCAGAATGTGTCTTCGCTGCCCCCTCTAGCTCTCTAGTCCTCTGTCCATGCCTTCTCCCACAGGTAGCCCCTCCTCCAGGCCTCCGCTTCACACTGGGCCCTGCTAACATCTTCCCCTGCCCTCATCTGTGCAGGCCCAGGGGTGTGCCAGTTTCTTGCTGTTGCTAGAGCCCAGGTGTCTCACCATCAGGGCTGGCTCTCTGAGCCTGCTGCACCTCCATCTCTTCATTAAAGTCTGCTCCTCTAAGCCATCTAGAGTGAACTCTGTTTCCTGTTAGGATCCTGACCAATGATACAGCTTCACCCCTTACTTTCTTTGGCTTTCAGCAATCATCATCATCATCGAACTAATAATAACACCAGCCACCACTTACTCAGGGTTTGCCATAGGCCAGGCACCAGTCAAGTGCTTGAGATGTTTTCATTTAGTTCTCACCATTTCTGCCTCTGTGAATTGGTCCCATTTTACTGATGAGTTCTCACCATTTCTGCCTCTGTGAATTGGTCCCATTTTACTGATGAAGAGCCTGGGGCTTAGAGAAGTAAAATAACTGGCTTGCAGTCACACAGAAAGAGACTCAAGAGCTGGATGTGTCCAACTCCAAACCTTCTTTCCAGAACCCTCTACCCTGACAGTGACAGAATGAGCTCCAGGTTAGGAGTAAGGCCTGTCCTGGCCACCTTCTAGCTGTGTGGCCCTGGGCACAAGACGTTTAACTTATTCCGAGAGGCTGAGTTTGTTAGATGTTTTGTAAACTGTAATGTACTAAATTGGTATAAGGGAATGGATAGTCATTACTGTCAATGCCATCATTATTATTGTGCTGTTATTTCTAAACAATAAATTATGTAGCTACTTTAAACATAGACCAAATTAGGTAGGTGAGAATGTTTTGGGAAGCTCAAGTAGCAAATACATACCTAAGGACCAAACTAGCAGCTCAGTCATTGCAGGCCTCAGGCTAAACAAAGAGGCTCCAATCAAGACAAAGAGCATGTGACCCCCAGGTGAGCACATTGCCACTGACCCCATCTGTGAGACATGCAAGACCCTGGCGGGACTCGGCCCACCAGCCTGCTCCAGAGATGGTGCAGTGTTCTGAAACTCTTCTCCAAGCAAAACCTGAGTACCACAAAGGTGCCTTAGAGAAGAGTTCATTGTCACAAACTGTTGCAGACCAGTCTAGTGCTGGGCACTGGAGGTTCCAGAGATGAGCAGGTCACAAGCCCTCCGGTGACAGCTCACCATCTCTCTGGGGTGTCAGCCCTAGGGACCATCACCATCAGTGACAAATTCTTTGATAAAGTCTAAACTGCAGTTTTATAAGCTTGTTCTTATGCTGACGTGGGTCTTGGTTTTGGTGTGTCTGTGGAGAAGGAGAGTGGGCCCAGACGAGAGGAGGGAAGAAGACATATGTATCGAGCACAGTGCTTTTCACATACTCCCATGAAAGCCATAATTATTTCTCATTTTTGAGACCAGGCTAAAAGATCCAGTTCTTTGATCAAGTTCACACAGCCAGTAAAGGACAGGGCTGAGACCTGAACCCAGACCTTCTGACTCTAAAATCCATGTTTGGGTGGTTGTATGAGTTCGTTTTCATGCTATTGATAAAGACATACCCGAGACTGGGTAACTTATGTAGGAAAAGGGATTTAATGGACTTACAGTTCCACGTGGCTGGGGAGGCCTCACAATCATGGCAGAAGGTGAAAGGCACATCTCATGTGGGGAAGGACAGGAGAAGAGAGAGCTTGTGCAGGGAAACTCCCCCTTATAGAACCATCAGATCTTGTGAGACTTATTCATTACCACAAGAACAGCATGGGAAAAACCTGCCACCATGACTCAATTACCTCCCCCCAGGTCCCTCCCACAACATGTGGGAATTCAAGATGAGATTTGGGTGGGTCACGGCCAAACCATATCAGTAGTTTTTTTTGTTTTTGTTTTTGTTTCCTTTACAGGAAGCTGGGCTTAGATGGATCTGGAAAGTTTGAACAGGGATGTGAATGTGGGGAGGGCTGGGAGCCCCCTGGTGGTGATGGTGATCAGGGGATCATTGAAGACAGGAAAAGGGCTAATAACAGTAAGATAACTACTGTTAATTGAACACCTCCTTATGTGCTTGGTACTGTGTAAATTATTTCAAATCCCTATAACAACTTGGTAAGTTAGGTATTATTCTTTTAATCTTTATTTTCTCTTATTTACTCTATTTTATCAATGATATAACAAGCCCAGAGATTAACTGAATTGCTCTAGATCACATGGCTTCCAAGTGTCAGGGTCTAGATATGAAACTGAAGAAAATATTTGAACCTCAAGAAAAGGATCAAAAACCTAGTTCCATAGGCTCATTCATTTGGTAATCATTGCTAAGTCCCTTTTCTGTCCTAAGTACTACAAAAGATCCAAGGGGGCGTCACAGGAGACTCCCTTCTTCTCTCCTCCCCCAGCTCCCAGTTCCTACCCTCCTGTGCCAAGCCTCGTTGGAGGCATCAGAGGACAAGACAGATGTGCTTCCGACTCCTAGATGCTTCTATACAGTGGGCAAGTCAGACAGAGGGAGAGGCAGGGAAGGACACCACAGGGGCCTGCTCCACATCCAGGCCAAGGTGGGTCAAAGGTGGAGAGACCATCAGGGACCACTCCCCAGAAACAGTGACATCTAAACAAAGACCAAAGAATGTCAAGGAAAAGACAGTTTTGACATAAGGAGAGAAAAAAGATCTAGATCTGTGGCTCTCAAATTTCTCTTGCCTGCAGTAAAAATACACGTATGTTGCAATCCGGGATACATATATATCTACAATTTTGAACTAAAACAAAATATCATGAAACGATGCTGAACCTTCCTGCAAGGGTGAAATCTGATATTTTCTTCCCTACTTAACTAGAATTATGAATGAGATGCCAACCTACAGTCTGAAAAACACTGTTCCAGATCACAGCATGGAAAAATGAACCTGGCACAGACAAAAGCCCAGTTATATTCTGTGAGTTCAGACTTTGGGGAGGGAAAGAGGTTGGAGAGAAAGCTTGAGAAGTGAGGAGGGAGCAGCCTGGTAGAAGAAGTAAAGCAACATCCCTACATGGTAAATGTAAGTGGACAGTAAAATGCAAAATGCATGTGGCAGAGAGAGCCTGCACTCGGAGGACCTGGTAGGGAACGTGCCCTGCAGCTAGTTTTCAGAGGCCCTACTGCCTTGGGAGGCTGGAGCTGGTCTGGAAGAACGGCAAGAGTGTGGGGCCCGGAAGAAGGGGAGATATGCGAAATAAAGCTTTTGGTGTTTGAGGAGAAATTCAAGAAACAAACCTGGCCCCTTCACATGGGTTCCAGCAATATTTATGAAGGGGCAGGGGCCTGAAGCATTCGCAGAGAGACTTCCACAGACAGTACAGTGCTCCAAGAAACCTCTGCCCCTGCCAAAACCCGCAGGGAAATGGGGGCTGTTATCACCCCGGGTTACCTCGCAGCCTCAGATACAGCCAGAAACAAGCCAGGAAATTGACTAAATTCCTACCGGACTAAAGTTTTATAAGTTTTCCTTAACATAAGCACAGGGCGATATTTTAGTTCTTTGTGTGTCAAAAGGACCCATAAATATTTCAGAGCTAAAATGTGTTCCACAAAATATAAGTCCTGGGTAGCATCTGTGTGTGTGTGTGTAAAATCATGAATTTTTTATTCCTTATTCCTTCGAAGTGTGGTCTTTGAGTCCTTTATTTTAAAGTGAGGGTGGGGAGGATGGGTTGTGGTGGTACCTGTTCTTGTACCAAGTATTGTGTTGGGCTTTGTGCAAACCAGAGAAGGAAGCGCTGCTATCCCTACTTTACCGATTTAGAAACTGAGAGTAGCAAAGTGACGCTCAAGTTCACACAACATGCCAGGACTAGAATCCGGGAGCTCTGCTTCCGAGCTCTGTACTCTCTGTCATGGCACCCAGAGCACATTTCTCTGGCGCTGTCACTTTGGAGAATCTCGGCCTTTTTCAACAGTGAGACAGTGATGATAATAATGGTGGCTAAAAGCAAGGTCTTTATATGCATTACCTCACTGAGTTCTCACCACACCCAAAACCGTCCCCATTTTATGGACAAAGAAACCAGGATTTAGGGAGGGTAAGTATCTTGCCTGGAAGGCCACAACAAAAAAGTGACAAAGCTAGGATTCAAACCTGCGTCTCTCTGACCCCAAGGTTCAAGCTTTTAATCATAACCTACACTACTTCCTGTATAGGTCATTCTGTATTCTAATTGGCTTAAAGGTTCTATTTGTCCTTTCACCTTTTTAAAAAACATTATTAATTCTTCTGATAAACTGAGTCAGCACCTGGCCTGGACTCCTGGGAGAAGTGCTTTTACAGCTGCTGCTTGACACGTGCCCCGTACAGAAAGAGAACTGTCGGGACAGAGACAGGGCTTTCCTGGGAGTGTGGTGGAGTGTGGCTGCATGCCCAGCCTGGCTGCAGGGACATCCCTAATCAGCGGCTGGCAGGCAGGTGACAGATGGTGCCGCTGTCTACAGGAGCCATCTTGCCCTTCTGTTAGAGAGCTTGTCAGAGGCCAGGTATCAAAGGGCAGACAGCTGCTGTGTGGGCACTGCTTCTCGGATCCTGAGCTGCGGAGCTGGGAGGGCTCCCACCAGAGCTGCCTGACCCCCCCAGAGGGCTGGGCATGTGCAGGGCCTGGGACACAATAGGCCTTCCATCAACAGATGGTATTATGTTAGCTGTGTCTTCCAGATTCCCTGGTCCACATCCTTCCTGTCCCCAAAGCCACATACTAGCCAATAATTCCCTTTGACAAATGGTGGCATCTTAGAGTCAGAAGATGTGTTAGGCTGGGCACGGTGGCTCATGCCTGTAATCCCAGCCCTTTGGGAGGCCAAGGAGTTTGTGACCAGCCTGGCCAATGTGGCGAAACCCCACCTCTACGAAAAATACAAGAATTAGCTGAGCGTGGTGGCTCACACCTGTAGTCCCAGTTACTCAGGAGGCTGAGGCATGAGAATTGCTTGAATCTGAGAGTTGGAAGAGGTTGCAGTGAGCTGAGATGGAGCCACTGCACTCCAGTCTGAGTAACAGAGTGACACTTTATTTCAAAAACAACAACAACAACAACAACAACAACAACAAAAAACCAAAGAAGAAAGAAAATGTGTCAGGATTGAAAGCAACATCAAAGGTCAGCTGATTCAAGCCCCATCAGGTGCCTGAACCCTCTTCAGTCCCATCCCTACAGAGCGGTCACACCAGCTCCAAAGCTGGGGACTTTACTGCCTCAGAGGGCTGAAACCTGCCTCCTTTTAGCTTCCTTCCATAGGCCTCAGCTCTACTCTTTGGGGTCTCAGGAAATAAGCCTAACGCCTTTGCCCCAGCAATAGCTCTTCCAGACTGAAGACCAGACTGGTCTGGGTATCTTTGTGTCCTCTCTTTAGAGTGAACATGTCTCCTACAGTTTTCAACCCTCACCTTTCTGGTGACCTTTTCCTTGGGTTTGTCCATCCTTGTTCCCTCTTTCCCAACCAACAAGGCTTTATGAGATCCTAGGGTAGACCTGGGGACAAGGGGTTGGAGCGGATGCAGTCTCGGTCCTCGAAGAGCCCTCAGGAAAGACAAACACGTCTACAGGTGATTCCAGCACAAAGGACGCAAAAGAGCAACTGACACAGACACTCGGGGTAGGGGGCACTGCACCAGGTGAAGTGGGCAGCAGAGGCTGCCTAGAGAAGGAATCCCTGGGCCGGGTCTGAAAAGCCAAGCAGGGGTTAACAGAGCAGGGAGAGGAAGACGATCCCGTTTGCCTGCCTGCCTCTCCCATTGTGTTGACTGGAATCCACTGGGAGCCTCTTGGTGCAGCCTGAATGTCCCCCCTGCACCCCTTTCTCCTGTACCCGACACATGTTCCCTTGGGGCACTTAGTCCCATGTGGCTTTCTTGGAAGCCAGACCCACTGGGGCCCCATGTCCAGGGGGCCATTAGGACTCTGAGTTTCCTTGTAAGTGGCACCTTGGGAAGTTGCCTGTCTCTTCTGTACTTCAGGCCCCAGGGAAAAATACTTCCTTCTTCCTCTCTAGAAAAACCCTTTTCCTAGAAAACCCCTTCAAGGGTCAAGCCTGAAACCCAGTTTATTGGAGTGCCAATTCTCTGTAAAAACATTTTTTTTCCTGACTTTCTCTGGGCTTATTCTGGGACCACACTAGGAAATAGAGGGAAGCAGGAGAGAGGCTGATTAATCACAGGTCCCCTACTGCGTCCAATCTTAACCTGTAATTACCTGGGCTCCCTATTAGGCCTGCACTCTGTGAGGTGAGAGAGGAGAGAGACAGAAGGGAAACCAGCATCCCAGAAAGGCAGGCATCAGTTGAAGGATTCTGGAAATGGTGAAACTCTTAGTTTTAACACAAAGGCCTCCTCAGCCTGAAGGAACTTCTTGGTTGAACACAACAGCTGGAGGAAGGGGTTGGTCCCTCTTTTCCTCTGTCTTCTCAGCCAGACGCTGGGCCTGAATTCATACAGCTGTGGGTCTGTGGGTAAGGAAGGATTTAGAGACATCCTTTCTGCTCTTTAGGCCCAGAGAAGATGTTCTGCTGAGCAGGGAAGGAATATCACAATGGCTTCTCCGGGTGCCATCAAGGTACCTTGTGTGCACAATAGCTTCTTGTCTTACATGTCGTCTATGCCCTGGGCATACCTGACACTGATGCTATCACAGCAGCAGAAAGGATCGAAATCTAGAGGTCACCATCAGCCTCTGATCACTGCTGGGAGGACAGCAGGGATAACCCAGGCTGTCCCTCCTGTCGGAGGTGATGTGTGTGTCTGTGTGTGTGTGTACACATGCACACATGTATGCATACATGCTTAATGGCTGCTGGCCCACTGCTTTGATTGTTCAGAAACCAAAGACTCTATTGTCACTCTGTTCACCAGGCCTTTTGCTAGTGAGCCCTGGGGATGGAACTGGATCAAGCTCAGAACTGCTGCCCAATGGGTGTGGGCTCAGAGTGCTCGTGGCTGACACAGGTTTCAACATTGCTGGTGGGGCAGGGGCAGGACGGGCCTAGAGGAAGAAACTTCCTGTTGTATACCCCCAGCCCTTACATTTCCTCCTCAGTTACTATGACTCAGGCCGTCCCACAACTTGTGATGACTGAAGCCTACACAATAGCGGTTTGAAAGTGACCTCAGAACAGTCCTTCCATCCCACAGCTGGTGCTCACATGGGCTCTTAGAGCAGGTGAGGTGTCCTTGGGAAAGTCCCAAGGACTTGCTCTGTGCCTCGATTTCATCATCTCTTAGGAAAAATGCCCAAACACCCGGATCATTAACTTCATTGGTACTTACAACATCTTGATTCTTCCCCAATGCTAAAAACAGCTAAGAGGTACATCCAGGGTTTGCTGGGTTGAACCAAAATGAATAAAAACATACAACTCTCCATATGTCACTTCCATGGTCCTTCTAGGTGCAAAGCTCTCTGATTTTCTCTTTGCCTAATCAAAGCCCCAAAGCTGGAAACCTTTGTGAGCCAACCCTCCCCCTTGCCATCCTCCAACTGGCTCTTTTTCTGTAGTATGAATCCACTTCCTTGGCCCCACACAAGCTCCCCAGATTTGTGAAGGGGGCAACTGGCTGTGCCCTCCTGATGCTGCTGGAAATTTTGTTTTTAGAGAGGCGGGAGCTCAGGCTTGGGGTCAGCCACATCCCAGCAAGTGAAGAGCCAGAAGCTGTCGGCTCCATCCTGCTTCCTTCCATGGCCTCAGTTTTCTCTTCTGCAAAATGGGTTGGTGTGGGGGTGTCACGTTTAATCTATACCTGAGAACTGCCCTGATAACCCAGAAAAATGCACATGTGTGCGTGTGCGCGTGCGCACACACACACACACACAGGAATTTAAAATACTCCATCTAGGGCTCGAAGTTCTGTGAGATGCAGTGATTGCAAAGGCCCTTGGGGAGGTGTGAATAGAGGTTCTCACAGCAGGAAGGGTGGATTAGTAAAGGCATCTTGGAAAGGGATGCTATGTAGAAAGCAAGGGAGAGAGATGTAGCTTTGGCAGAATTTCACTGACATCTCTGAGTATCCAAGCCTCAAAGGGGTAGAGGAAAAGGCCCATAATGATAGGAAAACCCTAACTGCCCGAAGCTGCCTCCATCTCTAATAATTAAAGGCAGACTTAACAGATATTAGGGCCCTCTTTCCAGCAGCTGGGTGGCCAGGCAACTTTTATTTCAATAATTAGCCGCTGTAAGTCACACAGAACTGGAGACAGATAAAGGCAGGGCCAGTCTCTCATGGAGCTAATTGTGCCCAGAGTTCTACACGCCTAATCAAGCCTCGTGCTGCTCCCATTGCTTTCATCCAAGGCCTCAAAGAACTTCGCCATTGGTAATTAAGTCTCATAAGTGCCGTAAAGAAAGGGATTCTCCAGGGCAGTCTGAATGGAGAAGAGGCTGCTGGGGTGGAGGTGGGGCAGGCAGCGTGCAGCTGACTCCAAGATGGGAACAGGGATCCAGGAATAGGCCCCAGTCCCAGAGCCTGTGCCATCGCAAGCCTTTGGCCTCCGTGCATTCTGTCCCTAGACAAGATAATGGCAGACTGGGTGGCTTCGGTTGGCCACCTCTTCTTGAGACTGGTTCGGTTTTGTCACCCAAAGCCTTTGTACATTTCTCAACCTGGAGGATATAATTGTTAAAAACTCCAATTCAGGCAGGGGTAATTAAAAAACTACACTCCCAAATTCTTAGTTAAAAGGGAACATGAGGGATACAGTTGCCCAAGCCCCATCTGATGCTTGAATTCCTTCTATGAGTCTACGTGGATAGCAGCCAGCCCTTGTTTGAGCTCCAGTGACAGGGAGCTTACTCCTAATACATTTCATTCTCTAAACTTGGCCTTGGGCAATTCATCCTGATAGTGAGCTGAAACTTGCTTCCTGTGACAGCCTTCCCGGCAGCCCTAAACTCCATATGCCTTAGAACCTCACAAGCAAGCCAAAGACCTCCTCCCAAACCAAGACCTCTCTTCTCCAGGCTCCGGGAAGCAGTGGAGCACCGTGGTTAAAGACATAGGCTTTACACCAAAGGCATGATCAAAAAAAGAAAACTTGATAAATGGAACCTAACCAGAATCGAAAACTTGTGCTCTGAAAATCTCTTGAAAGGAGGAAAAGGCAAGCTACAGGTAGGAGAAAAGTTTTGCAAACCACATATTAACAAAGGAAGGCCTAGTATCCAGAATATATGTGTGTGTGTGTGTACACACATGTATATGTGACACTTTCAAAATGCAACAGTGAGAAACAATCCAATTAGAAAATGGCCAGAAGACATGATCCAATATTTCAACAAAAAGGATATACACATGGCAAATAAGCACATGAAAAGATATTCACCATCGTTAGCCATCAGAGAAATTCAAATTAAACCACAATGAGCTATTACCATACACCTATCAGAATGACTGAAATAAAAAATAGTGACAACACTAAATGCTGGCAAGGATGTAGAGAAGCTGGATCACCCATACATTGCTGGTAGGAATATAAAAGTGTACAGCCCCTCTGGAAAGCAGGTTGGCAGTTTCTTAGAAAACTAAATATGTAATTACTGTACAACCTAGCACTTGTACTCTTGGGCATTTAATTTTCAGAAATAAAAGCTTAGTTCACACAAAAAGCTGTAAAATGATGTTCATAAAAGCTTTATTCATAATAGCCAAGAACTGGAAACAGCCCAGATATCCTTCAACAGGTAAACAGTTAAATCAATGACAGAATACCATGGAATACGACTGCATGATAAAAAGGAATGAACTAATGATACCAATAAATCACCAGGGAATTATGCTGAGTCAACAAAAAGCCAATCACCAAAGGTTTCATCCTACATTATTCCATTTCTATAGCATGTTTAAAATAAAAATGATAAAACTTTAGCAATGGAGAACAGATTGGTGGTTGTTAGGGGGTTAGGGATGGGGTAGGGGTGGGAGGGAGGTGGGTGTGGCTATAAAAGGGGACCGTGAAGGAAACTGATGTTGATCGAAATGTTCGCTGTCTTGACTGCATATACTCACCTGCAGATGTCGCAAAATAGTATAGAAGTAAACACACACATGCACACTCACTGATTCAGATAAATACAAGTAAAATGGGGAATCTGAATAAGATGAGTGGATTGTACCAACGGCAACATCCTGCTTGTGTTATCTGTTCTTTTACTATAGTTTTGCAAAATGTTACCATTAGGAGAGACTGAGTAAAGGGTACACAGGCTATCCCTGTTATTTCTTATAATTGCATGTGAACTATAATGTTGTCAAAAATTTCAATGTAGAAAAAAGGATATTTTTGGCTGGGCGTGGTGGCTCACGCCTGTAATCCCAGCACTTTGGGAAGCCGAGGTGGGTGGATCACGAGGTCAGGAGATTGAGACCATCCTGGCTAACATGGTGAAGCCCTGTCTTTACTGAAAATACAAAAAAAAAGTAGCCGGGTGTGGTGATGGGTGCTGGTAGTTCCAGCTACTTGGGAGGCTGAGGCAGGAGAATGGTGTGAACCCGGGCGGTGGAGCTTGCAGTAAGCCGAGATCACACCACTGCAGTCCAGCCTGGGTGACAGAGTGAGACTTTGTCTCAAAAAAAAAAAAAAAAAAAA
>NW_016812346.1:1022304-1098304 GCF_001698545.2 Rhinopithecus bieti | reverse complement strand
AAAGTAGCCGGGTGTGGTGATGGGTGCTGGTAGTTCCAGCTACTTGGGAGGCTGAGGCAGGAGAATGGTGTGAACCCGGGCGGTGGAGCTTGCAGTAAGCCGAGATCACACCACTGCAGTCCAGCCTGGGTGACAGAGTGAGACTTTGTCTCAAAAAAAAAAAAAAAAAAAAGGGTTTTTTTGTTTTTTTTTTTTTTGTTTTTGTTTTGTCAGGCTTTGAGTCAGGCAGACCTGGATCTGAACCCTGAATCTCTTACATACTTCTCATACAACTTTGGATGGTAAACTCTCTGAGCCTCAATTTCCTTATCTATAAAATGTGGATAGTATCTACCACCTTACAGGGTTGTCTTGAGGCTCAAATGAAGTGATGCATGGAAAGGCTCAACCCTATGCTTGACACTTAATAAAGACTCAATCAACAGGTGTAAATGTTGCCTTGATATCCAGGAGAAGTATTTCTGTGCCTTCCCCGATTCAGTTCTCACTCATGTTGTCTCCATCCTGGCCATTCTTCTCTGAAAAAGTTTCTTTTGGCCAATGTTACTCTTTAAAACACCAAGGTTGAAAATTGAAGTCAGATACAGTCTTATTACCTGAAACTGCTCTGCATATACCCATGACCCCACACTTTACATGCTATTTTGGCCAATTACTTGCCACTTATTTCCTGTGTAATGTCATTTTTCCTTAATAAGGTAGCAAACTGCTCAGGTTCATACTGACCCATCAATTCTTAAGCATCTACTATGTACAGTCACCAATATTCATGCAAACACCACAAGCACATCATCCTGTATTTATTACTAAGTCACCAGAACAACTCTGGAAGTGAGGCATGGTGGTAGACTGCTATACTAATGGCTGCCAAGGAATCATATCTCCCAGTAACCAAACCCTTGTGTAGTCCCCCACACTAACTGTGGGTTTGGCCACGTGACTTGCATTGGCCAGTGGGCCAAGCGAATATCAGCAAACTTGAATCAGAGGCATGAAAAACACTTGAGCATTTGGGCTTGCCTTCTCCCCCTGTTTTTGAAAAACAGCCATCATGTAAAGAGGCCCAGGCTAGCCTACTTGTTGCTAGAGCCACAGGGCTGAGCCAACCAACACCCAGATTATAGCCACACGGATGAACCCAGAGGAGACTAGCTGAACCACCTAGCTTTGCCCTGTTCAAATAACTGACTCTTGGAAACAGGAACCAACATGCGGTCATTTTAAGCCACTGCATTTTAGGGTGATACGTTATATAGCGAAGGCTGGCTGACATAGGTATTTTTATAATTCCCATATTACTGGGGAGGAAACTGAGGCTCAGATCATTAAGGTACTTTAAAAATAAGAGGATCTGGGTCAGGTCTGGTGGCTCATGCCTGTAATCCCAGCACTCTGGGAGGTTGAGGCGGACAGATCTCTTGAGGTCAGGAGTTCAAGACGAGCCTGGCCAACATGGCGAAACCTCATCTCTACCAGAAATAGAAAAATTAGCCGGGTGTAGTGGTTCACGCCTGTAGTCCCAGCTACTTGGGAAGCCAAGGCAGTGGGATCACTTGAACCTGAAAGACAGAGGTTGCAGTGAGCCAAGATCATGCCATTGCACTCCAGCCTAGGTGACAGAGCAAGACTCCGTCTCACAAAAAAAAAAAAAAAAAAAAAGGAAATGTTATAAGGGTAATAAGGATAATGCTGCCTAGTGTTTAAATAGTACTTTAGAACTTACAAATTTCTAATACATTTTAATGTGATTTAATCTACCATCCTGTACCTTTTTTTGATAACTTATCAAAATTATATTTAAATAGTTGCTTAATTATATGCTCTAAGCTCTACAGAGGTGAGGACTATGTCTCTCTTATTCAGCATAAAACCCAGACTTCTGTCCTTGCAAATAGTAGGCACTTAATAAATAATGGCTAATTGAACAAAGGAACAAATGCCTCTGAGTAGCTATGACCCTGTATTGAATAAAGAACTGAAGCTTAGAGAGGCAAAGTGCCTTGTTTCTAAGTCACACAGCTAGCAAAAGGCAGGAACCAGGGCTCAAATAAAGCCCAATTCTTTTGACTCTGAGTGCAGAGGTATGTCCTTAAATTTTCCATGCATCCCAAGGGTGAGACAGGCAAGGAAATGATTAACTACCCCACAGTTAGAAGGGAATGTTGTTGGATGAATTCCATATGTTTGAGGAATGCCAGTCCCCACACTAAGAGGACTCTGATCAAACCAAGCTCCCCGCTGGAGCAGAAACATGCTGCATGGGAACCCTATTGCTTGGGATCAGAGATCGCGGTTAGCACATGTCCTGCATGAACTTGTACCATCCAGCCTCAAATCCCTACAAGGCTTCCAAATCAAACAAAAAGCCACCTAACAAACACAGGAGCACTGAAAAGATCTGTCCTCGGTCCTGGGCCCAGCCGTGTGTTCCTTAGTGAGGGATCAGGGATGTTAGCTCTGAGCTCTGTACTCTCCTGTTTCAGATGCTCCCTTCCCTTTACAAGGTCCTTCCTGCCACTCACTGTACAGAGGTGACATTCTCAGAATGCCCTTAATCACTCTGCCCTGGGGGTGAAGGAGGGGCCCCTGACTCTAGCTGAGGAGGCCCTGTTTGCCTTCCTGGCGGTCACCAGGGTACACAGGACAAATGCTATGTTCCTCTACAGCCTCCAGGCTGTAAATGCTATGTTCCTCTACAGCCTCCACGCACTACAGTGGGCTCTTGTGGGCTGAGCAGAGCCTCCCTCAGCAACTGTGGCTGCCTCTCTACTTTCCAGGAGGGCCCCAGGCTGTTCTCTCTGTGGAGAAGCTCTGGCCCTTAGCCCCCACAGCTGGCTAATGTTACACCTGGGTTACTGGAGTCTGGCTTCCCAGGGCCAGATCCTCACTTTGTTCTCTTGATTGTAGTTCTAAATTTGTTTTCATTAAGACACTCTGCCTGTCATTCCATCAGTTCTGCTTTTTTGGGTCTTTAATCTCAGTTGTGAAATGTACCAGTCTTGGAGGCTCCTTCAGCTGGAGTGGGGCTGCTTGCTTTCTCCAGAGCTGAAACCCAGAGGGTGATGGTATCTAGGGCCCAGCCTGGCCTCTGCTGGCCGGCAATGGTTCAGATTGTCTAGTATGGTGTTTCTAATGGAAAGCTCCTTCACATCTTGTGTCGCTGAGACCCTGTAGTGTGAGGAGACAGGGAGGGTGAAGGTCATCACCATCTGAACCTTATAGAGGAAGACATTCCCTGTTAGAGAGAAAGGGATGCACAGCAGCCAAGACATCGGCTCTGCAGTCAGGAAGCCAGGGTTCAACTCCCAGCTCTGTACGCCCCAACCTTGTGCCAGGGGCAATTCACATAACCTCTTTTTTCCTCTATATCATCTTTAAAGCGGAGATAATCGACCTACCCAATAGGGTTGTTGAGAGGAGTGAGTGAGTTAGAAGGAGCTTAGAACAGGCTTAGCACTTGGCTGTTTATATGACTACTAAGTATTATCAAGTATTTAATATGTCACTCTGGCCCAGATGCAGTTCTGGATTTCTCCAGCCCATTCACACTACTGCATTAAGATGAATGTTCCTGTTCAGCATTATTTATTTATTCAGTGGTCACTGAACAAATATTTACTAGAAACCTACTATAGGCCCCATCTGTGCTGGGACTGAAGGTGACAAGGGTTTGGTTCTTGTCCTAGAAAGACAGAGCAGGCACCAGTTTTGAGCAGGTATGTTCCAGTTTGAATCTCAGCCCTGCAGAGCCATCCCAGGTCTCACTTTTCTTATCTGTAAGATGGACAGTTGTTTATATTCCTGCCATCCTGCCCCTCCTGCAGACCCACAAGGTCATCTGGGGGCCTGAAGAGGGAAAATGTGATGGAGCCTTCCCAGACAAAGCCCTGGTCTTCCTCCAGCTCTGGCCAGCAGGGAGGAGAGGAGAACAGTCCCTGAAGCAATTACCTCGGGTCACTGTGCAGGCCTGTGCTCTCTGGGAAACCTGAACCACCTTCAAAGGGAGGGTTTTAATTGGCTTAGGCTCTGTGTCTGCTCCAAGGGAGCATCACAAAAGGGGATTATCCCCCGAGAGGGCCAGGCCCCACAACAGGCTAGATAGCTGGAAACTGGCCCATTTTGCCTCGACCTTCCCAAGCTGTGCCCGCTTCAGCCTGCTAGCCTCCTCCTCTTCCCATTCCACGAGCGCAAGGAAAGGGTGTTTAAGTCAGAGTCTGGTGCTAAACAGGAAATAGGAAGGGCCCAGAGAATGATTTTTAGCAAAATCTAAAAGAAAAAGTCTGAGCTTATAATTTGGTCTATGATAAGCAATTGGATCTACCTCACCAAAGGGAAGGGCCCAGGCCTTACCTGGACCTGGCACTTCATGATGTACATAGCACTGCCAATCACACTGCCCCAGCTAACCCAAAGAAGCAGGTTCCATATCCTCATCCCAGTGCTTCAGTGAGCGAATAGCAAGTAGTATCCTTGCTACTCAACGTTTGGCCCACAGACTAGTAGCATTCCAATGGCCACAGTCAGAGTGTGGGGTCTGGCTCAAGAGAGCTGACTTTGAGACCTGGCCTTGTGATGAGAGGTGAATGACACTAATACACCAATAACAAGTACACACAGTGGCTCTCATTTGCTGGGTTCCCACTAGGTGATATTCGTGTGCTGTCGTGTTGCCACTTTATAGAAACAGAATCAGAGAGGGCAAGGGTTTGCTCTACATCACAGCACTTCTTAAGGGAGCTGGGATTCAAAGCTCCACACAGAGAGCCTCCATTTTTCTAGCTATATCATGGAAGTGATAAAGATCAGCTATATTTAGATGGAAATGTCACAGGGGCAGGCAGATGTGGCTTTGAAGCTGGGAAGTACTATACAAATATTTGTTTTTCTTGTTGAGGAAATTAAGCCTCCACCAGGAGAAGTGACTTGTCCAAGGTCACCCAGTTGGCAAGGAGCAGAGCTCGGACTCTATCGCAGTGTTCTGATGCCCAATGTCCCTTCCACAAGGCTGCAGCTGCCGTCTCCAAGAGGATTTCCCTGGTGCAGGCAGGACAAGGGCTATGAATCTGCAGGAGCAATCAGGCTGATGTTATTTAAATACTTGGCTATTTGAAAAATATAACAACAAGCAGTTGAGAATAA
The DNA here is from genome assembly GCF_001698545.2 of Rhinopithecus bieti. Lineage (NCBI taxonomy): Eukaryota > Metazoa > Chordata > Mammalia > Primates > Cercopithecidae > Rhinopithecus > Rhinopithecus bieti. Next base: position 1,093,165 of record NW_016812346.1, on the reverse strand, counting down.
ATGCCAAACCTCTAATTGGTTAGAAACACTACCTGGGGGCACAGATATTTGTCAGTGTGACTGATGCTTCCTGCTTAAATGCAACATGCAGACACCCATGCAGAAGAAAGGCAGGTGGTGAGCTGGCTATGGCAGCAAGTGAAGAGGGCTGCACTGTTTAGAAGGCATGGCTTGCATCTGGCAACTCACTCGTTCTGCATTGCATCCCTCTGAAGGGAGAGTTGTCACACTCGCATTACTGAGGAGAAGTCAAGGTACAGAGACACTCAGGACTTAGCCAAAGTTGCACAGTCTGTAAGTGCCTGGGCTGGGATTTGAACCCCAAACTGTTATATTCTAAAATCTCAACTCCAACCCCTGTGTGCCTCTGCCTCCCATACTACTTTTGGCACTTAAGAGGGAAGAGGTAATATGTTTGGGGTTTTGGGAACTCAAGCCCTGTCCTTGGGACTTGCTGGTTCACCACTCCATCTCTGCCCATCATCCTTTCCTAAGTTCCTTGTTCAACCAATGTCCCTGTGTTGAGCATGAGGCTGCCAATATGGGTCTTTTATTGTCCTGTCTTGTGCGACTTCACTGCCTAGGGGGAGAAACTGAGCCAGAAACAGATAATCCCCATCCCAGATCCTGCTGAAGGGCTGCCTCCCTCACCCATTCTGGGGTTGTGGGGGGAGTCAGGCTGGCTGATACTTGTGAGAGTCTGGAGGTGCAGTGGGAAATGTCAGACATTGGCAGTCAAGAGAAAGGGGAAGGAGTAGGTTGTGAGGTTTCAGAGCTCTTACTCCCAGGCCAGCCTAGGCACTTAATTATTTTTTATGTGATTCACATATTGGGCTTCCATTTCGAGTTTCATTTAAGCAATCAGATCTTTGTCTAAAACAAGTTAGAAAACCACTGCCTTAAGACATTCTCTATTTGGACTGGCCTGAATGAGTGATTTATATAATATCGGCTTGTCAGCCTGGGATAACTTGATTCATTCATTCTTCCTGTTTTCTCATTTAAGAAGTCTGTCATAAATAGCTAATTTATTCCTTTTACATATATCTATTGATTATCTGTTATGAGCCAGACACCATTCTAGGTGTTGGAGATATAAAAAAAAATAAATCTCTCATCCTGCCTGCATTCCTCTACCCGATGGAAGAAGCTTCTTTGCAGTCTTCAGCATAATTTTTTTAAAAAGCAAATCAGACCACAATCCTGTCCCTGCTCAGAACCTTCAGTGGTTCCCTACTGCCTAAAGCCTTGCTACTCAAGGTGTTACCTACAGACTAGTAGCATCAGCATTACTATGCTTGCCAAAAATACAGAATCACAGGCTCTCCCCAAGACCTACTCAATCAGAATCTGCAATTAGATCCCCAGGTGACTCCTATGACACTGAGGTCTGAAAAACACAGACCTTCACATCCTGACACCTGATGTAACCTCTCCTATCTCATCTCCACCCTCTTTTTTCAAATATACTTAGTGCCACTCTGGTCTGCACCCCTGTCATCTCCTGCATCCAAACCTTTGTACGCATGCTGCCCTCCCCTAGAATACCCTACCCCTCATGGCTGCCAGCTGTAATTCCTTCCTTCCTTGGAAGTCATGCTTAAATCCTCCAGGAGCTTCCTTAGATGCCCTCCCACCTGCACCCTGACTTCATTGCCTCATCATCCCTCACTTCCCCAACCCAGTGCTCCTGGATTCTGTTGGAGAGCTCAGTGCTCTGGAATTTGTCTGTTACTTAGGTGGATGTTGGTCTTATTCAAAATATGGTGAGCCCTGGAGGCAAGGGGCAGGCCTTTTTTTCTTTACATCCCTCCTTTCCAACTCCATCTCTGCTGCCAGGCACTGGGGATGCAGATGGGATTTAGAGGCTGCCTTGGGGAGCACCCAGTCTGGTGGGGCAGACTGACTTTCAAAGTAATGAGTGTACATACATGTTCTTGACACAGGTTTGTGGCAATGCATGAGATGTTTACTGAGCTGAATCATTTTCAAGGCTGAGGGAGCCAAGTGAATGATCACTGACTCCCCTCGTCATGTACCTTTCCAGTAGACCTTCCATTCTCCCCTGAGGGAGAGCCCCTGACTCCAAGGCCAAGTTCTCAGGAGATTGAGTCATTCCCATGGACCCAGCTCTGGCCCCCACCACATCCTGGCAATCAGGGACCACATCAAGTGTGGCCTCTATCTTCTCACATGGCTAGCAGAGTATGCACAATTGTTGGGAAATGAAATGCTCACAGCCAGCCAGGCCTGGAAAGAGCTCATGCTGCTTATTTTAACAAAAGAGTAGGCGGCCAGTCCTCATCATTCCTATCCCATGCTCTATGAGTCAAGTTAATAAATTAATAAAGTATTGCATTAATTAATAGATCCATCAAACATTTAGTGAACACCTATCTTGTGCCAGGCCATGGAGGCAGACATTTGGAATACAAAGATAAATGGCTTCTGGTTGCTGCTCCCAGCTGAGGCTTTTCTCCTGGCTCTCTAGAATCTGGAGAGCTGGCTGCTAGCCCTGGATCCCTTGTTTCCTGAGGTAAGTTACTCTAATTCTTAGAGCCTCGTTTTCCTTGTCTGCAGTATGAGGATTGTAACCGCTGAGCTGTCTCACAAACTTGAGAGGCTCAAACAGAATTACCTATGAAGAGTACTTGGTAAGTTGCACAGTGCTATACTAATTGAGCAATGGTTACTGAGACAGGTGGTGTTAGTGACTTAACCCAAGAACCATTCTCTACCCTCTTTTCCAGGCTAACACAAGCTAAATTTTGCTTGAGAAAGCAACACACTCAGCCCTGGGGCAGTGAATCATAATTTGGCTAAGGCAATCAAGACAAGTCTGCTTCCTCTTTGCCAGATACTCAACTTCCCAGTCTCCCTTGCAGCTAATGGTAATCATATGACCCACTTCTGGCCAGTAAGATGAAAAAGGAAGTTCACTGGACTGGCAGAGGGAGTTTGGGAGGAATTTTGCTGATGACACTTGTTCTTCTTGCCATAAAGGTGAGCTCTGCTGGCCATCTTGGGATCCGAAAGTGACAGGCATGAGGACTACAAGTCACCTTTAAGGAAGGTGGAGTAGAGCAACTTTCCCTTCCTACTTCCCCCATTCCTGGGGCCCCACTCAAGGCACCATCCTCTCCTGGGTGGAGGCTACAGCCTCTGATCATCTGCTGTATGATGATTCACTGTGATGGAAAAGTGGGAGGAGATGCTGATCCTGAAAACAGTATTTATGGTCCAGTGTGGGAAGTCCTTGGGGCAAAGAAAGCACTAGACACAGTGGGAACAAAGGGTGGGGGGGAGGCCCAATCCACAGTGGGGATGGCTTAGAGGTCAGAGATGCTGGGGGAGGAGTTGGAATGCACCCCCTTGTCTCTGTCTCATAGGTGCAAGTCTCATCCATACAATAGGACAACTGTCCCAAAGCCAGGGCTTACAGTCTTCTCCTCCTGGAGCCTCCATTGCTCTCAACTCAATAAACACTAAATAAGACTTGCCCAAGGCTATATACCTTGAGCCAATGCCAAGCCAACTCTTCACATCCCATCTTTATGGTTTACGCTTATGCTGTCCAATATGGCAGCCACCAGCCAGGCACAGGTAGCTGAATTTAAATTTCTAATTAAAATTAAAGTTAAAAGTTGAGTATCTTAGTCATACTAGGTACATTTCAAAAGTACAATAGCCACATGTGGCTAGTGGCTACTGCATTAGAGACTGTAGACATAGTCCATCTCCATCATGGCAGAAGGTTCCACTGGACAGAGCTGGTCCAGAAGCTTGAGATAATCAGAAAATAACTCACAGATCCCTGCCTAGAGAGCACAGGCCTGCACAGCAAGCATGGGTTTTGGGGCCAGATGGCCTGAGTATTTGGATGAAGTAAGGAAAAAGGATGGGAGAGAACACTTTATGAGTGCCTGTGATGTGCCAATCACTGTCCTGCATGCTTTATATCCGCTGGCCCATTTATCCCTCGCAGCAGCTCTGTGCAAGTGTTGTTTTTAAATTCCATGTGACACATGAAGACATGGAGCTCAGGGTGTGAAAAGAGTTATCCAAGACCCCATGCCTAGGAAACAGTAGGGCTGGGATACGGATCAAGATCTGACTCCGAACCCATATTTGTCTACCATGCCTCTTTTCCAGGATATCAGGTTTGGAGGTGTTTCCTCCCCTCACTCCCTCGTGAAAGAAAGGGGTGAATCAGTGAGGAGTGTCAAATTCCAGTAGGCATGGGGGGTGGGGGATATTGTCCACACAGGCCCAGAGGGAGGTAGTCCTCCCTTCAGCTCTGACTGTCTCCCCTGCCTGGGAGGCTAGGTCATAGGGCAAAATCATTCCTTCCTGGGCCTCCTCTCCCAGGCTGGGCTGTTGCTATTAGAGGCCTCTGTAAATCAGGCCCCAGTCGCCCCTGGAGACTCCAGACCAGTGGGGGAGGAGCTCCTACTGCAAGAAGATCAAGGTGCTAGGGCTCTCCCAGGGAGTTTGCAGAAGATTCAAAGGCTGGGGCCTGATTTATGAGGCTGCCTGTGGCTCCAGGCTGTCCCAGATCAGTGCCTGCACCACCCTTAAACTCTGCATTAGTCCAGAGATGTGTCAAAGGATCTGAGGCCAGACCCAGGACAGGGGCAGATCTGTCCCTTCTCCCCTGCAAGGAGGCCTGGAGTCAGCCATGCCTGGCAGGAGATGTGTCCATGTCCAAGATCTTGCATCAGCCTGGGATTTTTGGCTCTGCCTGATAGGGCTGGGGAGATGGGGGTGAAGGAGCAGGAGCAGGCCCCTCTTGGAAATGGGGTCCAGGCTGCAGTCAGGAAGCTCTGCCCACAGAAACAGCCCTAGAGCCAGCCTTCACTCCTCATGGCAACCCTTTCAGGGAGGGAGGACTCTCCCTTTTTCATATGAGGAAATGGAAGCTCTGAGAGGACAGGTGCCACACCCAGGCGGTAAGCAGCAGGGCAGAATTTGAACCCAGTTCTGATACTGAAATCTCTGCTTCTTGCCCTCTGCCTCCTTGCACAGTACCCCACACTTAGTGAGTCTTTCTCCACCAACTCCAAAGACAAAACTTACAACCCATATCATTAACGGCAAGTATATATTCCTTTGTCCTCTTCCAAGCTCTTCCATTGCCCTAATGAGTGATGAGAGGACACTGCGTTATCTGCCCTGGGAAGTTTATAAAATGGGATGCACTCCCTTACCAGGGCTGATATCTGGGCTGGCAACTTGCCAGGACAGCCAGGGACCCAGTGACCTCCAGAGGCCCTTCCAGTATGAGCCCCCTCTGGTGACTAACCTGGTCCTCCTACCGGGAAGGAAGCAAACTCCCCAGTGCTCACTGAAGCCATAACATTCTCAGTTCTTAGCCACTGGAGTACTAGTTTCCATTTAAAGACACATGCCCAGGAGGTGCTGGGTCACTCAGCCATCACTATTTCCTTCAGTAATCTGGCAAAGTAAATATTTTAAATGTGGTTTGCAGAAGCTTATAGGAATTAATGCCTCACAGATAATAAGTAGCATAGTTAGGGGTCAGCCTGGCTTCATTTGCTTCCCACACCCTGTGCTCCCATGGCAGTACCTAGCCTCTAACAGCAGGCCAGGCCGGGAGAACACAGGGAGGGTCTCTCATGTGCCATCCGATTGCCATCTCTTTGTTCCTCTGCCCAGATGGTGTCTCACTTCCAGGTAACAATGCACACAGAAGTTACGAATGTGGATACTAGAGTCAGAGCCTGGGTCTGGATTCCAGTGCTGCTTCTTAACAGCTGTGTAACTTTCCACAAGTAATGTAACCTCTCTGGGTCTCTGTTTCCTGTTCTGCAAAATGGGGATACTATCTACTTGCCCCAGGGACCTGCTGTGCTGAGGATCATTCCCAGGAAGCACCTAGTACCACACTGGGTCCTGGTAAGTCACTGACAAATGTTCACTGTCACAATGGCCCTGCTTGCCCTGGTGCTCGGCACCAGGCTGACATCGAGTACACAGTCAATGAAGAAACAAGGAGACTCTGCGAGGAGATACATTAGGATGATGTACTGACAAAACCTTGGGAAAACTGCTGGTGCCTTTCCAGATGGAGCTCCTCAGGATGGCCTGCCAATCCAATAAACTCAGGTTCCTAGAAAGTCTCTCCCACCCTACCCCACCTCCACTCTGTAAGCCCCACCCAAACCAGGACAGCAGCAATTCTCCCCTTCCCCTGGTGTGCCTTCCTCGGTGGTCTGTTTCTTTAGGACAGGATAGCAGCTGTCTGGAAGGCACCCAGGGAAGCCATTCCTTGGGACATGTCCCCTGACCCACCCCGGCAAGGCTGGGATGACAGAAGGACAAACCCAGCCAAATATATGGACCCGTGGCCCAGGACAGGCAACAGCTGGGCCACTGCCTGACTTTTCTTCTGTTCCTTGGAATAATCTGGCAATGAGAAGACATAGTCTCAGCAACTTATAGACATTTTCCCAGGAAATCCTAACCTCTAAGGGAACAATTTGCTCCATTCCCACACATTTCAATCTACTTATTTGGAAGACCAATCTTTGCGTGGGCACGCACGTGCGCGCGCGCACACACACGCACACACTTCATGTGGTCTTGTGTATAATTACACAAAGCTGATAACAGCAACCACTAATGTATGTGCTAAGTAATAAAAATAGCTACTATATTCATCATCATCTCATATAGTCCTCACAACAAGCATTGAGATGGGGCTTTATCCCCATTTCACAGATGAGGACACAGAGGTGGACTGCCTTTCAGAGAGCAAGCTGCTAGTCATGGTAAGGCTCACATCGGAGCCCAGGTCTAAGAACTCTGGTACCGGGAATCCACTCCCTTTCCTGGATTTGCCTCCTCCACCTGTTCTTAAGGAGTTCACCTTGTTGGAGAGGTTTTCTTTCCTTGGTTATGTTTTCTATTCTTTGGGTAAAGTTGACAAAGTGGGGTTCTTTTTCAACGCCAGAGTCTGTGTCCCTGGAGACTCAGGAAGGAACCAGAAGTTGCACTTTCCAATATGGATTGCCTGTTAATTTTCCAAGGCAGCTCAGCCCCTGCCAGTGTCCCCTCCCTCCTCTGGGCTGAGGGCCCAGGAACCCAGTCTCAAAGTTCAGCTTGCTTCCTCCAGTACACATACATTTGGAAATTGAAATTTCCCACATTTTCACCACACAAAAGCCAGGTTGTATTTTTGTTCCCTTCAAAATATGCCAAAGGAATTTTTCCTACCCCATGAACTTTCTCCAAAATAAGTAGAAAAGTGAAGACCATTTTGCCCTGTAAGCGGAGAATAGAAAAATCAACATGCAGAGTGGCATTTCCAGGATGTTACAAAACAGCGAACATACGAATCCATCTCAACGCCATTTGGCAACCTTGGGGATACAGTAGATGATATTTCTCACCCACAAACTCTTCACTGAGTTTATATTAACATTTTGCTTTTTAAAAAAATAAAAAACGATAAAACAGAATCTGAAAAAGGTAAGAAGCCTTAATAAATTAACATCACCTGGATTAAAATTTGGAGTCAGCACACTGACCACCAGCAAATAAAACATGGAACTACACGATAACTTAGTAACACAAAAACGACAGTGGCCCAAGATAAATTAAACTTGCAGCATAAAGGTTGAAGCCAAGGAGAGGAAGGGAAGTGTTTATCCCATAACTGATGAAGACTGCAAAGAACTAAGTACAATCGTAAAAGTACATGGATTATTCTTAACTCACCAAATCATCCATTCCCAGGATTGTCTGCAATCCTGGTCTGGGCTTCCCAGGCCCCTGTATCTGCTGCCTTCAAAACCCTGCATGCAGGTCTCTTGTATCTCCCCCGCCCCATCTCCCAGCTCAGTGAGAATCATCTTTCACAGTCTGATCACATCACTCCCAGCTCTGCTTATCTCTCCTCACTTCCCTTCTCAAAGCCAAACAGCTAGCTCTGCCCCCAGGGCCCTTCTTCCCACCCCTGGCTCCTGGCAGCCTCCTCCCCAACCCCTGCTCATCACTTCCCAGGAATTTGCTTTAAGCAAGGGACCTGCCTGTGCACTGGCCTCCACTCGGCATGAGTCTGAGAGAGTTCAAATAGGAAGCAGGAGCCTTAGATACCATCTACTCCCAACCTCTCTCCTGAGGAGGACTCACCCTAAAGATAAGCTGGCTGAATCCACCAGAATTTGCTCCCACCTCTCCAGTAACTGGGAGCTCATGCACATCCGGAAGGAAGAGACGCAGACGGAGGATGAGGTTTACAGACTAAAAGTCTACATCCAAACCCATCTCTCCCAGCTACCAGCTGTGCCATGCTGGGCAAGTGATGGGACTTCTCTGGGGCTCAGACCTTCCATCTGGAAAATGAGGCTAACAAGTCCTACCTCACAGCCATCAACAACATCAGGAACATCATCATCATCATCTCTGGACAATTTCAGTGTGAAAGGAACATGGTATTGCAGCTAGTAAGGCCTGAATTAGAATCCCAGCTCCAGAACTTGGGGAAATGAGTGAACTTCTCTGACCTTCACTTTCCCCATCTATAAAGTAGGAATAGAAAGGTCTCCCTCAAAGGGTGACTGTCTAGATTGAATGAGATGACACATGTAAAAATGGCTTTGCAAACTGTTTAATTGGAATAAATATAAGCATTTTTTTCTGCTGAGCTGAAACTTGACTTACAGTAACTCACCTGGGAGCTTCGGTACACAGAGATGTTCCTGCCACAAGGACCTCTGAGCCTTCCCTCCTCCTGTTGGAGGAGCCCCACTCCTCAGTCATTCCTGGGGGTGTCTGGTTTGCCTTGGGCACCACCTGGATTCCCCTCCTGCCAGGGGTGCATCTGAGGGAGTGCTGCTGGGATCTCCTTGTGTGGGGATCTAGCCCCAGTGCCTTTGCTCCAGACCCTCTCTCCTTTGCAGCACCCCCTACAGTTTTCTGTGGAACATCCCATCCCATTGCTCATGTCCTTTTCCCTGTCGTCCCCATGGTGTAAATTTAAGGTCCATGGGGAGAGGTTAGAGTCCTGGTGTCCTCTTTGCCTCTGTGGTCCTGAAGTAGTCATTTCCCCTCCCAAAGGCACTTGCTCCCTTGGGTCTAAAACAAAGAGGTGGATGGTATCATCATCAGGTCTACTGATTGCAATGATCATCAAAACTATTTCATGCAGATTTTCCCCAAATGAATTTGACCTTGAATACTCCCCCACTTTCCCCTTTAATTTTCCAGCAGAGCTTCCCAGGGATTGTTTAGGAAGGACTGGGACTACAGCTCTTCAGTGCTGACACCCTGTACATCTGCATGCTCTTTAAGGCAAGATCCCCGGAGACCTTTTTGTAATCCTCACAACAAGGAATATAAAAATTGGCCATGATTGCTTCTAGATTGACAGAGAGCACAGCAAGCTCTGCTGTCACCATGTGGCTCTTGTTAATCTGTACCCATCTATCTGCCTAGCAAACACTTGTAATGCAACCTTCATGGGTGCCCACGGGGGTTTTAATAACTGTGGAGCTTTTTGTTTCTCATGCATTTGTGCAGCCATTTGCTGCCCCAAGTACGGGGAGATGCTGTTCATAGCAGTTTAGCAGCAGAAAAGGGCTGTCTGGTTGAACACTTTAACACCAGGGCCGTTTTTAGCAACTTTAGCAGTCTTTGCCTGGTACTTTCAGGTGGAGGAGGGGAGACAACCACGTATATCCCTCCTCTGAGCACGTTTCCTTGTCTGTAAAATGGGTATAAGGATATGCAAATCATAGGGTTTCTGTAAACATCAAATGCTATAACAAATACACGGAGAACAGCATATAGCACACAGTAAGCAGTTATTTCTCACTTTGCTCAATTTACAAAGCTCATCCCCCTTAGGTCCCCGCCCCCTCCTACACATCACTGACATCTAGTGGGAGACCTGGGTAACTACAGGTGTGAGTACCCAAAGCTCCAGCCTCTTCCGTGCCCAGTGGACCTGGTTTCAGGGATTGTGGTTTGTCTTCTAAGTAGTGTCAGCCAAGACCTGCCTCCGATTTTCCAGGCATTTCCATATTTATCATCTAATTTCATCCCCATCTCAACCTTTAATGGTGAATAGCTTACAATGACAAAGGGAGGATCATAGCTAGTTGTGGGGCAGGACTGAGGTCTGCCCTCGATGGCAAATTCCCTGAGGTTAGGGAATTTGTCTGTCTCATTTCCCACCATATCATCCCCTGTACCTATGGCGCTGCTTGGCACACAGTAAGTTCTCAGTAAATATCTGTAGGAGCAATGACAATTTTAGGAAATCCCAGTCTGTGCCAGTCCCCCTCCAGTTTAGAAGTCCATATGGTGAAGGGACTTCCTCCAAGTGACAAGTGGCAAAACCTGCTCCAGGAATAAATTTATGAGGAAGCCCCTCCCTGTCTCCTCCCAATGTGTTTTCAAGTGGACAAAAGGTATTTAGGAGGGGTGTTCTTAACCTTCCACTCCCCTTAGCTGGAAAGGAGTCTGCCTATGTCCTCTGTCCATTTTCTCCAGGCCCTTTCCCAACCCCCAGAAAAGTTCACACCAGACTGAGGTAGGGCAAGAAGTGAAAATGGAAGCTGCAGAGGCATGTGGGCTGGGGCTGGGGAGAGTGCTTCTCTGGGGGAGGGTTGCAAAGCATCCAGGATTTTAAAGGAAAGTAAGAGAACAACTGTAGGAGGGCAGCTACCTGGGAAGAGGGGATGGGATTAGGGGCCATCCCCGGGGTTTCAAAGGTGGCATCATTTTCTGTTTCTTGAGCCAACTGGTGGGGCCATGAGAGTTTCTCATTATTGTTTACATTGCACACATTTGTTATAAACACTCTTCGTAGTATATAAAAATTTTTCATAATAAATATTTTAAAAGAGATATAGGAGAAGCTGATGTCAGTAAATGCAGAGAGAAAAGGCAGCTTTTAAGCAGTTTTTCTGTGGATTTGGTGTTTCTTGATAACTTCTGAGAAATATTGAGTGGAAGTCTGAGTTATTCTGATGTTATTTCTGATTGCTGGGCCGTGTCTTCACCTGGGCGTGCTCCAGGACTAGCACAGAGGGTCCTGGCTTTAGAGCCCTTACTTTGGCTTGACTTTGAAATGGATTGACATGGCAGAGAGGCTCTTGATTGATAGAAGCAGAATTAAGAAACAGTCGCATCCTGGAGGGCTGAGTAATCCTGCACAGTGCTCTACTTCTCTGGGTTCCTTGTGTTACGTGGGTAAATGATGCTCTGCGCCTCACTTTCCTCTCAGGACTGGTGTGAGGATTTAATGAGAACATGCAAATGAGGGTGCTTTGTAAACCAGAAAACATGCTGTAACTGTGGGACGACTATTACCCTAAGCACTCCTGGCAGAAAAGTACTCTGAAAATGACATAAGGTGCCCCCAAAATGTGAGGCATTTATGTTATAACTGGGCATAACGTTCAGCCAAGGTTTCCTGGAACAGAATCAAGTCTTCATACCACTCCAGCCAAAACAGGTGGAAAGTGCACTTGGCAGCTGTCTTCTAGTAACAGAAGATTTATGATGAGAGACCGGATAGTGCCAGGGCTAAGAACCAGACTCCAGGGCCAGATCGTGTGAGTTCGAGTCCTAGCAACACTTTCTACTGGCTTGGGCAAAGTGTGACCTTGGGAAGTTTCTTAACTTCTCCATGCCCCAGTCTCCTGATGTATAACATGGGCAAAACAATGGTAGCTAGAGCATAGAGCTCTTCTGAGAGTTAAATGAGTTAGTATGTACAGTGCTCAGGACAGTGTCTGACACGGAGGAAGCTGCCGTCAAGTACAGCAGTTATCAGTGTTAGTACAATATAGGCTCCGTTTTCTGAGGGAAAAATAAACAGAAGGAACAGGCATCTGTTGCAGTCATACGTTGGAAAGCTGGGTTAGACACTTGGAAGAATTTCCTGAGAAGGTCACACAGTGCTCATCGTGAAATTTGGGGGATCCCCAGGAAGCTCCCTCTTGGTCAACCATGGGCCGGTGCAATGGTAAAGCTGAAGCTCCAGCACTCCTCAGCCACCCTTCCAGAAATATGAGAATATACCCTGGGTCCTGGAGAAGCCAGCGCTGAGATAAGTAAATAATAGGGAAATGCTGAAAAATGACCCACGGTCTTGTCCCTGCTCCCAAAGCTCCTGGTACCTGGTAGACATCTGTGAGATGTTATGAGGGTTCAAGGAACAGCACATGTGAAGCCCTCGGCATGGTGCCTTGCACACGGTAAGCACCATGGTCATTGCTACCTCTTTTGTCTGTCCATCTATCCACCCATCCTCAAGTGATCTTTCCAAAGCAGCTCTGTCCAAAAAGGACTTTCTGTCACAACACACACATTCTGTGTCTGCGCTGTGCATGTGGCCAGCTAGCCACCTGCGGCTGTTGAGCACCTGCGGTGTGACTAGTGTGACTGAGGAACTGAGTTTTTCATTTAACTTTTTTTTCCAGATGTTCTTATGGATTTTTTTTAAGTCATTTTTAATTAATTTAAATAGCTGCCTGTGGCTTCTGGCTACCGTATTAGATAGCATAGTTCTAAAGCCAAAACACAGTCATGTCACTTCTTGGTGTCAAGTTTTTCCAAGTCTCTAGTCCCTTTGATATGCATTTAAGACCCAGTACAACCTCCAGATGAGAGGTGTTCCCTGCGCTCATCCTGCCCTGAAGCCACATGGAACAGCTCACTGCTCCCTGAATACACTGCCGGTGCCTCTGTCCCTCTGCTTTCAGTGCCCTTTCTGCCTTGTCTGCCTAGTAACCTCTTCAGGAAGCTTTCTCGGCTCTCCCCACAATCCAAGGAGGGTTGGGACGCCCCTTGGATGGCTCCCCAGCCTCCAGGACTCCCCTCTCCCCTGGGATTTACTCAGCATGGATCAAATGCATATTAGAATAAAATAATTTTGTATGATTATAGAAATAATACATTGTTATTGCACATAATTCTGATTGCTCCCTGAGGGATGACCAGGGCCATGTTGTAAGCATTTCTGTGGCTGGTGCTCTGGGATGCATAGAGATCTAGAAGACTCAGTCCACTCTTGTGGGACCACAATGCATTCCCTTCAGGTGGAATCACGGACTTCCACCAAGGCCCTTCCACTTCCCAAGGCCCATCCTCTTAGCATCACTCGCATACATTACTGCATTTCATCAGTCCTAAGATGCCAGCAATTGCAAGATGCACCATCGATTCAGTAATAGCCTTTTTGAGGCAAGAAAACAAACAAAGCACAACCTTAATGTACACATTGATTGTAGGATATTTTCCACTTTCAGAAATGTCCAAATGTAAAGAGTAAAATTGCTGAAAATCAAGGAAAGTGAGGCAAACCGTGAGCTGGCCTCTAGGGAGATGTCCCTTCTAGAGACTCATTCCGCAGTGGCCACTTGAAGGACACTTTCCTCTGCTCCCCACTCGCTGTCGTAGGCCAACTGCTATCTGATTGGGCCTCCGGAATGGAAGGATTCAGATGGGTCCTATGGTTGTATAAATGGACTAAATGAATATTAGAATAAACATTTTTTCTGGATGATAGAAATAACACGTTGTAATGGCACCTAATTCTCTTTCATACAGGGCCTTTGTATTAGCTGTTTCTTCTTCTTAGAACACTCCTATCCCAGATTTCATTTGGGTCTCTCTTCCCCATTTTTCTCAATCAAATGTCCCTCTAAAGAGTCATCTTCCCTTCCTAGCTAAATTGGTCTCACTTCCCCCTGCTCTGTCAGTTTTTCTCAAATTAACCATCTCATTTTCTTCCCAGCACTTACCAGCATTTGGAATTAATTGTCTAATTATTTATTCTCTGTCTTTCCCCAGCAAGACAGTAAGCTTCTGAAAAGCAAGGATTTTGTCTCTTAAGTATTCAAGAAATTTTTTTTGAGTAACTGAAAGTACAGAAAAGAATAAAAAAAAAATAAGGACTCCCTGTGTCCTCACTACTCAGAATCACAATTAACATCTTAGTGCACAGCTATCCTTCTAGACATTTTCTGCATCTATGTATGCTCATACAATCACGTTTTTAACATTAAAGATGTGACCTTTCTATTTAGACTGCTTTCTAATCTGCTTCTCCACCTCACTTACTATACCATGAGTACCATTCACATCCATATCACAGCTGGGTCTCATTGGTTTTAAAGGAGGCATGCTATTTCCCCATATGGAGTAACCCTCATTGATTTAACCAGACCCTGCAGATGGACACTTAGGTTGCTCCAGGTCTTCCCATTACGATAAGCAATGCTGCCAATGAGCATCTTGGTGCAAATGCCTTTGCATGATGTTCTGCTTATTTCCATTAAAACGTTATTAGTGGGTCAAAGGGTATGTGATTTTACTAGGCTTTCGCTAAGTAGTGAGAATGGGGCCACTTCACAGGTGAGGGATCCTACTGTACACAAAGCACTTTACAAGGCTCCAAGGGGGTTGAGAAGGAGACAGGAGGTGGGATCATCTCCATGCCTTGGGCAAATACTGTCCAGAACCCTCGTGAAGGTTCTAAGCCTCAACTGATGGGCTGCTTGGAGCTAGTGGCTGAGCCATCCGAGGTTTTAGTCATAGACATTATTTTTACGAAAGTGATTTTAAAAGGTTTTAGAATACATAGCTACATTCATGCATATGCCAGAAAGATGCAATTTACAATTAAGTTCTATAATCACACCTGTCCAAACCCACAATTCAATATAGCACAGGTGTGAGCCACCAGCGAACCCCAGTTTCAGTTTGAAAGGGTGAAATCATTATTTTCACCCTCTCAACATATTTAATAGTTGTTGTAAAACCAATGAGTATAATTTGGCTTCATTTGGAATTCCCTTTTCTGTTATTGCTTCCTTGTAATTCTGGTTGAGCTGAAATCTATTAAATACAACAACTTCCCATCACCTGTGTGCTCAAACAAATCCAGTCTGACACTGGGTGAAAAACTCCGGTTTGGAAACCCAGAAACAAAGGATGTGTGGAAACACTGACTTCCCATTCTCTAGGGTTCACATCATTCAGATCCAATTCTTCCCAGCTCTCCCAGCTCTGCCCTCCCTGCCTTCATTGAGGTCAGATAGCAGAGTGATGCCGATTCTTCATATGTAAACAGCACATCACAAGCTATAATATAAGTTCCACCTTTGTTGCTCCTGATCCCGGGAAGGCTGGCTGAGAAGCCAAGGGCTCATTTTGCAGATGAGGTCAGGGAAAGGTGGAGCTGGTGGGGGCCTGCAGAGTGAGCCAGGCTGGTCAGTGCCTATGTCTTTCCCTCTTCGCCGAGCTGGTTTCAGCCCCATGGTTTGAAGTAAAGAAGTCCCCAAACTTCAATTTGGCAGCGATTGCTCTAAACCAGATGAGTAAAGGGCTGACTCTGAGCAGCAGTTTACAAGAGCAAGGTAACTGTATTGCTGGCTGGTTGAGAGAACCAGCTTACATGGGGCCACCTCTACTTAGTATTATGAATTAATGGTGCTAGGAGACGCTAATTATGTTCTAATGGCTTACCTAGTAAAATATAATGTTGGAAACTTTTATTTTGACATTTTGCTTTTCCATGAAATCTTAAAATCAGAACCACTGATTCATACAACCACAAACAAGAAGTTATATTATTTTTAACAAATTACCTAGATTCTAGTCACCATGCTAATGTTTCACACAGGCTCTGTTCAAGTCTCAAGATAATCATATGAAATGGAAATATTATCTCCTTTTAATAGACCCGGAAACTGAAGCCCAGAAAGTAACATTATTTGCTCCAAGTCACAGAGTGAATAAGTGGCAAAGGCAGGATCCTAACTGAAGTCTAGCTCCAAAGCATAGCTACCTAGATGAGGGAAGTGGGGGCAGGAATCCCCCCAACATAGTTGGGTAATGATGCTTTTATTCATGCATCACACCTTTGCAGAATACCTTCTAGGAGGAAGCCCAGCCTAGTGGAAAGAAGGTGCTGAGGGACAGGCAGTCCCGGGCTGGAGTCCTGGTGTGCCCCCTACCAGCAGACTGACCAGTTGGCTGCCTAACCTCTCAGGGCTTCAGTGTCTCCAAGTGTAATGCAAGAATATGCTATCTTCCTGTTGCTTTGCTGGGCGGACTACAGGAGGAAGCATGTGAGGAAAGAGCCAAGCAGTGCCCGCCACATAGTATGTGCTTGACAGAGATCAGGCCTCTTGCCTGTCCCTGAAGGGAAGCCACTGGACAAATCACCAACAGTCAGGGCTTAGGGTTGGATGTGCTCTTTGATGTCCCCTGGCACAACTCTCCCACTCTACAGATGGGAAAACTGAGGTTCGGAAAGGAATGGCAACTTGTCCAAGATCACAGTGCAGGGGAATGGCAGAGATGGGACAAGAACTCATCTGCTGACCCACATCTTCTGCTTTTTCTACAGCAGCCTGTTAGTGACTTTACTTCTTCATCCAGCTGCCAAGTGAGCTGTAATGTAAGTAGATTAGAGATGAAGAAGAGCATGAATATTTTGATGGGTTAGTGAAAGGAAAACAATAACTATTCGACCAAAGAGTAACTGTCTAGAATATACTTTCTTATTTATTAAATGAGTATGCAGCACTTACTCTGCACCTGCCCGGAACTCTTCTAAGCCCTTCACAAACATGAGTTTGGTTCATCATCAGTACAATCCTAGGAGGAAGTTACTCTTTCTATCATCCCCATTTTACAGATGAGGAACATGTGGCACAGAGAGGTTAACTTGCTCAGGGTTCTATTTCTAGTAAATGGGCAGAGCTGGGATTTGAACCCAGGCAGTCTGGCTACAGAGTCCGTACCATAATCACTATGCCATGCTGCTTCTCACGAGGAATAACGAATTTCTTTTTACTGTATACAAGAGTGTACGTTACTTGAGAATACTAATCATAATCATGATCACAATCGTAGTGGCATGAATAAGAAACATATAAATAGACAACCCCTCTGTGAGTCTCTTTGGAAACTTAATGGCACCTCCCCAAGTGTCCAAAATTCTCCTTCCCCGTCTCTCCACCCACCTCTGCAGCACATCCTATTCCCCACACCTGGAAACATTTTCCTTCCTTGTCTGACTTCCAGTCTTACCCTTCAGGACTCAGCTACAATATCACTAGCTTTGGGAAAGCCTCTCCAACAGTGTCTCAATCACAGAGGGCCAATGTTCCCCGAGTCAGCAGGGTTTGACATTGCGCCCGTGATGAGAATGTTTTAAAAAGATAATGACTTTCCACGAAGAACCTTCCCAGTGGTCTCAGATCACTCCGCTCATCAATGATGCCCAGGAGTAAGATCACAGTCATTTCACTGAGGCATGGATGTGTCTCATGCCCTTGATGCCACACACATTTATGGGATGGCTTCTTTGCACCTGGCATTTTTCACACATTATTGCATTTAATGAACATTCCAAGCTTTGAGGCAAGTACTGTCACCCCTATTTGAGCAAGAAGGACCCTGGATTGGGAAAATCAGGTAACTTGTCTGAGGCCACATAGCCAGCTAAGTGATAGAACTGGGATCTGAAGCCAGGTTCCCAAATTCCTTCTCCAAGAGAAAGCTGTTTATGTAACTGTCACAGTAAAAATCGATCCTGGCAAGAACCAGCAATAGATGCTTAATTCATGGGGAAAAGGTTGGACTATTTACATAGTCTTGAAGTTGTCTCCCTACAAAATTCTTATTACAAAAAGGAAAATGGTAATGGGAGGAACTGGAGACCATCTGTGATGCTTAGTTTTGTGTCAATGTGGCCAGGCCTTAGTGTCCAGTTATTCAGTCCAATGCAACTCTAGGTGTTGCTGTGAAAATATTTTGCAGATGTGGTTAACATCTACAATCAATTGACTTTAGGTAAAGGAGATGACTCTCGATAATATGAGTGGCCTCATCCAATGAGTTGAAAGGCCTTAAGGGCAAAAACTGAGGTTTCTCAGAGAGAAAGATGTTCTACTTCAAGACTGCAGCATCAACTCCTGCCTGAATTTCCAGGCTGCTGACCTAGCTGACACGTGTCGGACTTGCCAGCCGCACAATCATGTGAGCCAATTCCTTAAAATAAAGATGTATGTATATATTAAGAGATTACACATATGCATACAGTGTGTGTGTGTATATATATATGTAGAACATAAATATGTGGGTATACATAATATTCCATTAGCTCTATTATCCTGGAGAATGCTGACTAATATGCCATCTTAATCAACTCACCAAAATTAGCATCACCAATGAGCATAATATACCTCCAGATGTTATACCCTGAGAAGGAGACAACATCGTTCAGGTAGTATTAACATTTGTAATTGAAAAAAGATAAAAATATTAATGAAAAGGACCTATCCTCCTCCCTCTGTGGCTCACAGGCCAGCAATAGTAGCAGCCACCGGACCTGGTGATCCTGGGTGCCCCTGACCTGGAAACGGTGGAAGATTCAGCCAAGGATCTCCTGGGCTCCTGCCCAGTTCCCCGTCTGCTTTCCCTTCTCTCAGCCCCTTTCCTCCTTCCCTTCCACTCGCTCCCCTTTCCCCTTCCCCACACAAACACACACCGACTCACAAACACCTACCGCTTGAAATTTTCTCTCTGCCACCCAGCAGGCCTGGGATAATTCCATCTCTTCGATTTTATGATGCCAGAGTATGCAGTGAGTCACTCTGCACACATCTGTGGATTCCCATCAGAGCTGGTTATCTGCCTACAGAGGGATGTTAACATTTACGGCCGTGAGCAGGGACGTGTGACACTTCAAGGAAGCAAGGTGCCAGCTACCTTTCCGAGCTGCAGGTGGTTTTTAATGGAAGCAGAATATTGTCACTTATTATTTATTTCACTTCTTATTTTAAAAATGTGATTAATACAGCTCACCAATAAATCTGGTCAAGTACAAGCACTCATGAAGCACCCTTGGAGGGCTTGGTTCGACAAGGCCTAATTGCTGTGAGGGCAGAGGCAACCAGGTGAGGGGAGCTTCCTTCAGCCTGAACATGAACCAGTCTCTTTTTTTGTGTGCTTTTGAAGCAGTGATTCTCCTTATGAGGTGCCCAGGGGACGAGCCAAGGAGGCCTTCTAGCAAGCAGGCTGGGGTTCAGGAAACAGATAGTACTGAGAGGCCAGTTCTGCGGTTGCCATGCAAGGGAGAGGGTTTTGGAGCCAAGCAGGCAGGCCGAGGTTCAAATGCCAGCTCAGGCAAGAGAGCCAGGCAAGCTGAAGAACCCCTCTAAGCTTATGTCCCACATGTAAAATAGAAACGAAGGGTGTCAAAGGGTTGCCGAGTAGGTAACGAGTACATGTTTGGAAAGTTCTGAACCCAGTGCCTTCCAAATCAGACACTGAGATATCTTTAGCCTAGTGTTTATGAAGACAGTGGATGATGGAACAAGAACAGTTTGGTTTTGAATCCTACCTCTGTCACTCACTAGCCGTGTGACTCTCGGCAGTTCTGAACCTCTCTGTGCCTCAGTTTTCTTGGCTGCGAAATGGGGCCCCAGGGTTGCAGTAAGCATTAATTGAGATAATCCCTACCTGGCACTCTGTGAATGCTAATGCAGCTATTGCTTTTGTCACTCCTTCCTTTACTTTCTACCCACCTTCTTCCATGGTCTGATCCCAAGTGACAATTCCTGCTGGCGCATTCCTGCTTATTCACTGAGACCTAGTTTAAATATCACCTCTTCTATAAAGTCTTCCCTGATCCCATTAGTAGAAACAATACCCTCCTCCCTCTCTGCTGCCAGGACACTTTGTGCATCTCCATCATCATCATTACACCCTGCCGCCCACCTTATTATAAGGGGACACTTGCTCCTGCATCCCCTTTATGGTGGCACCAGGTTTCATCCATTGCCATAAACCTGCTATACAGCCCAACCCTTAACAGCTCACAGCACACAGAGAAGCTGGTGCTATTTGTCTTGCACCGCAGCCCCCTCCCTAGCCACCCTGCAGCAGAGGGGGTTGAGAACTGTGCTCCCCTGTAATGGCACTCACAGCACTCTGGACACTCACAGCGCCCTGGGCACCACAGGTGGACAGCTGCAGTCTGGTACCTAGAGTCCATGACCCAGGAGGTGGAGAGGAATGCGTGCTGGTGAAGAAAAGATGGGTCATGGGGCTTTTCTCACCAGCTGCCTCCTCTCCCTGTCAACACTTTTGACAGGTGACAGTGCTGGCCTAGGAGGGAAAGAAGTCTCTTTGGAGCTCCTGGATTCGTAAGTTGAAGCAGAGCCCATAGATCAGCCAGGTCCATGGAAACGTGCATGTCAGGTAAGTTCCAAAGTTCAGAGCAAAAAAGAGGTCAGTGTGCGGCACAGGCTTCCACCTGGGATGATGGATGGCGTGGGTCTGCTTTGGAAGGGGGGACACTAGCACCTGCGACATGGTATCTGAGAGATAGGCCCTTTGCCGGTAAAGCACCCAACCCTGCTCTCGCCGGCTAACTTGGACACTTTCCTGGGCTCTGCACTATGCAAGATCTTTGTTCCTCTTTCAGGGCTAACTCATTCACTAAAAGAGTATCATCAGCTCCACTCAGCAACAACCATTCCTGGAACCTCCTTGATATGGTTTCATTACCCACCCAAATCTCATCTTGAATTGTACCTCCCATAATTTCCACGTGTTGTGGGAGGGACCCGGTTGGAGACAATTGAATCATGAGGGCAGTTTCCCCCATACTGTTCTCGTGGCAGTGAACAAGCCTCACAAGATCTAACAGTTTTATAAGGGGAAACCCCTTTTGCTTGGCTCTCATTCTCTCTGGCCTGCTGCCAGGTAAGACGTTCCTTTCACCTTCCACCATAAGTATGAGGCCTCCCCAGCCATGTAAAACCACGAGTCCATCAAACCTCTTTTTCTGGCCGGGTGCGATGGCTCATGCCTGTAATCCCAGCGCTTTGGGAAGCTGAGGCGGGCAGATCACGAGGTCAGGAGATTGAGACCATCCTGGCTAACATGGTGAAACGCTGTCTCTACTAAAAATACAAAAAATGAGTGGGGCGTGGTGGTGAATGCCTGTAGTTCCAGCTACTGGGGAGGCTGAGGCAGGATAATGGCGTGAACCTGCGAGACGGAGCTTTCTGTGAGCCGAGATTGCGCCACTGAACTCCAGCCTGGGAGACGGAGTAAGACTCTGTCTCAACAAAAAACCAAACCAAACCAAACAAAAAAAACCTATTTTTCTCTATAAATTACCGGGTCTTGGGTATGTCTTTATCAGAAGTGTGAAAACAAATTGATACATTCCTTAATGGACCAGAACCTGTGCTGGGCACAGGGGACAGAGACAGGTGAGGCCATGGGCTTGCCCTCAGGAGCCCACACGCTAGGAAGAGGCTGCCATGGAAACCCAAATATGATACGGCAGCACACACACCACAGAAGAACATGGGTCATACAGAGAAAGGAGGTGGGAGGGGGGCAGTCAAGAAGGGTCTCAGAGAGGAGACGTGGGTGAATCCTGGCTTGAAAGAATTTGTTAGATGAAGAACAGTATGAGAAAAGCACTTCAGGCAGAGGGATCAGCACAAAGATATGGAGTTATAAAAAAAATCTGTGTGGGGAACTCTACATTCACTGCAGGAGGGCAAGGTGCGGGCAGAGAGAGGTAGGGTGATGATGAGGCTGCAGAAGTCAGCTGGAAGCTGCCTCAGTGGTCATGTAGGATGCAGAGGGGGTGGTCTTTTCTGCCCAGCCATGAACACGTTCCATCATCAGCCATGCCATCTTTGGACACTTGAGAGACACACGTGGGTATACATACATATGCATATACCTGTGTCTTTAAATTTATATATGCTTGTGTATAAATAATATGCACAACCAAATTCTAGAACGTGGGATGTTAAGCTCTGAGATGTAAAGATTCTTAGAAATTCAGATAGAATTCAGTGTGGTGGAGCATATGGCATGGTTGGGGGCACAGAGAGTGTAAACTGAGAAAAAGAGAGACCTGGTTGTAAGCCCTGCTCAGGGCTGCTACATATGGTTGCACAGGTTGTTCACTGCTCAAGCACACAGCTGAGGCGGGTGATTCAGGACTGTGTTCATGGGAAGGGGGCTGTGGTTAGGTTAGGGTGACAGGTAGGTGGATGGGAGATGGACAGGGAGGTTGTGAGGGGAACCATTGCTCGGTTCAGGTCAGGCCAGGCTCAGGTTGGCTGTGGTGAGGTAGAGACCCTTCTTTTAAATAGAAGCTCTGGCTTCAGTGACTTTCCAAGTCCCTTGCAGCACAAACACACCCATATACTCAAGAAGATTGACCTGGTTTCCTCACTGGTCAAGGAGGGCTAACTCATTCACTAAAAGAGTATCATCAGCTCCACTCAACAACAACCATTTCTGGAACCTCCTTGATATGGTTTGGCTGTGTCCCCACCCAAATCTCATCTTGAATTGTACCTCCCATAATTTCCACGTGTTGTGGGAGGGACTTGGTGGGAGACAATTGAATCAAGGAGCATTATTCCTAGGGAATCGTTCCCATCTAGCCAGGCGGGACTCCCTGCTGTTCTGCTTTCCTTCTCTGGGGATCCCACTAGGGTCTTCCTCTTTCTTCAAGGCAGAGCCCCACCTCCTCCAGGAAATCTTCCTGCCATCCTCTCCCCACCCTTCACTTCCTGGTCACTTATACTTCAAATGTCCTCTCTGTACCAACAAGCCGTTCCTGATTGACAAAGGCAGAAAAGATCAGTTCTCACTTCCATCAAGCACTAACTTGTCCTAGGAGGAAGAGACACCAATATGGGAATTCTTACACCCTTGCTGGTTTCAGCAATTTTCAGGCCTCTATTCAAAGTGAAGGACCCTCTCAGAAGGGAGTGTAGGCTGGCTGAGATGGTAATGAAACACACTTAACAGCTGCACAAAAGCAAAGATGAAAATCTCCTCTTTGTTTTATCATCCCTTCAAGTGAGAAAGCAGCCAGCCCTGGGGGTCAGAGTCAGCTGAGGATTAGGGATATAAGCTGGAATTCATTCAGGAAAGGGAGGAGGAGGAGAAGCAAGAGAGGGAGGGGGAGAGGGGAAGGGCTGTCTTGGAGTAGATCCAAGACCCAAGGAGGGAAAGCATGAAGACAATTCATATCCTTCATATCCTGAATCTCTGAACTTCATGGGATTCTGAGTTACTCCCCCGTCTATTGAATTCGGGTGTGTGTGTGTGTGTTGGTGTGTGTGTGTGTATGTTTGTGTATGTGTGTGTGTGTGTGTGAAAGAGAGGCAGTGCTTCAGATTTCACAAAATCCATTTTAATCACCCTCTGCAATCCACAACACTCTGTAATTACAAGTCTCTTACACTCAAGGACAAAAAAACTCACCAAGAAAGCAACATTAAGCTTGCAAGCGGAAACATGAAAATTCATGAAACGCACAATTAAGGATCCAATGACAATGTTGACTCTCCCTTTTGCCAGCCCAGGCACTGGAGATTAACCAACGAAATGGCAATTATCAATCCCGAGGTGTGTGTGGTGGACATTGGGAACCCTGGCCCTGCCGTGCCTGCTCTCTCTCTGGATTCCTATTTGCTGCCCTCAGAGGCTGTCCTGGGGCCCAGCATGTAGTGTCTAACCCTTATGGGAGTGGAGAAGGACAGACCTAACCTTAGAAGGAAGGAGACCAAGACTTGTGTTTGAGAAATGACTCTCAATGCTTGTTGTTGCCGGCACAACTCCTGAAAGACATGACCAGACCTTGAGATTCTTTCCCATGAGTTGAGGGAATTCATGAAGGATGAGGGTTGTGATCACTCTCCCATGAGAGTGGTGCCCAAACCATCTCTCCGCTCCCACTTCTAATGCCTTAGTCCAGGACCTCCTCTATTCTCTGTTCCAGGGCCCTAACTCTGCCTCTATCTCAACCTCTTGCTGCCAACCCTGTACCACCAATTCACTCTATGAGCTCACTTTCAGGCCAGTCTCCTTCCATGTGTATTTTAGAGTCTCTCCCTCGTTTCTCAATGTCCTGTGAATAAAGCAGGATACAAAGCTGTAGCTGAAGTACAATCTTAACTATGTTACGTAGAAAAAAAATAAACTTGGAAAGACAGAAGGAAATCAGCCAACTGTCCACTGGCTACTTTTGGATTTGGTGTCTGCAGGGCAAGAGGTAGGAAGGGGAGGAGATTAATACCTTATACCTTATAATTATATACCTTTCTGCACTTGTGCAAGTTTTCCACAATAAGTGTGTCTTACAGTCAGGAAAAAGTGAAACTTTAAAAGTTCCCTCTCTTCAAAATCTTTCTGTAGTTTTGTTATTTTTTACATGACAAAATATAAATCTGGAGCCTGATATTTACAGCCTGCTAAGATCTGGTCCCCATTAGGAAGGCTTCATGGGTGTGTGACCTGTGCAGTCACAGAGGGCCAACACTCAGCAGCAGCCATGCTTGGTTGAATGCTCTGCCATGACTGTCTTGAAATTCTTTATTTTTGAACAAGGGGCTCCACATTTTTGTGTTACACAATTTATGTAACTGATCCAGTTCATCAGACTATCTTCATAAAGAGAAATAATTATCCAATTATACAGGACAGAGCAACACAGATGCCTTCTGGATTGTTGTGTCTGGTGAGGATCTCCAAGGCATTGGCCAGTATAGTTAGGAAACCCCGAATAAGGGGTATTCAGTCTGGGGATACGAAGAGGCAGGGGATATTTAGCACATGTTTATTAAGGATCTTGAGCACCCTTCTAGGCTCTAGGAATATAGCTGTGAACAAAGCAGATCAAGTTTGTCTCTGCTCTACTAAGCTTAAGTGCTAGTCAGGGAGATGGATAATAACTAAACAATTATCTATGTGTGGAAGGCTATGAAGAAAAATGAAGTAGGATAAGGCAGATAGTGAGGGCTGGTATGGGAGACACACTATTTGAGTTAGGACCTGTAAGGAAGTGAATAAGCACTTGGATGATGGAAACATGGAAAATGTCAACATGTACACAGACAAGTACTATACATGGTGCGGTTTGCCATGCAGACGCTCGGTGGGACCACAAATAAGAAGCAACTTGCCCGGCCTGGGTTGGGCAGAGAAGAGGGCTGGGGAAGACCTGGAATTTAATCAAAGTCAAATTATCTCTCTTTATCTCTTTTTGCCAACTCTCAAATCAGCAGAAACCATACTCTATTGACCATACCTTAGTAATTCTCTTTTCGTTCCCACTACCATGGACTAGCTCAGGTCTTCATTTCCCCAGAATCACTACAATAAAGTCAGTTTGTTTTTTTCTTCTGATGCTCTACCCTCTCCTGAGTGATCACATCTACTCCTGGGTCTTTACCCTAAATCTTATCCTCTAGCCTGACCTCTTTCTTGAGCTTCAGACATGAGTATCCAATTATCTTTATTCCTGTGGATTCTGAGCATCTGAATAGGGGTGAGGCTTCTTAACATTCCATGCTGGCCTCAGATGCTGTTCCTATTTGGGCATTCCAAAGTGCTTGTCCAAGACATCAGAACCCTGCAGACAAGGTGAGGAAACTGAGGCACAGATGAGTGAAGAGGGTTGCCCAAGGCCTTCAGTAGCAAATTCTGCTCTTCCTATCGTATCAGCCAGGCACCTCTCCTATCCCTCATAGGCTAAGCTGACTGCCTGCTATGTCCTGCTATGTAATCTCCAAGGCCTGCTCTGACTTTAAGAGTCTAGGTTTCTCTACTCTGATGAGGTCCTGGATGGGCAGACAGGAGAGGCAGAATCTGGGGGAATTTTCTCTGCCTTGGAGTCAGGACAATAACTTGGCCCTTTCAGAAACCCAAGTTTATCAGCACCCCAATGCCAATGGGACCTGAAGACACTTGGAAAGTTCCTATGAGACTGAAGCACAAAGCAGAATAATAATATATTAATTGACACTGAGAAACAAAACTGTCCATATTAATCTTACCATAGGTTTCTACAAAGACTAAGCCACATTATCCTCAGAAAGTTGTTGGGTGGGCACAGTAAATCATAAATGGCATTTCTCACTTATTTGGTGACACTTTGGAATGAACTTAACATTCATTATGTACAGTTATTCTGCCCATTTTACAGATGAAAAAATGAGTCTCAGAAATGCTAAGTAGCTTGCTCAAACTCATAGCTAGTAAGCAGTGAAGCTGGGGTTGAAATTCAGGACTTCGGCAACACAGCCTGCTTGTTTAATCACTGACAGATGCCAAATAGATGCTGTTGCCACAGAGAAAAAGAGTGATAAGTTTTTGTCTAAGTCAAGTTGATGTTGAGCATAATACCCGTGATGGTGCTGTGAAATAGTACTGTAGCCATACAGATGGGAAGGATTATTGTGGAAAATGCTCTCCCCCAAACGAATCTTTATAATCAGGGTTTTATGTTAAACACACTAGGTGATAGTTACTTTTTAAAAGACTCTTCCTATAAAGTAAATGATTTTGTTTCTGAAAATGAATCATCAACTCTGATTTACTTACTGTTTAGCAAATCTGTGGGAGTCAGAAATATATCGCCTGGGGCCAGGTAGACCTCAGATTCCAATTCTGGATCAACATCAGCCATGTTGCCTTGGACACATGAGACATCTGCTCAGTCTTCCTTATTTGCAAAACAGATGATACTATCTACCCCACAGGGCTTTTTAAAGAGAAATGAGGGGAAAAGTGTACAACATGCTTAGCATGGATCCTGCATAGGGTAAGCACAAGTTTTACTTTTTATTTTTCAGGGTAATCCAATTTACTCTCCAGTTCAGCTATTCAAGTTGCCTATGTCATTCTCACCACAGCTACTATCACCATCATCATCATCATTATTATCATTTTTATTCAGCTATCTAATGTAGCTGTTCAATTCACTGTGATGATGGTGTTGATAATGCACCTATTCAATATGCTGTCCAATTCAACTCACACATTTGTAATAAACGCCTAACCCTGATGTTGACTTTGGCAGGAACCACCCCATTGGGCCCTGACCACACTGTGCCCATGTGATTTTCCCCTTCATCAGCTCTTTTTATGTCAGAGCCAGGCACATGGTGGCCATGCGAGGAGGGAAATTGGAATTCCTTTTGTATTCAAGTGGCTTTCTTGGTTGGCCTATGTAGGCAGTAGGCTATTTTCAAGCCTGATTTGAGGCCCATCTCATGTCAAACAATCCCAGTCTCTAGAAGAGGCTGTCCTTTAAATGTTGTGATCATGACAAAGCCTTGCCTAATAGTAGCTGGGACTGGAAGGGCTGTCAGGGGCTGGGCTCTGAGCACCTGCCAGGTGATGGGGGTGCCAAACATGACCTTAGCTTCATCAAGGCTCCACTTCCCCTAAGGATTCTGAGGAATATGCTTCACCAAACTTCTCATTTCCTCAAATGATGTTCAAGCCAGCTCCAATTGTAGCTCCTGGCACATTCTCCCTGGAGAGCAGCAGCCACTGTCCGCAGCAATCTGTAGGCCAAAAGCTGCTCGAAAGGGTACAGTAAGGCCAGCTGATCCTTGCTCTTCCTTGTCTTAGTTTTGTGATCTCAGGCAAGTCCTTTAACCTTTCTACACATCAGTTTATTCATCAATAAAATGAGAATCCCCACCTTCCACAGGTAAATGAGGGTTGAATGGAATAACTCCTAATTAGCCATCAACACATACTAGTTCCCTTTCCCTCTTCTCTTCAGACATATCTGTGCAGGGAACACACATAAGAAGACCCAGGTAAGAGAATGGTTATGAAAAGGCTTGGCATATGGCAAAGGGAAGAGAAAGAAATGCTTCTGGGGCATTCACTGCGTGTCAGGCACTGTGTTAGTTAGGCACTTTACAGATGATATTTTATGCCACATTGTTTTTCATAGCAGCTACGTCATTTTGCCAAATCCATTTTTTAAAAACGATAAAATCGAGGTTCAGAGGCTAAGGAATAGGCATGAGACCACAGATTTAGGAAGTGGCGGTCAGACATCGTTCTGGGTCCTGTGTGCCCTCACTGAGTAGTAATAAGAATATGGTTATGAAAGACTTGGCAAAAGATAAAGAGAAGAGAAAGAAACACTGGCAGGCACTGTATTAGGCTCTTTGCAGATACTTTATGTCATTCTCAGAATGACTCTGGAAAGAAGATATTACCTAATCCCCTTTTAAAATATTGAGGTAAAATACACATAACATAAAATTTACCATCTTAATCCTTTTCAAGTCTGTACTTCAGTGGCAGTAAGTACATTCACACTACTGTGCTGCCGTCACCATCACCCCTGTACAGAACTCTTCATCTTTCACAATTGAAACTCTCTTCCTATTAGACAATGAAGCCCTATTCCCCCTCCCTCCAGACCCTGGCAATCACCCTTCTACTCTCTGTCTCCATGAATTTGACTACTCTAGGTACCTCTTATAAGTGGAATCATACATCATTTGTCTGGTTGTGACTGGCTTATTTCACTTACATAATATTCTTCAGGTTGATCCATATTGTAGCATGTGTCAGAATTCCCTTTCTTTTTCAAGGCTGAATAATATTTCATAGCATATATACGCTATATTTTATCGATCCATTCATCTGCCAATGGATACCCGGGTTATTTGCACCTTTTTTGGCTATTGCAAATAATGCTGCTATGTCCATGGACATACAGATCTCTCTTTGAGACCCTGCTTTTAATTCTTTTGGGTTCCACTCAGAAGTGCAATTGCTGATCTATGGTAATTTCGTTTTTAACTTTTTGAGGAATTGCCATACTGGTTTTCATAGTAGCTACAACGTCTTACCTAATCCATTTTTAAAGATAATAAAATTGAGGTTCAGAGGCTAAGAAATAGGTATGAGATCACACACTTAGGAAGTCGTAGTCAGACATCATTCTGGATCCTGTGTGCCCTCACTAAATAGCAGTTCCCAAAATTAGGGCTCAGCCAAGTACATTAGAATCATCCAGCATACCTGTTAAGCAAATACATTCCTGGGCCTCTATCCAGGTCTAGAGAAATAGAATTACTAGGGATGGGGCCTAGTAGTGTGCATTTTCAAAATAACAACAAAAAATAAGCTAAACAACCAACAAACCTCTGGGTATTTCTGGTGAGCATCTAGGTTTAGTAATCATTATTATTGTGATAATCATCATTATTGTCCTTGTTGTTATAAAAATCATTGTCATAACCATTTCATACTCACTTCCGGTCATTGATTTATAACTATCTGGTAACAGTGGGAATGCAAGAGTTATCAAGGAAAGAAAGTCTCAGAACTCGGTTTGCTCTCCAGCAACTGCTGGCTTTCAAAGGGCGACATATTTAGTATTCTAATCATCAAGGCATCAGCCAGGCGCCTGCCCAGACCTTTCTTAGATTCCTAACACTCATTAAGCAGTTCCAACCAATGTATTCCTAAGTAAGTGTGTGTAGAGGCAGGCTGTTGGCATTTTAATCTCATTAGTGAACTGAAGCCCTAAGAGGAAGTAGGCACAACAGCCTCTTGCTCCAATGGGGTAAGACTCTTCGCACCCTGAGACTGGCAGCCTGACCCTCTACTCTCTCCCATCCATCCTCTTCAGATTTCCATCCTTTCCTGATCCTGGAGCAAAAGGCTCTGGGAAATTAGAGCTTGATGACTTGCACAGGGCAGTGGCTGCAAATAGCTGGATAACCAGCTCAGGTAACCAGGCTGCCTATATCCCAGAACAGATATTGAATTATCTACCCAAGCTTGACATGTTCAACTGGCACCAGGCCACAGGCACTGCTCCCTGAATCCAACTATCTGGGTCCCCTCCCCCATCAAGACCCTTGATAGAAGCCAGACGAGGCTTTGAGGCCTTGGGAAAGAAGCATCCACAGGCAATCTTCCCAGCACAAAGCCCTCATTGTTGGATGAGGAAGGCATGGGAGTAGAAGAGGGAGTGCTTATCTATTGTCAACGCAGGACAGCTGAAAGGACTTCAGTGAAAAATGACCTTATAAACTAACAGATGAGGGAATATGCAAAATATGTTACTAGGACCATCTACTTCCCTAAGACAGAGATAGCTGGCGCTTTCTCTGCAAATGATCATAGAAAAACACACAGTAACACCTGTACATACTTGTTGTGCTCAAATTAAATCAAGATGCAAATGTAAAACAGATCCATCAATCCGTCCGTCAGTCCGTCCAGTTAATTGTTTTGTTCAATAAAACACTAACTTAGCGCCCACTATGGGCATGAACTAGGCTGGGAAGGAACAAAAATAATCAAAATCAGAGGTTTCTAACTGGGGACACATTGTTACTGGTAGGATTTGGGCAGTAACAATGCTGAGGTCTCAATGAGCATTGTCTATAACTGAGTCCATGTCTTGTACAACATATGTAGGAGCTGTTATGATGAATACTCATTGAGTTAAAACATTGCTGAATCCACAGCAGCTTGTTATCATTACATATTTTCTCAACCAATAAAAGTGAAAAATATAAATACTAAATACTGGGAGATTTTGGACATGCTCTAAGCAGATAAAAGTGCAGAATCAATTTCATGAATGGAGATGATCACAACCAAAACCACTACCATAATCACTTACTATTATATAACAACAAATAAATAACTTACTATTTGTTGGGCATTATTCTAACTACTTTACCTGTTAACCCCCACAGCAAATCTATGAGAGAGACATTACTGTTATCCCATTTTGCAGATGATAAAACTGAGGCATTGGGGAGCTTATGCAACTTACCCAAGGTCACACATTAGTAATGGGAGAGACTGGATTTAAACTCAGCTCCAGAGTGATTGCTTTTAACTATCTTTGTAATGGCGGGTGTGATTGTGTTATCCAAAACACTCTTATATGGGGAGACAGAGACTTAGAGAGGCCATGTGACATGCCCAAAGCCACACAATGAGTTCTGGAGGGAGCTAGGGCAAGAACTTAGCTTTCCTGTCTTCCTTTCTAGTTTTCTAGTTTACACAGGCCAGACTTCACCCCAAAGTAGAAGTCAAAATAATCTGGGCTTGAGGACAAAGGAAAGGCAAGAGAGACCAGAAAGCTCAAAGTAAAACAAATGCTGTCTTTTTGTATAATCTGGAACACGGTTTTCTTTTCCTGGGTTGTTGCTTTGTCTAGGATTTCCTTGGGAGAAACTCCTGACACATGGGAAGGAAGACCCAGGCTGTGCTGAAAAGACTCCGGGTTTCCAGCCAAGTAGCTTTATTTTAGGCATAAAGGACCATGCGGTGGAGCAGCCCAGCTCTTCCCTGGCCCACACAAGACTTCATTTCTCTCTAATTAGCATCTCACAGTTGCACAGCCAGGAAGCCTTAGGAATGAGGGCCCTGTTCCTCTGAGCAAGTAGTGTCCAATTACATCCCAGTGATCTGTCTCTGGCCACTGTAGCCATGCCAGACTGCACAGTTGGCTCAGGAACCCATTGTTTGCTGGAGGACAGGTCTTAGGGAGGGAGCAGGTGGCAGTGGAAAGAGTTTGGAGTTTAACAATACTGGATAGGAATTCTGGACCCACTGCACACTGGCTGTCTGACCATGGACAAGTTTCCTCACTATTCTAGGATCAGTTTCTGAATCTATAAAATGAGGATAATACTTTCTTGTTTATGAGTGAACATATGCAAAGCACCTGGCACAGTTTTGCTTTGAAAAATGAGAATATAAGAATAGATCAGTGTTGTCCAAATCTTTTATCATAGAATAACTACTTTTATTTCCCCACTCCCCAAAATACTAAGGTAAAATTTCAATGTCTAACAGAGATTCAGGATTGCTGCTGGTTGGTGAGGGGTTTCTGGGGTTCAGGGTTCTGCTTAAAAATTTGTCTCCTTTCTTCCCACAGTGGGCTTTGAGGTTGCTCTACGGAATGCAGTTTGACCAGGTGACTGCTAGTCCCCTTTTAATGTTAATTAATAAAAAGAATGCAAGGAAATAAGGAAAGAAGGAGGGAAAGAAAGGGGAAGGAAAAGCATTCTTTTCTGTTATCACTGGGAGGAGATTTTTATTTGTCGGGCACTGTTACTAAGAAGAGAATGGAGCTAATGGTCCAGTAGAGAAGTCAGAGCCTGGACAGCCCATTTAAAGATTAAAAGGTGATTTTTAAAAAGTGGGGGCTCTATGGGAACACAAAGCAGGGGGTCTGATTTAGTTTAGCAATGAAGGAGCTGGGACTTGGAAGATGAGAGAAGACATCCGCTGGGACTAGCTTAGCAATGGCAGTACAGAGAGGGGACTGGATTCATGACCCTTTGGAGATAGCATCTCTAGGCCTTGGTGACTGACTGAATATGGGGTCATGACAGTAAAGGGTGCTACCAAAAAACGATGCCCAGGTTTCTGGCCTGTAAGCCAGGTTTGAAGCGGAGCATAGGGCATATAAAGAACAAGAGTCAACTGCCTCCATGATCAGATCCAACAAGATCCAACCGGTACCCCTTGTCCACTGCCCACACAACTGTCCATCCTTCCACCACAAAAGGAACTGATTCCCACCACACCCTGTGAAAAGCATTAAGGTCAGGAGAACTCTACACAGTCTAGAAAACATCTGTAGGCACAGGCATTTCTCGAAAGTACAGCAACTGCTTGCAGTAAATTAATAATAGATGTGCTGGACTCCCTCAGAAATATTTACCCAGCCTGCGTGGTTAAGTACTGATAACCGGGAAGGGAACCTGAGCCTTACCTCAAACAGCCCTGACTATTGAAAATGAAGCAACATCATCCTGGCTCTTCCTGATGCCAGTGGGGTCAGAAAACAAATTTTCAGAGTGCCTCACTCAGGAATAAGAAAATCTTCAGTCTGCTGGGAAACACTGGGAAAGGGAACTCAGACCCTGGGAGGTAAACACTGGAAGAAGACAATAGATGAGGACTGTCTCATATATCTTTTGCTTACATACTGCTTACCATGGGCCAGGACCAAACCTATATTAACACATTTAATCTTGGGCATTAGTGAGCTGGGCACTAAATAGTTATAGCACTATTTTTAGGCCCATTTGACAGCTGAAAATACTGAGACACAGAAAAGTTAAGACAACTTTCCCAAGGAACTAGTTAGGAAGTGATGGAGCTGGGAATCAACCCAGGTAGTCTGGCCCCAAGGTATATGCCCTTAAACCACTTTGCTTTGGCTGCCCCTTGTTGCCTTTTCCCAATAGTCACAAGAAGGGGTCAAGTAAGAGGCCCTACATTAAGCTGCCAAAGGTACACTTGGACAGCACCCTGCTACATGCATCCTCTCTGTCTCCAGCCTCTGCTGAGAAATCTGCACTCTTCTCACCAAACGCAGGAGCCGCTTCTTTATTTATTAAGTATTTACTGACCACTCACTGGGGGACGGAGACTCTGCTAGGCCTGGACTGGGCTGTGTGCAATGCGTACAAAATGTCCCTTTTCCGGGAAGCCCTGTCCTCTCTCCTTCCTTAGGGCTCTAACCTAGCCTTCAGGCCATTCTCTAGGATGAAATGAGGAACAGGGGGGTTTGAATAAACATGCAAAAGGGATTCTGGGGCAAATAAGTTTGGGAAACATGAGGCTAGCACTCTCACTGCAGGCCTTCTCAGAGCCTTTAGTGTGCTAGTGGCCCTGAGATCGACCAAGAGGAGTCAGTGTACAGGGCTTCTCAGATCACTCAACAAGAAAAACTTTCTTCTTTTTCTTCTTCTTCTTCTTTTTTTAAACCCATTTTATAGGGCTGATGTATCATAAAACACAGCTTGGGAGCCCGGGATATTTTGTCCTACAATAATACCTACTATGTCAAATTCATGTTGGGTTTTGACTGTGGGTCCATTGGCAGGACTCTGAGGCTGGGTACTCTGTCCTGCATCTCTGCCAAACTCCTGCCTTCAGCCAGGCCTAAATCAGAAGAGTTCTCTGAAAGTTTTCTTCCACGAGGCGTGATGGTTAATACTGAGTGCCAACTTGATTGAATTGAAGGATACAAAGTATTATTCCTGCGTGTGTGTGTGAGGGTGTTACCAAAGGAGATTAACATTTGAGTCAGTGGGCTGGGACAGGCAGACCCACCCTTAATATGGGTTGGCACAATCTAATCAGCTGAGTGGCTAGAATATAAGCAGGCAGAAAAATGTGAAAGGAGGGACTGGCCTAGCCTCGCAACCTACATCTTTCTCCTGTGCTGGAGGCTTCCTGGCCTCAAACATCGTACTCCAAGTTCTTCAGTTTTGGAACTTGGACTGACTGGCTCTCTTTGCTCCTCAGCCTGCAGACGGCCTATTGTGGGATCTTGTGATAGTGTGAGTTAATACTTAATAGACTCCCCTTCGATTAGTTCTGTCCCTCTAGAGAACCCTAATACAGATTTTGGTACCAGAAGTGGTTTTAGAGAAACAGAATATTAAGGATGGAGTATTTTGGTGGTTTTAGGGTTTCTGGAATTGGTTGCTTAGTATGATTAGACTCCAAAATGCTAAGGACTCTACTTATAATACTATGGAGAACACTGGTAGTCATTGGTGTGAACTGTTTAGAGACTTACGCAAAATAAATCCATTTGACACTCCTGATTCATTGCTCGTGAGAAGTAAGGAGTTTAGTGACTCTATACTTAATATCTTTGACCATATGTGGAGAACTAAGGAACATAATGAAGGTGGTTGGTTGCTCTTAAGTTCAGTGGACAAAGTGATGAAAGAAAGTAATGAACTCAGGGATTGTATCTCCTGGCTTCAGAAGAAGATACTGAGCCTCAAATATGTTAAGATTGCCTGAGTAAGAGTCTGATCTCCTACAGAGAAAGAGCTGAAATTGTGGAAAAACAGACACAAGCTCTTATCATGTGAGTGGCCGACCTGCAACAAAAGGTGCATGCACAGCCTCACCAGGTGTCTACTGTTAAAGTGAGGGCATTGATTGGAAAAGAATGGGACCCTGCAACTTGGAACGAGGATGTGTGGGATGATCCTGATGAAACCGGGGACACGGAGTTTGTAAATTCTGATGAATATTTTTTGCCAGAAGAAACAGCTTCCCCATTCCCAGTAGTGGCAACATCCCCTCCCTGGCCCATGCTGGCATCAGCCTTTCCACTTTTGTCTGAGGAGATAAACCCTTCGCTGCCTGAGGCAACAGTGATGGCCTCCCCTGAGGCAGTTGCCAGACAAGATAATGTTGACTCTCTTCGGGAGCCACCCCCAACACCCCTGTTTGCTTCTAGACCTATAACTAAAGTCCCAGTGAGCCCCTAGAGGTGAGGTTGAGAGTGTGACCCCTGAGGAAGTGCACTACACTCAAAAAGAATTGCTTGAGTTTTCTAAGTTATATAAATAGAAATCTGGAGAATAGGCATGGTAATGGATATTAAGGGTGTGGGATAATGGTAGAAGAAACAGAGTTTAATCAGGCTGAATTTATTGATTTGGACCCGCTAAGTAGGGAAGCTGCATTTAATGTTGCAGCTCGGAGAATTAAAAAAGGTTCTAATAGTTTATTTGCTTGGTTAGCTGAAATATGGATTAAAAGATGGCCCACTGTGAGTGAGCTGGAAGTGCTTGATCTCCCTTGGTTTAATGTAGGGGAAGGGATCCAAAGGCTTAGGGAGATTGGGATGGTGGAGTGAGTTAGTCAGTTTAGACCTACTCATCCCAGCTGGGAGGGTTCAGAAGATATACCCTTGACCAATGCCTTGTCAATTCGATTTGTGAGGGCAGCACCTGCATCTTTGAAGAGCCCTGTAATTGTTCCTCTCTGTATGTCAGATCTAACAGTGGGAACCACAGTCACTCAACTACAAAATTTAAATATAATGGGAATAATTGGATCCCAAAGTGGCAGGGGTGAAGTGGTGGCACTTAACTGTCAAAGGCAAGGTGGGCATTGCTACCTTAATGGACTGCAGAGGCAAAGTGGCAATCACAATAGTCTGATTCATGTAGAACTCTGGCATTGGCTAATTAATCATGGTGTTACTAGAAGTGAAACTGATATGAAGTCTACTGAAGTCCTACATAATTTATAACAGCAAGCAGAAAAGTTCTAGGTCGAATGGACAAAATACTAATCTGAATAATAAAAATAGAGAATCATGGCCAGATTCTCAATTTCTTTCCAGACTTGTGCCAGTTTACAGACAGACCTCTTAAATGAAGGAGGAGGCCAGGTCCCCTTGAGGAAGGACCCCACTACATTATCAACAATTTATCCAGTGAATTTTTCTCCCATTCTTCCCCAAGGAGACATCTGGCATTTTACTAGGGTAATTGTGCACTGGGGAAAGGGAAATTATCAGACATTTTGGGGACTACTGGACACTGGCTCTGAGTTGATGTTGATTCCAGGGGACCCAAAACATCATTGTGATCCTCCAGTTAAAGTAGGGGCTTATGGAGGTCAGGTAATTAATGGAGTTTTAGCTTAGGTCTGACTTACAGTGGGTCCAGTGGGTTCCCCCACTCATCCTGTTGCCATTTCCCCAGTGCTAGAATGCATAATTGGCATAGACAAACTTAGCAGCTAGCAGAACCCCTACATTGGCTCCCTGACTGGTAGTGTGAGGGCTATTATGGTAGTAAAGGCCAAATGGAAGCATTAGAGCTGTCTCTACCTAGAAAAATAGTAAATCAAAAACAATATCACATCCCTGGAGGGATTGCAGAGATTAGTGACACCATCAAGGACTTGAAAGATGCAGGGGTGGTGATTCGCACCACATTGCTGTTCAACTCTCTCATTTGGCCTGTGCAGAAGACAGATGGATCTTGGAGAATGATAGTGGATTATTGTAAACTTAACCTTAAGTAGTGACTCCAGTTGCAGCTGCTATACCAGATATGGTTTTGTTGCTTGAGCAAATTCACGTGTCTGCTGGTATCTGGTATGTAGCCATTGACTTGGCAAATATTTTTTTTTCCCATTCCTGTCTGTAAGGCCCAAAAGAAGCAATTTGCCTTCAGCTGGCAAGGTCAGCAATATACTTTTACTGTCCTACCTCAGGGGTATATCAACTCTCCAGCTTTGTTTCATAATCTTATTTGGAGAGAACTTGATCACTTTTTGCTTCAGCAGGATATCACACTGGTCCATTACATTGATGACATTATGCTGACTGGATCCAGTGGGCAAGAAGTAGGAAACACGCTGGACTTATTGGTGAGACATTTCCGTGCCAACAAATGAGAAATAAATCCAACTAAAATTCAGTGACCTTCTACCTCAGTAAAATTTCTAGGAGTCCACTGGTATGGGGCCTGTCAAGATATTCCTTCAAGGTGAAGGATACGTTGCTGCATTTGACTCCTCCTACAACCAAGAAATAGGCACAATGCCTAGTGGGCCTATTTGGATTTTGGAGGCAAGACATTCCTCCTCTGGGTGTGTTACTCCAGCCCATTTATTGAGTGATCCAAAAGGCTGCCAGTTTTGAGTGGGGTCCAGAAAAGAAGAAGGGTGTGCAACAGGTCCAGGCTGCGGTGCAAGCTGGGCCATACGACCCAGCAGATCCAATGATGCTTGAGGTGTCTGTGGCAGATAGAGATGATGTTTGGAACCTTTGGCAGGCCCCCATAAGTGAATCACAGCAGAGGCCTCTAGGATTTTGGAGCAAAGCCCTGGCATCTTCTGCAAATAACTACTCTCCTTTTGAGAGATAGCTCTTGGCCTGTTACTGGACTTTGGTGGAAACTGAACGTTTGACTATGGGTCATCAAGTCACCGTGAAACCTGTACTGTCTATCATGAACTGGGTGCTTTCTGACCCATCTGTCCATAAAGTGGCTCATGCACAGCAGCATTCCATTATCAAATGGAAATGGTATATACGTGATCAGGCTTGAGCAGGTCCTGAAGGCACAAGTAAGTCACATGAGGAAGTGACTCAAATGCCCATGGTCTCCACTCCTGCCACCCTGCCTTCTCTCCCCCAGCCTGCACCGATGGCCTTGTGGGGAGTTCCCTATGATCAGTTGACAGAAGAAGAGAAGACTAGGGCCTGGTTCGCAGATGGTTCTGCATGATATGCAGGCACCACCTGAAAGTGGACAGCTGCAGCACTACAGCCCCTTTTGAAAGGATATCCCTGAAGGACAGCGGTGAAGGGAAATCTTCCCAGTGGGCAGAACTTCAAGCAGTGCACCTTTTTGTGCACTTTGCATGGAAGGAGAGATGACCAGATGTGCGATTATATATGATTCATGGAGTGTAGTCAATGGTCTGGCTGGTCAGGGACTTGGAAGAAGCACGATTGGAAAAGTGGTGACAAAAATATTTTGAGGGACTCAAACTGACAGAGCAGCATGCAGAGGCTTGCACTGTGAACTTTAGCTCCAGATCGACTGCAAGAATAAACCAGCAATGCTGAGAGGACCCACAAACCCTCTGAAGGAAGCAGACAGCTCCTGCAGGACCTGTGAGATAAACCAAATACTATGAGTGCCCCAACTGCAGAATGGGGAAAGGGAGAGCCTCCACTCCTGAACACACACCCCCACTGGAGAAACTGAAGTTCTGTTTGTGGGAGAAGTTTCTGATCTTACCTGGAACTGAGCCAATTTAGAGAGCTGAGCAAAATACAGGGGTAGAGGAAGCAGCGGAAAGGTCCTGGAAGCTTGCTGGGAGCCCAAGCAGGCCATTCCCGCCTGGCACCACAGGGATCCATTGGGAGGGTGGCCAGAGGTGGCAGGGTGGGTGGGGGGAACTCCACAGGGAGAAGGAAATCTCCAGCTGAACTCTGTAAGAATTTGAATGGGGTGAGAAGGCTCCTGGTCAGAACTCGGGGAAGGGCACCAATCTGGTGTACAGACTCCACAGGCACGGGAAGAACCAAGCCCTTTTCTCTTGCAGCTGGGAAGTGGGTAGCCTGGGGCAAGTTTTCAAGCACTGCTCGCCCACCACCTGGAAACAGACTCAATGCTGTTGGTTGGGGTGGGGAGGGGCATGGTGGGAGTGAGACCGGCCCTTGGGTGTGCATGGGAGCTAGGTGAGGCCTGTGACTGCTGGCTTTCCCCAGCTTCCCTGACAACTTGCATGGCTTAGCAGGGGCAGCCATAGTCCACCTAGGTACACAACTCCAGTGACCTGGGAATCTCACTCCCATCCCCCACAGCAGCCACAGCAAGACCCACCTAAGGAGAGTCTGAGCTCAGACATGCCTAGCCCTGCCCCCTACCTGATGGTCCTTCCCTACCCACCCTGGTAGTGGAAGACAAAGGGCATTTAATAGTGGGAGTTCTAGGGCCCCACCCACTGCTGGTTCCTCATCATACTACCACAACTGAGGCTCTCTGGAAAGCGTCACCTCCTGGCTGGAGGCCAACCAGCACAAAAATACAGCATTAAACCACCAAAGCTAAGAACCCTCACAGAATCCATTGCAACCTCCTGCCACCTCCATTGGAACAGGCACTGGTATCCACCGCTGAGAGGCCCACAGACAGTTCACATCACAGGACTCTGTGCAGACAACTCCCAGCACCAACCCAGAGCCAGGTAGACTTGCTGGGTGGCTAGACCCAGAAGAGAGACAATAATCATTGCAGTTCAGCTCACAGGAAACCACATCCATAGGAAAAGGGAGAGAGTACTACATCAAGGGAACATCCTGTGGGACAAAAGAATCTGAACAACAGCCTCCAGCCCAAGACCTTCCCTTTGACAGAGGCTACCCAAATGAGAAGGAACCAGAAAACCAACTCTGATAATATGACAAAACAATGCTCTTTAACAGCCCCCAAAAATCACATGAGTTCACCAGCAATGGATCCAAACCAAGAAGAAATCCCTGATATACCCGAAAAAGAAGTCAGGAGGTTAGTCATTAAGCTAATGAGGGAGGCACCAGAGAAAGGCAAAGCTGAATGCAAAAAAAGAAAAAAAAAAAAAAAAAAAAAAAAAAAAAAAAAAAAAAAAAAACCAAGAAGTGAAGGGAGAAATATTTTCAAGGAAATAGATAGCTTAAAGAAAAAACAATCAAATTTCAGGAAACATTGGACACACTTATCAAAATGCAAAGTGCTCTGGAAACTCTCAACAATGGAATTGAACAAGTAGAAGAAAGAAATTCAGAGCATGAAGACAAGGTCTTAGAATTAACCTAATCCAACAAAGACAAAGAAAAAAGAATAAGAAAATATGAACAAAGTCTCCAAGAAGTCTGGGATTATGTTAAATGACCAAACCTAAGAATAATCAGTATTCCTGAGGAAGAAGAGAAACCTAAAAGCTTGGAAAACATATTTGGGGGAATNAAAAATCACATGAGTTCACCAGCAATGGATCCAAACCAAGAAGAAATCCCTGATATACCCGAAAAGAAGTCAGGAGGTTAGTCATTAAGCTAATGAGGGAGGCACCAGAGAAAGGCAAAGCTGAATGCAAAAAAAGAAAAAAAAAAAAAAAAAAAAAAAAAAAACAAGAAGTGAAGGGAGAAATATTTTCAAGGAAATAGATAGCTTAAAGAAAAAACAATCAAATTTCAGGAAACATTGGACACACTTATCAAAATGCAAAGTGCTCTGGAAACTCTCAACAATGGAATTGAACAAGTAGAAGAAAGAAATTCAGAGCATGAAGACAAGGTCTTAGAATTAACCTAATCCAACAAAGACAAAGAAAAAAGAATAAGAAAATATGAACAAAGTCTCCAAGAAGTCTGGGATTATGTTAAATGACCAAACCTAAGAATAATCAGTATTCCTGAGGAAGAAGAGAAACCTAAAAGCTTGGAAAACATATTTGGGGGAATAATTGAGGAAAACTTCCTTGGCTTTGCTAGTGACCTAGACATCCAAATACAAGAAACACAAAAAATACCCAGAGAATTCATCGTAAAAAGATCATCACCTAGGTACATTGTCATCAGGTTATCCAAAGTTAAGACGAAGGAAAGAAAGCACTAGGTAACCTATAAGGGAAAATCTATCAGAGTAACAGCAGACAGCAGAAACCCTACAAGCCAGCAGGGATTGGGGCTCTATCTTCAGCCTCCTCAAACAAAACAATTGTCAGCCAAGAATTTTGTATCCAGCAAAACTAAGCATCATATATGAAGGAAAGGTACAGTCTTTTTCAGACAAACAAATGCTAAGAGAATTTGCAAAGCCACCACTATAAGAACTGCTAAAGGGAGCTCTAAATCTTGAAACAAATCCTGGAAACACGTCAAAACAGAACTTCTTTAAAGCATAAATCACACAGAACCTATAAAACAAAAATACAAGTTAAAAAGCAAAAACAAAAAACAAAGTACACAGGCAACAAATAGCATGGTGAATGCAATGGTGTCTCACATGTCAATATTAACATTGAATATAAATGACCTAAATGCTTCACTTAAAAGATACAGAACCACAGGGTGGATAAAAACTCACCAACCATCTGCTGCCTTCAGGAGACTCACCTAACACGTAAGGACTCACATAAACTTAAAGTAAAGGGATGGGAAAAGGCATTTCATGCAAATGGACACCAAACGCCAGCAGGAGTAGCTATTCTTATATCAGACAAAACAAACTTTAAAGCAACAGAAGTTAAAAGAGACAAAGAGGGACATTATATAATGGTAAAAGGTCTTGTCCAATAGGAAAATATCACAATCCTAAACATATATGCACCTAGCACTGGAGCTCCCAAATTTATAAAACAATTACTAATAGACCTAAGAAATGAGAGAGACCAACACAATAATAGTGGGGGACTTCGATACTCCACTGATAGCACTAGACAGGTCATCAAACAGAAAGTCAGCCAAGAAACAATGGATTTAAACTATACCTTGGAACAAATGGACTTAACAGGTATATACAGAACATTTCATCCAACAACTACAGAATACACTTTCTATTCAACAGCGCATGGGACTTTCTCCAAGATAGACCATATGACAGGCCATAAAACAGGCCTCAATAAATTTAAGAAAATTGAAATTATATCAAGCACTCTCTCAGACCACAGTGGAATAAAATTGGAAATCAACTCCAAAAGGAACCTTTAAAACCATGAAAGAACATGGAAATTAAATAACCTGCTCCTGAATAAGCATTGAGTCAAAAATGAAATCAAGATGGAAATTTAAAAATTCTTTGAACTTAACAACAATAATGACACAACCTATCAACACCTCTGGGATACAGCAAAGGTGGTGCTAAGAGGAAAGTTCATAGCCCTAAACACCTACATCAAAAAACACTGAAAGAGCACAAACTGATATTCTAAGGTCACACCTCAAGGAACTAGAGAAACAAGAACAATTCAAACCCAAACCTAGCAGAAATAAGGAAATAACCAAGATCAGAGCAGAACTAAATGAAATTGAAACAAACAAACAAACAAAAATACAAAAGATAAATTAAACAAGTAGCTTATTTTTGAAAAGATAAATAAAATTGATAAACCATGAACAAGATTAACCAAGAAAAGAAGAGAGAAAATCCAAATAACTTCACTAAGAAACAAAACAGGAGATATTACAACAGACACCACCATTGAAATACAAAAGATCACCCAAGGCTACTGGGAACACCTTTATGCACACAAACTAGAAAACCTAGAAGAGATAAATAAATTCCTGGAAAAGTACAACCCTCCTAGCTTAAATCAGAAAGAACTGACTACCCTGAACAGACCAATAACAAGTAGCGAAATTGAAATGATCATTAAAAAATTACCAACAACAAAAAAATCCAGCACCAGATGGATTGACAACAGAGTTCTACCAGACATTCAAAGAAGAATAGGTACCAATCCTTTTAACACTATTCCACAAGATAGAGAAAGAAGGAATCCTCCCTAATTCATTCTATGAAGCCAGCATCACCCTAATCCAAAACCAGGAAAGGACATAACCAAAAAAGAAAAATATAGATCAATAATCTTGATGAACATAGATGCTAAAATCCTTAAGAAAATACTAGCTAATCAAATCCAACAACATATGAAAAAAAGGTAATTCACCTTGATCAAGTGGGTTTCATACCAGGGATGCAAGTCAATAAATGTGCTACACCATGTAAACAAAATTAAAAACCACATGATCATCTCAATAGATGCAGAAAAAGCATCTGACAAAATTCAGCATCCCTTTATGATTAAAACTCTCAGCAAAATCAGCATACAAGGGAGATACTTCAATGTAATAAAAGCCATCTATGACAAACTCACAGACAACATAATATTGAAGAGGGAAAAGTTGAAAACATTCCTGTTGAAAACTAGATCAAGACAAGGAAGCCCACTCTCATCATTCCTCTTCAACAACAATTGCACTAGAAGTCCCAGCCAGAGCAATCAGACAAGAGAAAGAAATAAAGGACTTCTAAATCAGTAAGGAGAAAGCCAAACTGTCACTGTTTGCTGATGATATGATTGTTTACCTTGAAAACACTAAAGACTCCTCCCGAAAGCTCCTAGAACTGATAAAATAATTCAGCAAAGTTTCCAGATATAAGACTAATGCACACAAATCAGTAACTCTTCTATACACCAACAGCAACCAAGTGGAGAATCAAATCAAACACTCAACTCCTTTTACAATAGCTGCAAAAAATAAATAAATAAATAAATAAATAAATAAATAAATAAATAAATAAAATACTTAGGAATCTGCCTAACCAGGGAGTCAAAAGATCTCTACAAGGAAAACTACAAAACACTACTGAAAGAAATCATAGATGACACAAATAAATGGAAACACATCCCATGCTTATGAACGGGGAGAATCAATATTGTGAAAATGACCATACTGCCAAAAAGCAATCTACAAATTCAACCCAATTCCCATCAAAATACCACCATCATTCTTCACAGAATTAGAAAAAACAATTCTAAAATTCATATGGAACAAAAAAAGAGCCCACATAGCCAAAGCAAGACTAAGCAAAAAGAACAAATCTGGAGACATCACACTACCTGATTTCAAACTATACCATAAGGCCATAGTCACCAAAACAGTGTGGTACTGTTATACAAATAGGCACATAGACCAATGGAACAGAATAGAGAACCCAGAAATAAACCCAAATACTTACAGCTAACTGATCTTCGACAAAGCAAACAAACATAAAGTGGAGAAAGGACACCCTATTCAACACATGGTGCTGGGATAATTGGCAAACCACATGTAGAAGAATGAAACTGGGTCCTCATCTCTCACCTTATATAAAAATCAACTCAAGATGGATTAAGGACTTAAATCTAAGACCTAAAACTATAAAATTCTACAAGATAACATTGGAAAAATCCTTCTAGAAATCAGCTTAGGCAAGGATTTCATGACCAAGAACCCAAAAGCAAATGCAGTAAAAACAAAGATAAATAGCTGGGACCTAATTAAACTAAAGGGCTTTTGCACGGCAAAAGGAACAGTCAGCAGAGTAAACAGACAACTCATGGAGTGGGAGAAAATCTTCACAATCTGTACACCTGACAAAGGACTAATATCCAGAATCTACAAGGAACTTAAACAAATCAGTAAGAAAAAAACAAACAATCCTATCAAAAAGTGGGCTGAGGACATGAATAGACAATTCTCAAAAGAAGATATACAAACGGCCCACAA
Organism: Rhinopithecus bieti; assembly: GCF_001698545.2. Lineage (NCBI taxonomy): Eukaryota > Metazoa > Chordata > Mammalia > Primates > Cercopithecidae > Rhinopithecus > Rhinopithecus bieti. The sequence continues at coordinate 1,048,728 of NW_016812346.1, read as the reverse complement.
ACATATGAAAAAATGCTCAACATCACTAACGATCAGGGAAATGCAAATCAAAACCACAACGTGACACCACCTCACTCCTGCAAGAATGTCCATAATCAAAAAATAAAAAAACAGTAGATATTGACATGGATGTGGAGATCAGGGAACACTTCTACACTGCTGGTGGGAATGTAAACTAGTACAGCCACTATGAAAAACAGTGTGGAGATTCCTTAAAGAACTAAAAGTAGAACTACCATTTGACCCACTAATCCCACTAGTGGGTATCTACCCAGAGGAAAAAAAAGTTATTATACAAAAAAGATACTTGCACATGCAAGTTTACAGCAGCACAATTCACAATTGCAAAATTGTAGAACCAATCCAAATGCCCATCAACCAGTGGATAAAGTAACTGTGATATGTATATCATCCATATATATGATATATATGATATATTCATAGAATGGATGATATATATATATGATAGAATATAACTCAGCAATAAAAAAATGAATTAACAGCATTTGCAGCAATCTGGATGAGATTGGAGACTGCTATTCTAAGTGAAGTAACTCAGGAATGGAAAACCAAACATTGTATGTTCTCACCAATATGTGGGAGTTAAGCTATGAGGATGCAAAGGCATAAGAATGATACAATGGATTTTGGGAACTTAGGGGAAGAATGGGTTGGGTTATAGAGACTACAAATATGGTGCAGTGTATACTGCTCGGGTGATGAGTGCACCAAAATCTCACAAATCACCACTAAAGAACTTACTCATGTAACTAAATACTAGCTGTACCCCAGTAACTTATAGAAATATAATAATACTAAAAGAAATTTGGGGAAGAGGTATGTGATGGACCTCTTTGAGTGATCAAAAGCTGTGAAGATATTTGCATCCCTTGTGAGTGCTCACCAATGGGTGACCTCAGCAGAGGAGGATTTTAATAATCAAGTGGATAGGATGATCCATTCTATGAACACCACTCAGCCTCTTTCCCCAGCCACCCCTGTCATCGCCCAATGGGCCCATGAACAATGTGGCCATGGTGGCAGGGATGGAGGTTATGCATGAGCTCAGCAACATGGACTACATTCACCAAGACTGACCTGGTTATGGCCACTGCTGAGTGCCCAATTTGCCAGCAGCAGAGACCAACACTGAGCCCTCGATTGGCACCATTCCTCAGGATTATCAGCCAGCCACCTGGTGGCAGGTTGATTATGTTGGACCTCTTCCATCATGGAAAAGGCAGAGGTTTGTCCTCACCGGAATAGACACTTGCTCCAGATATGGGTTTGCCTATCCTGAACACAATGCTTCTGCCAAGACTACCATCCGTGGACTTACAGAATGCCTTGTCCACCGTCATGGTATTCCACNTGGAGACTGCTATTCTAAGTGAAGTAACTCAGGAATGGAAAACCAAACATTGTATGTTCTCACCAATATGTGGGAGTTAAGCTATGAGGATGCAAAGGCATAAGAATGATACAATGGATTTTGGGAACTTAGGGGGAAGAATGGGTTGGGTTATAGAGACTACAAATATGGTGCAGTGTATACTGCTCGGGTGATGAGTGCACCAAAATCTCACAAATCACCACTAAAGAACTTACTCATGTAACTAAATACTAGCTGTACCCCAGTAACTTATAGAAATATAATAATACTAAAAAGAAATTTGGGGAAGAGGTATGTGATGGACCTCTTTGAGTGATCAAAAGCTGTGAAGATATTTGCATCCCTTGTGAGTGCTCACCAATGGGTGACCTCAGCAGAGGAGGATTTTAATAATCAAGTGGATAGGATGATCCATTCTATGAACACCACTCAGCCTCTTTCCCCAGCCACCCCTGTCATCGCCCAATGGGCCCATGAACAATGTGGCCATGGTGGCAGGGATGGAGGTTATGCATGAGCTCAGCAACATGGACTACATTCACCAAGACTGACCTGGTTATGGCCACTGCTGAGTGCCCAATTTGCCAGCAGCAGAGACCAACACTGAGCCCTCGATTGGCACCATTCCTCAGGATTATCAGCCAGCCACCTGGTGGCAGGTTGATTATGTTGGACCTCTTCCATCATGGAAAAGGCAGAGGTTTGTCCTCACCGGAATAGACACTTGCTCCAGATATGGGTTTGCCTATCCTGAACACAATGCTTCTGCCAAGACTACCATCCGTGGACTTACAGAATGCCTTGTCCACCGTCATGGTATTCCACACAGCATTGCCTCTGACCAAGGCACTCACTTTATGGCTAAAGAAGTGCGGCAGTGGGCTCATGCTCATGGAATTCACTGGTCTTACCATGTTCCCTATCATCCTAAAGCAGCTGGATTGATAGAATGGTGGAATGGCCTTTTGAAGTCACAATTACAATGCCAACTAGGTGACAATACTTTGCAGGGCTGGGACAAAGTTCTGCAGAAGGCCGTGTATGGTGTGAATCAGCATCCAATATATGGCACTGTTTCTCCCATAGCCAGGATTCATGGGTCCAGGAATCAAGGAGTGGAAGTGGCATCACTCACCATTACCCCTGGTGATCCACTGGCAAAAATTTTGTTTCCTGTTCCTGTGACATTACATTCTGCTGGTCTAGAGGTTTTAGCTCCAGAGGGAAGAACACTGCTATCAAAAGACACAACGATTCCATTAAACTGGAAGTTAAGATTGCCACCTGGACACTTTGAGCTCCTTCCACCTTTAAGTCAACAGGCTAAGAAGGGAGTTATAGTGTTGTCTGGGGTGACTGACTTGGATTATCAAGATGAAATCAGTCTACTACTCCACAACGGAGGTAAGGAGAGTATGCATGGAATACAGGAGATTCATTAGAGCATCTCTTAGTATTACTCTGCCCTGTGATTAAGGTCAATGGAAAACTACAACAGACCAATCCAGGCAGGACTACAAATGACCCAGACCCTTCAGGAATGAAAGTTTGGATCACTCCACCAGGGAAAAAACCACAAGGTGTTTGCTGAAGGCAGAGGGAATACAGAATGGGTAGTAGAAGAAGGCAGTCAATAATGCCAGTTACAACCACGTGACCAGCTACAGAAACGAGGACTGTAATTGTCATGAGTATTTCATCCTCCTTTTATTAAAAACATGTCTATGCATATATACACTAGTACTAAGAAAATACTTTCATTTTATTTCCTTTCTCCTTTATCATGTGACATAAGATTTATTGACTTCACATCAACATTTAAGTGTTGTTAACTTTATGAATAGTATTTGGGTTGGGGAATGGTGCGTTTCCAGTTGTATGAGGGATAGTTGTATTATGCTAGGCATAATTATGGCCTTATTATTGTCTTTATTTGAAGATTATGTATGATCTCAGGAGATGTGCATGGGTTCAAGTTGACAAGGAGTGGACTTGTGATGGTTAATACTGAGTGTCAACTTGGTTGGATTGAAGGATACAAAGTACTGATTCTGTGTGTGTGTGAGGGTGTTGCCAAAGGAGGTTAATACTTGAGTCAGTGGGCTGCGAAAGGCAGATCCACACTTAATCTGGGTGGGCACAATCTAATCAGCTGCCAGCATGGCTAGAATATAAGCAGGCAGAAAAATGTAAAAAGAGAGACTGGCCTAGCCTTCCAGCCTGCATCTTTCTCCCATGCTGGATGCTTCCTGCCCTCAAATATCGGACTCCAAATTCTTCAGTTTTGGAACTTGGACTGGCTCGTTTTGCTCCTCAGCCTGCAGATGGCCTATTGTGGGACCTTGTGATGGTGTGAGTTAATACTTAATAAACTCCCCTTTGTGTGTGTGTGTGTGTGTGTCTCTGTGTGTCTGTGTGTGTGTATGTATATATATATGACTCAGACCCTTCAGGAATGAAGGTTTGGATCACTCCACCAGGGAAAAAAAACCACAAGGTGCTTGCTGAAGGCAAAGGGAATACAGAATGGGTAGTAGAAGAAGGCAGTCATTAATGCCAGTTACAACCACGTGACCAGCTGCAGAAACGAGGACTGTAATTGTCATGAATGTTTCCTCCTTCTTTTGTTAAAAACATGTCTATGCATATATACACTAGTACTAAGAAAATACTTCCATTTTATGTACACATACACACACACACACATATATTATACATATATATATTTTTTCCATTAGTTCTGTCCCTCTAGAGAATGCTGACTAATACAGATGGCATAAGTGAGTGCTATAAAACAAAATTCGAAGATGGAACCAACATTCCTTATGTCTACCTACATCTTTTATTCTGTCTCCTAGGTGACAAGCATTTCTTGCCTAGATGACTCTCAGGCATGGTCTCTTAGTCACTCTGAACACTCCTTGTCAGGGCACAGAGCCCTTCACATCTGCCCCTGCCCACATCTTCTGGATCCTCTCCCACCTTTCCCTACATGCCTCCTTAACTTCAACTCCCCAGAACCACAGGCAGTTCCGGAGTGCAACATGGCCTCCTTTAGACCAGATTCCCGCCTGCTGACCAGGACTCAGCAACCTCTGCTGTGTGGTTTCCCTTTCTTTAATCACTTGCTCAAACCTCTTGAGATTTGAAGCCTTCTTTGAAGACATATGATCCCCTTCCCTGCAGGCTCCCTACCCTCAAGGTTGGGCTAGATGCCCTTATTTGATGGTCTGGGCTGGTCCGTCCTAGGCCTCTATTTACCTGAGTGGATGGTGATGTGTCCTGAGTTAAGATATCCTATGTATTTTGTGCTGTGGGTCACAGTCAAAATAGTCAGCAAGCCACTGATCTTATTTACCCTCCTATTTAAGATGCTTCCAAATCTTGTGTGAGGTTCAGACTGAGCCTTTAAAATCTCCACATTTCCCTCTTCTGGGCTGCTCTACTTGGCAGAAAGAGGGCTGCATCTTGTTCTTCTTGTACTCTCAAATCCTGGTAGCACTCTCTGACCCTCACAGAAGTCTGCTTAATGGACCCACACTTTTGTAATAAAATAAAAGCGCCAAGCCAGAATTGAAGCCTTCGTTGTCAGATCTTATTCTCCAAATGTATTTTCTTCACAGTTTTCTAACTTCTAAAACCATCAAACAGCTTTGGCATGACAGTCGTCTTCCACAAATGAAAACAGGATTTAGTGCAGTGGCGTTTCCGCTGCTCTGAGGGAAGCTGATTTAGACAGAAGAGGCAGGAAGGAAGAGGGAAGGGATCCGCAGAGCTGGAGCCAGGCCCCTGCAGAGGTGGCTGGGTCTCTGACTCTACTGTCTGTGGGTGGAAAAACACTTTCCCCTTGGACCAAAAGTACCAGGCTGCCTCCCTGAGATTAAGGTGCCAGACAGAGCCTATTAACGTTAATATACCATTTGAGGCAGTGAAAACAGGCTCAACACAGAATCAGCAGCAGCAGGGGACCTAGAGACTCTTCCTAGCTCTGTCTTCCTCCTACCTCTGCTCCTAATTCCCTTCTTCTCTGGGCCTCAGATTCCTCACCTGAAAATGGAAGGGTTAGATTAAATCAGTGGCTCTTATTTTCTGACTGTGACTCAGCATTAAGAAATACATTTGAAGACTAAGAAACAGAGAAGACCCAAATAAAATCAGAGATGAAAAAGGAGACATTAAAATTGACACTGCATAAATTCAAAGGATCATTAGAGACTACTATGAGCAACTATATGCCAGTAAATTGAAAAACCTAGAAGAAATGGATAAATTCCTAGACATACACATCCTACTAAGATTAAACCATGAAGAAATCCAACACCTGAACAGACTTATAACAAGTAATGAGATTGAAGCCATAATAAAAAGTCTCTCAGCAAAGAAAAGCCTGGGACCTGATGGCTTCACTGCTGAACTTCACCAAATATTTAAAAAAGAACTAATACCAATCCTACTCAAGCTATCATGAAAAATAGAGGAGGAAGAAATACTTCCAAACTCATTCTACAAGGCCAATATTACCCTGATATCCAAGCCAGACAAAGATGCATCAAACAAACAAACAAAACAAAACAAACAAAACCAGGCCAATATCCTTAATGAACATCAATGAAACAATCCTCAATAAAACACTAGAAAACTGAATTCAACAACTCATTAAAAAGATCACTCATCATAACCAAGTGGAATTTATTCCCAGACGCAAGGATGGTTCAACATACAAAAATCAAACAACATGATATAGCATATTAACAGAATGAAGAATGAAAATCATATAATCATTTCAATTGATGCTAAAAAAGCATTTGACAACATTATTTTATGATAAAAACTCTAAAAAACTTGGTATAGAAAGAACATACCTCAACACAATAAAAGCCATATATAACAGATCCACAGCTGGAATTATACTGAATGGGGAAAAACTGAAAGCCTTTCCTCTAAAATCTGGAACATGACAATGATGCCCACTCTTGCCACTGTTATTTAACATGGTACTGGAGCTGGAGCAATAAGAAAAGAGAAAGAAATAAAGGGCATCCAAATTGGAAAGGAAGAAGTCAAATGATCCTTGTTTGCAGATGATGTGACCTTACATTTGGAAAAAGCTAAAGACTCCAACAAAAATTTTTAGAACTGATAAACAAATTCAGTAAAGTTGCAGGGTACAAAATCAATGTATAGATATCAGTAGGATTTCTATATGCCAACAGCAAACAATCAGAAAAGAAATTGAGAAAGTAATCCCACTTATAACAGCTATAAGTAAAGTTAAATACCTAGGAATAAAATTTACCAAAGAAATAAAATATCTCTACAATGAAAACTATAAAACATTGACACAAGAAATTGAAGAGGACACCAAAAAATGGAAAGATATTTCATGTTCATGGATTGGAAGAATCATTATTGTTAAAATACCCATGCTATCAAAAGAAACCCACAGATTCAATGCAATTCCTATTAAAATACCAATGACATTCTTCACAACAATAGAAAAAAAAATCCTAAATTTTAGATGCAGCCACATAAGACCCAGAATAGGCAAAGCTATCCAAAGCAAAAAGAACACATCTAGAGATATCACATTACCTGACTTCAAATTATATTACAGAGCTATAGTAACCAAAACAGCATGGTACTGGTATAAAAACAGACACATAGACCAATGGAACAGAATAGGGAACTCAGAAACAAATCTGCATACCTCCAGTGAACTCATTTACAACAAAGGTACCAAGAACACACATTGGGGAAAGGACACTCTTCCATAAATGGTGCTGGGACATGAAAAAATGCTCATCATCACTGGCCATCAGAGAAATGCAAATCAAAACCATAATGAGATACCATCTTACACCAGTTAGAATGTCGATCATTAAAAAGTCAGGAAACAACAGGTGCTGGAGAGGATGTGGAGAAATAGGAACACTTTTACACTTTTGGTGGGACTGTAAACTAGTTCAACCACTGTGGAAGACAGTGTGGCGATTCCTCAAGGATCTAGAACTAGAAATACCACTTGAACCAGTGATCCAATTACTGGGTATATCCCCAAAAGATTATAAATCATGCTACTCTAAAGACACATGCACACGTATGTTTATTGAGGCATTATTCACAATAGCAAAGACTTGGAACCAACCCAAATGTCCATCAATGATAGACTGGATTAAGAAAATGTAGCACATATACACCATGGAATACTATGCCGCCATAAAAAGGTTGAGTTCATGTCCTTTGTAGAGACATGGATGAAGCTAGAAACAATCATCTGAGCAAACTATCGCAAGGCCAGAAAACCAAACACTGCATGTTCTCACTCATAGGTGGGAACTGAACAATGAGAACACTTGGACACAGGGTGGGGAACATTGCACACTGGGGCCTGTCATGGGGTGGGGAGGTGGGGAGGGATAGCATCAGGAGAAACACCTAATGTAAATGATGAGTTAATGGGTGCAGCACACCAACATGGCACATGTATACATATATAACAAACCTGCACGTTGTGCACATGTACCCTAGAACTTAAAGTATAATAAAAATAAATAAGTACAATTAAAAATAAATAAATAAATAAATGGTGCTGGGAAAACAAGATATCCATATACAGAAGAATGAAACTAGATCCCTACCTCTCACCATATACAAATATCAATCAAAATGGATTAATGACTTAAATCTAAGACCTGAAACTATGAAACTACTAAAAGAAAACATTAGAGAAACTCTCCAGGACATTGGACTAGGCAAAGATTTTCCAAGTAAAACTCACAAGCACAGACAACCAAAGGAAAAATGGATAAATTGGATTACATCAAGTTGAAAAGCCTCTGCACAGCAAAGAAAAACAGTATCAACAAAGTGAAGAGACAACCCACAGAATGGGAGAAAATGTTTGCCAAGTATCCATCTGACAAGGCATTAATAATCAGAATATATAAGGACCTAAACAACTCAGCAGGAAAACAAATCTAGTAATTTGATTAAAAAGTGAGCAAAAGATCTGTAGAGAAGAATGTCAAAAGAAGACATACAGATGGCAAACAGGTAGATGAAAAAGTGCTCAACATCATTGATTATCAGAGAAAAGCAAATCAAAACTACTTGAGACATCATTTCATCCCAGCTAAAATGGCTTTTATCCAAAAAGTAGGCAATAATGAATGCTGGCGAAGATGTGGAGAAAAGGAAACATTCACACACTGTTGGTGGGAATGAAAATTAGTACAACCGCTATAGAGAACAGTTTGGAGGTTCCTCAAAAAACTAAAAATAAAACTACCATATGATCCGGCAATTCTATTACTAGGTATATACACCAAAGAAAGGAAATCAGTATATTGAAGAGATATCCGCACTTCCATGTTTACTGTGGCACTATTTACAATAGTCAAGATTTGGAAGCAGTCTAAGTGTCCATCAACAGATGAATGGATAAAGAAAATACGGAACATATTCACAATGGAATACCATTCAGCCATAAAAAATAATGAGATCCTGTCATTTGCAACAACATGGATAGAACTGGAGGATATTATGTTAAGTGAAATAAGCCAGGCACAGAGAGACAAACTTTGCATGTTCTCACTCATTTGTGGGAACTAAAAATTAAAACAATTGAACTCATTGAGATAAAGAATGTAAGGATGGTTACCAGAGGCTGGGAAGGGTAGCGAGCATGGGGAAGTGGGGATGGTAAGTGGGTACAAAAAATATGGTTAGAAAGAATGAATAAGATTTAGTATTTGATAGCACAAGTTGATTACAGTGAACAATACTTTATTGTACATTTAAAAATAAAACTGTATAATTTCAATATTTATAACACAAATAAATGATAAATGCTTGAGGTAACAGATACCCCATTTATCCTGATATGATTAGCATGCATTGTATGCCCGTATCAAAATATCTCATGTACCCTATGAATATATATATCTACTATGAACGCATAAAAACTAAAAATTAAAAAAAATTAAAAAAGAAATACACTTCATACCTCAACTTCGTCTATACACACATATTTAGAGGGACATGTAACTGAAGTTTCGCTTAATGATGTTTGCCTTTATGACCTGCTATATTTTCTTCTCTGTTACACTCATTTTATAAACTTTTACTGAAGTGTGATTTAAGTACAGTAGAGGGTACATATCATAAATGAATAGCTTGATGCATTTCTACAAATTGACAATACCCATTTAACCTGCCCTCCTACCTCTGAATCAAAAGGCAGAATGTGACTAGAGAGCCCCTTTGCACTCCTTCCCATTTACCAGCCCCGCCTCGGAGGAAACCACCATCCAGACTTCTGATAACACAGAGTAGTTTTACCTGGTTTTATACTTTTTAAAAATGCAGTCATAAAGTTTCTTTGTGCCTGCTTCTTTCTTTCAACTTCATGCTTCTGAGGTTCATCAATATTGCTGTGTGCAATATTCCACTATGTGAATATGCTACACTTTTTCCATTCCAGGGTGGATGGCCATGTGTTTTGGTGGATATCTGTGTGCATATCTCAGGGGTATACACCAAGGAGTGAAAGTGCTGGTATGTATATGTTCAACTTTAGTTGATATTGCCAAACAGTTTTCCAGTGTCATCAAACCAATTACATTTCAGCTAACAGTGTGTGAGTTTCAGTTGTTTCACATCCTTGCCAACATTAGATAGAGTCTATATTTTTCATTTCAGCCATTCTGATGAATACATAGTAGTATTTCATTATGGTTTTAATTTGTCATTCCCTGAAGAATAATAATGTTATGTGCTTTTTTGGCTATTTGAACATCTTTTATGAAGTATCTGATTCTTTTGCCCATTTTTCTATTAGGTTGTCTGTCTTTTCTTACTGATTTATAGGAGTTTCTTCTTTTTTTTCTACCATATATATTTGGACATGAGACCTTTGTTTAGTATATACAGTGCAAATATACAATATCTTTACCCACTTTATGGGTTACTAGGTTACTCTGTTTTTACTTTAATAAATGCTGATCTCGAGCCACCAAATTAATTTCGTGACCTGTTACTGAACTACAACCCACAATTTGAAACGTCCTGTGATACACAATTATGCAGTCTTTCCTGGGTCTGAATAGCCCAGAAAGGGGCATTTCTGGCCTGTGGCATCCACACCAACATTGGCCTGGATCAACACCTCTGAATCTACCGTGAGCCACTGTTTGGAAAACAAAGGCCAGGATATTAGCTATATTTAATTTCCAAATTTAAAGAAAAACCTTGTTCTATACCTTGAGTGACAATAGTTTCCAGTTCTTCTGAATTTAATAATTGCCAGCCCCATGGCCCAGACTGAGGGAAGAGACTGAGAAGGATGGCCAAGGTGTGGGAACACCTCTGAAATTAGCCCTTTCAACAGGACTAAAGGGTGCGTTTTCCTACACAATCTCTGTAGCCACCGAGGTACCTAGGTCTTCAGGGGAATGGTCTTATGGAACCAAATATAACTCCAGAGGTTCCTTTTATCTAACAGGTTAAGACAACATTCCCTAAACTCTGAGAAAAAAAAAAAAAAAAAAAAAAAAGCCATTAACCAAGGGAGACAGACTCTCTCATATCCTAAGCACTTTCTTGGTGTGAGAGGCACATTCTCTGCTGCATCCTCCTAGCTCCTCAGAGCAGCCTTATCCACAGACTTTCAGCTCCAGGAAGGTGAAAACTGTGTACCACTTTTACCAATAATGTGACCAAGGCCACATAGCTAGTAAGTTATAGAGCTAGGCTGACTGACAACATAGCCTGAGTTTTCATTCCTCTGTTACACTCCTTAGAGGCAGCCAGTCACTGGAGAAAGAGTGGTGACTACTACCTCCAAAGGGTCAAAGATTCACACACATATGCACAAAAACACATGTGTGCATGTACACACGTGCATGACATGTGGATATACAGATATGTACATGTATGCATACATATATGCTATTTCACTCAGAAATCAGTGGGGCTGGACTCTACAGTTTCATTTCACAGTCAGCTCATCTGAGTTCCCCTCTTTCTCCTGATTTGCAAAGTACTGACACAGTCTATAATACATGAATCACACAAAGGCACATGTATGTATAGGAAAGTTTACAGTTTACAAATCTCTTTCACACTCAATCTCTCACCCAACACTCACCACCAGCCTTCTGCACATATATAAATATTTGATGATTTGCAGGCCTCCCAGTCTGTGTGTTTAAGGACCTTCATTATGGGGGGGCTCTAATCCTTATCATGTAGGACCAGGGCTATGGCATCAGTGAGAGATTGGTAGGATTCGTGCAGCTTCTTGGACCCACTCTAAAATTTCCCTTTTAACTGTATATTTCCATAGCAACCCATCATCCTTGTCTGACTCTTAGAAGTAGAGTTTTAACCTCATGAATTTTCTGGGGTTGGGCTTATATTTGTATGAGAGTTTATGAGATGTGGACACTACTCTATCCCTAATGAGTATGCCCAATTCTTTTCTTTTCTTATGAGAGTTTCTAGCACCTATCTTCTCCTCTGGCTAAAGGTAAGTAGTTCCACCATTACTTATACTCATACTAGCAACTGTCATGTTTTGAACACTTTTTATGTACCAGGTACTAGGTGCTTTATGTACATTATCTCAGTACATCCTCACACAACCCTTTACAACATTTATTGACATCCTCATTTAACAAATGAGAAAACAGATGATCGGAGATGAGAAATGGCAGTCTATGGCCACACAGTCAGCAAGTGATAGGGTTTGGACTGGACCCAGATTCCATGGATTCCCAAGTCCTGGCCCATTCCAGTGCCTGAGACAGTAAGAAGCAGCAACTTCTTTACTCTGAGTCAGCAAAACGATCCAAATGGAGGTCAGAGGCATGGTAGTGACTATCTCCTCCTACCTTCCTTGTTTTCACCAAGCTCAGAATGACGAAGTGACTTTCCTGAACACACAACAAGAGGAGAACTGGGGCTGAACCCAGGCCTGCTCTTTGGGTTTACCCTGCTTTGATTCTCACCCATCTACTGGGCAAAGATCATGGGAGGTGCTCTGTCTGTATTCCAAGTGACCAGGGTGGGAGCTGCTCTTGAAACCAACTTATGAGAAATTATTGGAGGAACAAAGAACAAGAAAAGATCTTGAGGAGGTTCATGCTATTTACATTCACCTACTTTAGGATGTCTAGTAGAGAAGAAAGAGACCTGGCAAGATGTGGAGTAGATTTCAAGTTCATATTATGGGAGAGCTCTACAAAAATCCTAAGTGTGGGGAGATACCAACCTCCATACCAGTCCCTGCAAGTTTCCAAGAACAGGCCAGAGATCTATAGAGATGCTGCTATGGATTTCCCGGCATCCAGGAGGGAATGGTCTATGCCTCTAAAACCCTTTTATCTCTAAGATTCCACAAGCCTTTGACACATACAAAAATCTTGCAGGGAAGGCAAGCAGTAATCCTGCACTCTTTGCTCATTGTTCTTAAGGAAAAAAACTATTTATTGTAAAATAAATGAAGATAAAGTCTACCTATTAACGCATATTTAAGAGGTAGAGAAAATAAGAACCCATAACATTAACTTAAATCAGGAATACTCTCTGAAGTGTAAAAAAAATCAACTCACTTTTCTTTAAATCTTCTTAAAAGGGTCTAAGAATAGTCCTTCAAATAATCCTTGAAGTATGCAATTTTAATTTGGACACATGGTAATTTCAGTCTACCTGTTGAAAGAGACAAGAGAGAAATCAGTCATTTTTGATGAGGATGCTGTTCTGACAAGCAGCAGAGAAGCTTCTGGCAGCTTGGGAGGTGGGGGTGAGACTTGGGCGTGGGCATTAGTAGCAGCAGTATGAGCTTTGGTCCTAGGCCACTCAGAGGAAAGATGCAACTAAAGTAGCTACTAGCACAGTGCCTGGCACATGGCAAATGCTCATTAAGTAGTTGATAGACAAGTAAAAGGATGGCTGAGAAAATGAGTGGGATTTATCATCAACCTTTCACGCAGGGAGTTACTCTGTAGCCTCATCTCTTCAATTCTTAGGGAGAGAGAATTTCCAGGTACTGGGCATATAATGGAAAGCAGCACAGAGAAAGGTACCAGTGGAGTAAAGAGAGTGACAGATTTGAGCCAGCCATAGCTATGCCCAAATCCTGGCCCCACCACTTCTGACCGCACAACTCTGGGCTGGTTTATTTATTTGTATTTGCTGTTGTTCCTAAATTGGATACTTAGCTGATTCATTAATTTTCAGCTCTTCTTCTTTTTTAATATCAGCATTTAAGGCAATAAATTTCTCTCTAAGTGCTGTCTTGGCTATATTCCACAACTTTTGATATTTAATATTTCTTTAGTCATTCATTTATAATCATTTTATAATTTGTTATAATTTCTTTTGATCTGTGAGTTAGTTGGAAGTATTTTATAAATATATCTCAATATAGGTTTTTTTAAAAAACACCTCATCTTTCTGTTATTGATTTCTAACTTAATTGCACTGTGGTAGGTGAACATGGTCTGTAGGATACTTACTCCTTGAAATTTATTGGGATGTATTTTATGGCCTAGGATACAGTCCATTTTCATGAGTGTTTTATATGTGCTTAGAAAGAGTGTGCATTCTCTGGCTGTCGGGTTGATCTTGGGTTGGCTTTCTTTAAATGTTTCTGCATCTCCTTTTCCTCACCTGTAATAAGGTATGTGAGCAATACACATTAGTTCCCTCACACTGAGTATAAAATTACACTGTATAATATATTTTATACAGTACACAGTGAGTATAATTTTATACAGTATACAGTATACAGTGAGTATAAAATTATACTCACTGACAAAGATAGAGAGTGCACAAGGAAAGGTCAAGGTGTGCTCTTTTTTCCTTGTAACAGTATCAATAACAATGCCCCACACTTATAAAGTACTTAAAAGTTTCTAAACAATGACCACGTCTGTCATTTGGTCTTAAACCTGTATGTCACCTAGGCAGGTAGGGATGGGAACCCACAAAGAAAAAGGACACACACCAGTTGGTGCAGTGATTTATTCAGTCCTCATGCCAGAACCCCAGGATCCCTCTGACTCGCCTCTGCCCCTCACTCCTCACCCCTGCTCAGTTAAGTCTTCTTACTATCTTTCAAATCCCATCCTCGTTATTACCCACAATGCCTACAACATTTCTTACCTGCTTGGTTCCAACAGATCATTAAATTCCTACTGTTTTAAAAATATAACACAGGAAGTAAATCCTGACAAAATCCTCCTGGCAGATGTGACTCTCAAATAAGGCTGGTGTTAGGTCTTGGGTGCCAGAACATCAGTTTTGTTGCAGGGCAGAGTGATGTTTATGTCTATTAAAGCAGGCATGAGTTTAGAAAGGTCGAGAAACACTGTTGAGTTCAAATATTCTTCATCTAGCAAACGGCCCTTCCCGTGACCTTGTCCCCTGTCCTACCCCCAAGTTCTTTTTCTCCTTTTCAGAGAGATTTCCTGAAAGAGTCGTCTAGACCACCACTTCCTCCACTCCCACGCTCTTCACAAATCATTGCCTGTGGCTTTCAGCCCCTTTCTTTAAGATCATATGGATGTTGTCACTGCATATTCCAGACACTTTTTCTCAATCTGCAGTGGCCTCTCTGGGTCATTTGCTAGCAGGGACCCCTCCTCCCCTCTGGAAACTCCTGCCTCCATAACAGCAACACAAGTTTCTCCTGGTTCTTCTCCTTTCCCCCGCTGAGGACTTTCTCTGCCTCCTTCACAAATTCTGCCATTTGAATGGGCATTTTCAAAATTTAATTAGAAGTGTTTTTATAAAATAATAACCATAAACTACCCTTTATTAAGGGCATGCCAATCACTGTGCTAAACATTATTTTATTCTACTTAATTTTCACAATAACCACATGAAGTAGATATTATTAATATTTGTATTTTACAGATGAGAAAATAGAAGCTTGCAAAAGTTACGTAATTTGCCCAGGATCACTCAGCTACTATGTGGCAAAACAGGGATTCAAATCGCAATCCATCCAATCATAGCGTGTGCTCTCAGCCACTACATTAACTCGTTCTGCTTTCCTATACCATGGCTTCTGTGACTCACCATTCTTCGATGATGTCATGGATTTCATGCTCCCATTTTGCTTCCCTCTGAAGGGAAGGCCTTTATCCATACTGTGTGCTGAGAAAATTCTGTTTATTATTCAAAGCTCAGCTCTTCCCACAAAGCTACTAGCAAGCCAAACCAGTTTCATTGCTTCCATCTCTTTGCTGTGGCAGCTTTACAATGATATGAAACCATCCATTCATCCATCTGACTATGCATCCATTTCTCCACCCAAGAATTACACAAATATGGTAGAAGATTGCTTATCTAGAAGTCTAAACAAAAGAAGCATCCAGACAAAGGAATTGTTCCAAAGGATTTTTATGTTCACTCTTTGAAAAAATATATCATACTATGGTCAAAATTGAAGAAAACTTGCTAGAAGTTGTGGTGTTTGGGGAAGGGATGTGCTCTGCATGGCATGTGTTAATTACTGGTCAAGGACAGTCATCCATGGGACCTGACCAGGGAGCTTTCCGAGGTCAGTAAACTAGATCTGTGCAATTTCCCTTACCCAATCCCCACATTTTAAAGTCACATTTACATATCATGTCTGGCTCAAATACCTCATTATCCCAGAAATCTTCCCTGATTCTACTCCCCAACAGGCACAGATGAACCTAGACACCCACCCCTACCCCTCACAATGCATCTCTCTGTGTTCTCTCTGCCAGCACTTGGTATTTAATCATTTGTAGGTAATAGTGCATTTCAAAAAGCACTTCAGCATTTTCATTGCATGCTTTATCTCCACCTCTTATCTCCTTGGAGGTAGGAGATGCGTCTAATTTACCCCAGATATTTTCAGAACCAACCCCAGTGGCTGGCACACAGATGTCAATGAATGACTGATTGATTAAAATTAGGTGACACTGTCCTTGAATGGAGAAGGCCGCTCCAAATATCACTCAAATGCAAGCACCAAGCAGTGTATTATGTGAAGAGTAGGTGCTAAATAAACATAAAATCCTTCCACCCTCTCTCCACCCCTCAAAAAGCAAGGACTAGAAAAGAGGCGCAATGTGTCCATTGAGCCTGAGGTTTCTGAAGATCTGTGTTCCATGGTTCACAAATATTAATACGTTGGTGTGGTGGCTTTTGATGTTCTCCATGATCAACCAGGAACTGAAAACCCATGTTTGGTTACATTCTACTTTTCATAGTCAGAAAATGAGAGTTCGAGCTTTAAAGATAGACAAGACCTTCAAAGTGAACTACTACAACCACTTTCTTTTACAGAGGAGAACCAAAGAGGTTCATTGACTCTAGGTCATGGGCCAAGAAGGGTTGTGCAGATGCATTTTCCCTGTTCCCTCCTGGACTTGCAAATGAAGCCTCTAGGAAATTGAGTGCTCTCTGAATGGCTAAAAATAAACTCCCAGAAACTTCATCTAGATATATCACGGCTGTAATTTACAGCATCTAGAACTTTAGCATGGTATAATTAGCAAATGGATTACAATAATTTATTTTTGATTTAACAGCTCGAATGAACACAACCTTCCAGTGGAATGGAAAAAAAGGGCTAGGAGCCAGCTGCATTCCTCCACCTCCTTCCAATGCCACAATGTTTGTGCTGGTTGGCAGTCCTCTACTGATGCCCAGTGGACATGCAAAGAGAAGGAACTGCAACTGAGCTCTGGGCTCCCTGAAGCATGACTTCCTGGACATAGCCTCCCAAAACGGTCAATGTTCATCCTTTTAGTGAGCAGGACGATGTCCAAACTCACCTTTTCAATGCACAGGAAAACCCAACGGCATTCATCGAGAAGAAAGGTATACACTAAACAAAACATACCAAAGACTAATTACATGGATGTTTTTTCTCCTAAAGATTCTGGGCACATTTTTAGAATGGTTTTCCATCACTTGCCTTACTGCAGGGAAAGTTTGTTGTGATGTCTCTGAACAGGCAGTACTAAAGGATGATACAAGATAGAAACTTGTCACGAAGCTAGAAGATGACTAGACTGGGGTCAGAGAGGACCTGTGCTTGGGTTTTGACTTGTTATGTGTGCCATGAATAACAACCAATTCAAAACCCTTTTATAAAATGTCAGTAATGAGTAAACTACCTCACAAGATTGTTATGGGGATTAAATGAGAAAAAATGTATCAAAAGGATTTTGTAAATGAATATTAGATGATTCTTCTTGAGTGAATACATGTCCCAAGTAGATCTTTCTGATGAGGACTTTTTCTGACCAAAGCACTATAGAGCATTGCAGCAAGGGCCAGGGCCAGAGCAGCAGAAATCCTGGGAAGTTGTCTTCTCATATTTCTCTGCATGGTGTCTGGGCAGAGGCAAGTCACCCAGCAGAACAACCAAAACTGGGAAAGATGGATCCCGACTTGGGTAAGGAGCACAAGACAACCTGTCTCGCTTCTCTCACATCCCTACCAAAATCAAATATCTGCCCAAACAACCCTTAACCTAGAAGGTGGCATGATGGTGGACAGTGTGGGAAACTGAAGCAGTGGTTCTTCCGGCTGAAGGAAGGGGAAGGGTAGTTTTCTGAGCATCTGCCATGTGTGAAGCACAGTGCTGGGTCCTTTCACACTGGGGTTCTTCTCCAAACCATGCAAGGCTCCCCTGACATCATATTATACCATTGCTCATGCTGGGTGTGGGTCTATGAAGCCCCCTTTCTTCTCTCTGCTTCTCCAACCATCCCCTGAGCAGGAAGACCTGGACCCTCATCCTCTCACTCTTTCAATTCTTAGTGATCTTAGGTAAGGCAAGTCATCCGCTTTGGAAGGACTTCAGTTTTCTGATCTGTCAGGTTAGGACAAGAACCTCAAACTCACTACCTTATCAGATGCTTTCAGACTCAATATTGGGTGTGTAAAGTTTTAAAAACAGTGCCAAACCCTGAAGGCTTATGTCACCCCTTGTTCAAGCTCCTCAAGAGCTTCCTCTTGCTGCTTGTGCTAGTTGGCTCTTGTGTTGCTATAAAGGAATACCTGATGTTGGGTAATTAAAAAAAAAGGTTTAATTGGCTCATGGTTCTGCAGGCTGTACAGGAAGCATAGTGTTGGCATCTGCTTCTGGTGAAGGCCTCAGGAAGCTTCCAGTAATGGGGGAAGGAGAAAGGGAGCCAGCACATCACATGGTGAGAGAGGGAGTGAGAGAGAGAGAGGAGGTGCCATGTTCTTCTAAACAACCAGATCTCATAAACTCATAGAGTGAGAACTCACTCATTACCATGAGGAGAGAACCAAACCATTCATGATGGATCTGTCCCCATTTCCCAAACACCTCCCACTAGGCCCACCTCCAACACTGGAGGTCACATATCAACATGAGATTTGGAGGGAACAAAACATCCAAACCATATCACTCTTAAATAAACATTAAATGTCTACTTTGTCCTCTGACCCCCTGCTGATGTTATGCTCCCATCAGGGCCCCTTGTTCCCCAAGTTCCATCCAAACCAGGCATCTTTCGGGTAATTATGCTCAAGGAGTAACTGCTGTCCCCAAGGCTAGGAGTCCCCTCCTCCCCTTCAGCTCTCAGCTTAGCCTTAGTCACTTGCGGGAGAGCTCCTTGGCCCCTCAGAGGAGGGAGTTTCCTCTACTCTACATTCTCAGAGCCCTCATGGTCACACTTAACCAGAGTGATGATCTGATTAATGCCTATCTCCCCAACTAGAATATAAGCCCTCTGAAGAAGGACCACCTGTATGTTGTCCACCAGGGTGTCCTCAGGAGGCCAAGCATGCAGCAGACCCTCATCTATTTTGTTCACTGCTCTGCAACAGGGCAGGGCACATAGTAGGTACTCAAAAAATACTTGTTGAATGAGTACATTTCCATGCAGTTCAAATCTGAAGCTGGGTCAGCTCAACCCTCCCTTCTCTGCTCTCCGCAAGCTCTCTCTTCCTTCCTTCTCCCTGCACTCAGAGCACTGTCCTGTACTGTTTGCTACCATGACCTCACCATTATCCAAGTGAGTAGCTTGTCTCCCCTGAGACCACAACAGCCCCAAGGAAGGCCTAGAGAGGCAAACCCTAGCGGGACCCAGAAAAGGGACAGAGCCGGAGTATCTGGGCAAATGGAAGTGGGGCACACAGTAGGGGCTCCTGTGGAACCCACGTTTAGCCTACTCTGAACTTCTGTCTCACAGTCGGTTTCTAGGGCAAAGCTTTCAGCCTTGAGTCTTTGCTTCATGGGCTAAAAAATGCCTCTCTCTCTCTCTCTTTTTTTTTTTTTTTTTTGGCTTGAAATAAATGGTTAGCCATTAAGATGTAAAATGCAGCTGTCACAGTCCATAGAACAACAGACAGGTTAATATGGGTTTTTAAGAATGCCATTTCCTCATATTAACCCCAGAGCAACGGCAACCTATCAAGATAGACTCCAGAGTGCTCCGGAAACCTGCTGTTTTAGTTCTTTAATAATATTTGATGTTTAAATAATAGTTGATGTTTGTTTCCAAGTAGAGTTTAATAGTTCGCCTTTCCCTCCTTC
This sequence comes from Rhinopithecus bieti, assembly GCF_001698545.2. Taxonomy (NCBI): domain Eukaryota; kingdom Metazoa; phylum Chordata; class Mammalia; order Primates; family Cercopithecidae; genus Rhinopithecus; species Rhinopithecus bieti. Next base: position 1,028,776 of record NW_016812346.1, on the reverse strand, counting down.
TCTTCCTTCCTTCTTTCCCTCCCTCCCTTCCTTTTTACCTTCCTTCCTTCCCTACCTCTCCCTCTCCCCTCCTTTCCTCCCTCCCTCCCTTCCTTCCCTCCCTCTCTTCCTTTTTACCTTCCTTCCTTCCCTACCTCTTCCCCTGCCCTCCTTTCCTCCCTCCCTCCCTTCCTCCCTCTCTCCTTGTTACCTTCTTTCTTTCCCTCCCTCTCCCTGCCCTCCTTTCCTCCTTTCCTCCCTCCCTCCCTCCATCCCTTCCTTCTCTTCCTCCCTGCCTCCCTTCTCTTCTTACTCATTCCTACTCTAAGATTGTCTTTGCCTAGGCTTTCTTCCTGAGGTCTTGGATATAAACATGAAGATGTGTATCTGGGTCATGTCTGGAATTCTAAAGTCTCCTGACTGGTTTCCTTGACACTCATTTCTTCCTTTTATCCCCCAACCCTTCCCACCTGCCAGCCATCCCATCCTACCTACATGTTATCTACCATAGAACTAATTTAACTTCAAAAATATTTAAACTTTAAATAAAGTTTTTAAGTTATTCCCTAAGAGAGATGAGCTTCAGTTACATAGAAAATGTCAACGGTTAGGACTGGACTCTCCTGGCAGAGGTGAAGGCACACTGTGTTCTCCTGCCTAGAGGGAAGGCTGGGTGGTGCTAAAGGTCAGGAAACTCCAGAGGGACAGGTCTGGGCTTGCACTGTGGCTCCAGCCACCTGGCAGCCTGGGGAAGTGACTGTAGAGTCTGTCCTGCACAGACCATTGTAGCCCAAGTTGGCAGCCCAGCACGAATCACTAAGTCCTGCATGAAAGAGTGATCTGCCAGGTGCTTGTCAGCAGGGATAGCTTGGTTCCTCTCTGGTCCCTGTTCATGCTGTCTGTAGTGCACACCCCACCAGGAAGTCTTGGAGGGGAGAGGTGAAGGGTGAGATTCTGGCATCACCAGAAATTACTTGCAGATTCTGAAATGGGCAAGGCTTTCTCAGGCCTCCAGCACTTTGTACACATTGTTTCCTTAGTCTCAGTCACCCTCATCTTTCCCTGAATAACTCCTTGTCCTTGAAGACTCAGTAGAAGGTTACCTCCTCCTGAAAGCTTTCCTCACCCTCTGTCTAGATCAGGGGTCCATCCTGAGCTTCCAGCACCCCCTTTTTCTTCCTCCCCAGCTGGTGCAATTGTTCCCTTTGTGCAATGCTCTGCTTATTTGACTGTCTCCAATAAATGTCTCCTGTGAATGCCCACCAGTGCAAGGTGTTCTGAGACAAAGAAAAAATAATCAATACACTAATTAATCTATGCATTGACTCTCTGCCTTGCTCCAAAAATAATTTAAGGGAGCACAAGGATCAAATATGCCCCCAAGTAACTTTGAGTCTGGTGGAACAGCAGACAACATAAGCATTTTAAAAATATATGATAAAGGCTGACAATGTGATCAGGTTAAGGGATTGGGTAGGAGTGGGGACCCTCTCTCTGATCTCTTTCAGGACCAAGCATGACACACAAGGATGCTCAGCGAATGTTTGCTGAATGAATGAGATCTGTGATATAAGCAGGAAACAAATCTTTGTTGAGTCAACATCACTGAGTTTGGGGGTTCTTTGCTGTTATATCTTAGCTTAGTCTACCCGGACTGCTGTGTCTAGGTTCAAACTATCGACCGATCACCAGATAAACACCATAGGGAATAACAGTTGGCATGTAGTATCTGATTTAATCTTACCCTATGCACTAGGTAACATCACCCTTATTTTGCAAATAGAGAAACTGAAGTTTAAGGATTAAATTTTAAAATAAAATAAAAAGAATAAATTGCCTAAGATAATATGGCTAGTCTGTTTTCGAATGTCTTGTTTTCATGCTTTTTGTCATTCCTTTTGTCCTTAGTTTCTGTATCTGTAAAAAGGGGGATGAGGCTGGACCAGATGCTTTTAACATTTATCCCACCTCGATAATTATAATTATATGATTCTTCCAGCTTTGCCTGCCCTCCTGTCCTCCTAATGTGTGGCTGACCCAGATGTTGAGCCTCCAGGTAAATCCAGCTCCAGTCCTGCCCCACAACCCCAGTCTTGCTGCTAATCGCATCTGTCCAGAAAAGAGTGATCTGACTGCTGGTTCACTCACTCGTTCACTCAGTCACTTATTCTATTATTTATTCATTTCTACCTATTACTGACTCACTCATTCATTTACAGATGCCTTCTACTTCCTCTTCCACCACCTGCTAGCCAAAGCTCATATTCAGTTCCCCCCAATTTTCAATCATTTATTTCCTCAAATCACACTCATTCACTCATTTACTCATTAGCCTCTTCACTTATTTACTTACTCATTGATTTATTTATTCACGGATTCATTTTTTACTTATTTATTCATTTATTCATTTATTAAGTCACTCATTCATTCACCATTTTCATTCTTTCTGTCCTTCATTCACTCCCTTCTCCATGCGTTCACTCACTCATTCCCCACACTCCTTCCTCCCTATTCCCCAGTGCAGCATCCTCCCAGGAAGCAGAGCCTCCATCATGGCTGGGGCCATTAGTCCTCCCTCCCAGAACACTCTCTTCCATTTTAACATCCTGCTTGTTGAACTGTGCAGGCATATCTCCTGGTGTGCAGGGGATATGCTTTCCACTCAGAAACAGATGTTCTTGTAATTACTGTTTTGACTTTCACCCTCTAATGCCAGAAAATTCTTTCCACAAACTCCTCCAGTATACAGGAAGGCAACCATGCAGAATGGGCAAGGCATGCAGTGCCTGGGGGTTCAGATTCCAGAACACAAGGTATTCCTGGCAGTCAGAGCTTGGGGGACTTGGAGGGAGCCTTCCTTCTCCAGGACTTTGCAACCTGGGGTCCAGGGTTGAGCTGGAGATGGCGGCATCCTTGAGGGCAGCAGACTTGGGGAGCCAAGTAAAGGAGTGTGAAGAAAAGCGGACCATCTCAAGACTGTGGAGTCATGATCTGTCTGTACTTGGGTTACTACAGTGACAGGTGCCAGGGTCAGGGGTGAATATAGAGGTTTATCAGCATGTGACCAGCAAGAATAAGTTGTCAGCAATATCATGGCAGAAGATCAACATTACAATTTACTGACCTCTTACCCTGTATCAGGTATTTCTTACACTTTACGCTAGTTGTCCCTCAATGATCAATCTCCCCATCTTTCATTTAGAAATGTAATCCCCAAAGTTTTAGCTGGTTCCATGACCTCTCAGCCAAAGATTAGACTTTCCAAATTCCCTTGCAGTGAGGCATGACTGTCTAAGTTTGGGCCAATGGGTGTGAGCAGAGGTGTTATGTGCAAATTTTTGCTTGTACCTTTAGAAGAAAGCCAGATGCCTTCCACTTCCTCTTCCACTACCTGCTGGCTAAAGCGTGGCCCTTTTTGGTGAGCCATCTTTGTCTCTGGGGTTAAGGGCATCTTGAACAGCATGTTAGAACAAGATAAAAGAAGCCCCGAAGAACCTTGTGAAGTAGAACATCTCTATCCCCCTGGCTGAGATTTTATGTGCAAGAGAAACAAGCTTCTGTTATGCTTTGGCCACCGTTATTTTGATCTCTGTTAAAGCAGCCATGCCAGTGTCTACTAATCCCAGGAGGAAACCTCTTTGCCCACATTACGTCTTCTTGAGGATAAACTTCCCTTATGGGAACACTCTTGTTTTACTTTATTCCCTTACTAATTTGTCCTTTTCGTGGTTGAAACATGTCCCTTCAAAATTCATGTCTGCTGAAAATCTCTGAATGTAATCTTATTTGGAAATATGGTTTTGCAGATGTAATTAAAAGATTGATATAAGACCACACTGGATTAGGGTGGGCTCTAAATCCAATGAGGGTGTCCTTACAAGACAGAAAGGACACACAGAGACACAGAGGGGAAGGCCATGTGAAGGTGGGGGCAGAGACTGCAGTGATGTGTGTCCCCAAGCCAAGGAGTGCTATGGGGTGCTGACAGCCACAGTAGCTAGGAGAGAAGCACGGAGTGGATTCTCTCAGAGCCTCCAGGAGTCACCCCGATGATACCTGGATTGCAGACTTTTGGCCTCTCAAACTGTGATAGCATATGTTTCTGTTGTTTTAAGTCAACAACAACCTGTTCTCTGTGAAAGGAGTTCAACCTTTATCTTGTGGCCAGTGGGGACCCATTGAAGGGTTTGTATTAGGGAACAGATGATAACAAGAATGGCTAACATGGGTTGAGTACTAACCCTGCACCAGAAAATGTCCCAAGTGCGCACTTAGACGTACCACCTCAGCTAATCCACAGCACAACCTGGACACAGGTACTATCACTACTCCCAGTTACAAATTAGCAAGTTTGTGGTAATTTGAGTGACAATGATTGGGTTGGTGGGTTTGGGAGAAGGAACCGGACCTGCCTCACCCAATACCCCCTGTATGGCCTATGAGGTGGCCTATGGAAAGCAAAGCTCTTCTCCTCTCCTTGACAGGATGGCCACATCTAACTATAGGTCGAAGTGTTAGCAAGACCCTGTGTGCAGATCTAAAGCTGCCCTGTGGGCTTTCCATGGTAATTGGTGCAGGGCAGTGGTCAAGATCATGGCCTTGGAAGCCAGACCACCTGGCATTAAATCCTAGTCTGCCAATTACTAGTTCTGTGATATGGGGCAAATTAAACTTTCAGTGCCTTGATTTCTTCATCCATAAAATGGGGATAAGAATAGTACCTACCTTATAGGAATGCTTTATTAGTTAACATCATAAAGGACTTAGAACAGAGTTTGGCAAATAGGAAATGCTAAATAAGTATTAATGCTTAACTAGTGGTGATGATGCTATAAAATTATTTGCTGTTATTTATTTATTTATTTATTTATTTATTTATATATTTATTTATTNCCCTGAAGTTTTGAAATCGGGACGTGTGGTTCCTCTAACTGTGTTCTTTGTGTTTCCCTGTGAATTTTGGGATCAGGCTGTCAATTTCTGCAAAAACACCAGTTAGAATTTTGATGGGGATTGCATTGAGTTTTTCGATCCGTGTGAAGAGTATTGCTGTTATTTATTTATTTATTTATTTATTTATTTATTTATTTATTAATTATTGTTATCTGTCTGACTCCTCTATGTCTCAATTAATTTTGAATTTAGGCCAGGAAGATAAGTACTATTTTCTAGCTCCACTGGAATCCCAAAATGTATTTAATTTTCTTCAGCCTTATTTTGCAGATGAGGAAACTAGGTCTGGGAGAGATGAAATGGCAAGCTCTGGACACCTTTCGAGTCCTCCTCCACATTCCCTGGCTGCCAAGTCATCCGTCTGATCTAGTTGTTGGGCTTTTGGGCTCACTGCTCCCTGGCATCAGGTGGCAGATCCTGGAAGGTCTCCCTCCTGGCTCCTGGGCAATGTGCAGGAGCCCATTGGGAACTCTCTGGGCCAGCTGTTCATCTGCTGCACAGCATGCTGAGCCATGCAGCCTGGTCAAGTGGACATGGGCCCACATGAGGATCTATAGTCCATGTTCGTACAAGACTGGCTGACTCTTCAGCTCTGATGGAGCTATTTCTGCAGGCCCGAGCTATGCTGCAGGGAAAGCAGGTTGCACATACATGCATAAACATGGTCCTTCTGCCTAAAAGGTCCCTGAGTGAAGGCAGCATGTTTAATGTAGAGAACCAGCCTGCTTACCACACACCTGACCCCACATACCAGTTTATTGGGAGGAGAGAATTTCCCTCTGCCCAATGGTACAGACAATCTGAGAGGACAGGGGTGAGAAGGAGAGCAAGAAAAGGAAAGGGGAAGGGACATTTGTTGAGCATTTACTGCAGGCCAGGCACTATGCTAGGTGCTTCACATTTGCTGCCACATTTAATATTCATAACAATCCTATGCTATAAACTCATTTTAACAGGTGTGGAAACTGAAGCTCAATAAGCTGAAATCACTTGTACAGGCCACATAGCCAAGAAACAATGGAGGCCTGCCAAACTTTTTTTAATAGTTTTTTTGGGGAACAGGTGGTGTTTAGTTAGATGAATAAGTCTTTTAGTGGTGATTTCTGAGATTTTGGTGCACCCATCACCCAAGCAGTGCACACTATACCCAATGTGTAGTTTTTTATTCCTCACACCCCTCCCACCCTTTCCCCTGAGTCCCCAAAGTCCATTGTACCATTCTTATGCCTTCGCGTCCTCATAGCTTAGCTCCCATTTATGAGTGAGAACATATGATGTCTGGTTTCCATTCCTGAGTTACTTCACTTAGAATAATGGTCTCCAACTCCACAATGGTTGCTGCAAATGCCATTATTTCATTTCTTTTCATGGCTGAGTAGTATTCCATGGTATGTATGTATGTGTGTGTGTGTGTGTGTGTGTGTGTGTATGTGTTATTCATGGGATATATTCCATGGGATATATCATATATATATATATATATATATATATATATATATACACACACATACACACACACACACACACACACACACACACA
>NW_016812346.1:937376-1021502 GCF_001698545.2 Rhinopithecus bieti | reverse complement strand
TATATATATATATATATACACACACATATACACATACACACACACACACACACACATACACACACACATACACATATGGCACAGTTTGGCTGTGTCCCCATTCAAATCTCAATTTGAATTGTATCTTCCAGAATTCCCATGTGTTATGGGAGGGACACAGGGGGAGGTACTCAGATCATGGGGGCTGATCTTTCCCATGCTGTTCTCATGATAGTGAATAAGTCTCACAAGATCTGATGGGTTTATTGGGGTTTCTGCTTTTGCTTCTTCCTCATTTTCTCTTGCAGCCACCATGTCAGAAGTGCCTTTCACCTCCTGCCATGATTCTGAGGCCTCCCAGCCATGTGGAACTGTAAGTCCAATTAAACCTCTTTTGGTTCCCAGTCTTGGGTATGACTTTATCAGCAACATGAAAATGGACTAATACTATATATATGCGCTCGTGTGTGTGTGTGTATGTATATACATGCATCACATTTTCTTTATCCACTCATTGATTGATGAGCATTTGGGCTGGTTTCATATTTTTGCAATTGTGAATTGTGCTGCTATAAACATGCTTGTACAATTATCTTTTTCGTATAATGACTTCTTTTTCTCTGGGTAGATACCCAGGACTGGGACTGCTGGATCAAATGGTAGTTCTACTTTTAGTTCTTCAAGGAATCTCCACACTATTTTCCATAGTGGTTTTACTAGTTTACATTCCCACCAGCAGCATAAAAGTGTTCCCTTTTCACTATATCCATGCCAATATCTATTACTTTTTGATGTTTTGATTATGGACATTCTTGCAGGAGTAAGGCAGTATTGCATTTCCCTGATCATTAGTGATGTTGAGCAGCTTTTCATATGTTTGTTGGCCCTTTGTATATCTTCTTTTGAGAATTGTCTATACATGTTCTTAGCCTACTTTTTGATGGAATTGTTTGTTTTGTTCTTGCTGATTTGTTAGAGTTCCTTGTAGATTCTGAGTATTAGTCCTTTGTAGGATGTATAGTTGAGAAGATTTTCTCCTACTCTGTGGGTTGTTTGTTTATTCTGCTGATTATTTCTTTTGCTGTGCAGAAGCTTTTTGGTTTAATTAGGTCCTATCTACTTATCTTTGTTTTTGTTGCATTTGCTTTTGGGTTCTTAGCCAATATGTAGAATGGTTTTCCAAAGTTATCTTCGAAATTTTATTATTTCAGGTCTTAGGTTGAAGTCTTCGATCAATCCTGTGTTGATTTTTGTATAAGGTGAGAGATGAGGATCCAGTTTATTCTTCTACATGTGACTTGACAATTATCCAAGCGCCATTTGTTGAATAGGGTGTTCTTTCCCCACTTTATGTTGTTGTTTGCTTTGTTGAAGATCAGTTGACTGTAAGTATTTGGCTTGATTTCTGGGTTCTCTATTCTGTTCCATTGGTCTATATGAGGCCTGCCTAACTTTTTCTTTGACATCACATTAGACTTGCCTTCATTCTGAATAGGGAGGGTCCTTCGGGTCCTGAAGAGACCCAGAGCAGGTTCTACTGCATGTCTCAGCCACTAATCATCACCACCAGCAGCAGTGGTGTGGGCAGCAGTGAATCACACTTGACACTCTATGGGGGTCTTTTACTTTTATTATCTCTTTTGACTTGATGTAAGTCAAGACATGCTCTGCTAGTGATTGTAGTGAGAAACTTCCATAGCAGAAAGATGAAGCTATTTTGTCTCCTGGACCCTACTGGCTCCATTTCTGGAAATGCCAAGGGCATAGAGCATGTTCTCTTTTTAAGAGGCTTTCATCAGCAAATTCAGTCATCATTTCCCATGCCCATTCGATGCCAGGTACTATGCTCGGGTAGGGGGTTCAGAGATGACTCATATAGTCCCTGCCCTTGAAAGGTTTATGCACAAGTAGGAATTATAGATCTGGAAGCTTAAGAATATCCATGATTAGGATGATGATAATAAACACTTATTGAGTGCTTACTGTTGGCTATTCTAAATTATTGACACTTATTACCTTATTTAATTTTCATAAAACCCTATTATTTGCTTCATTTAATTCACGAGGAAAGTGAGGCACAGAGAGATTGGAATTACTAGTAAGTGGCAGAAGTGGGCACTGCATTCAGTTGGTCTATCTCAATTTTGTAGGCGTGCGGTGATTAATTTGCCCAGAATGGGTGAAGAGGTCAGTTACAGCTTCTTAGAGAGGCAGAATCAGTGCAGGGTTTTGAAGCAGAGGCGTTTGCCGGGCAGAAAACAGCTGACAGTGCACCAGGAAGTTCCAAACAGAAGAAGAGTGAGAAAAGCATGAACAATGGTTGAGAGGCACAAAACTATGGTGTGCAGAAGAATTTAAGAATTTCCATGGAGTTCAGTATGGCTAGAACATAAAGCAGGGGAGTGGAGGGTGGGGTATCACTTCAGAAACAAGGTTGCAGAGGGAACAGGGACTCTTAGAGGCTCATGAATGCCAGGCAGAGAAGCCAGAATGTTTTATTCACCCATTGAACAAGTGGAGTTTATTTGTTGCATAAAGAGTAGTCTGGGGAGAGGCAGTGAAGGCCAGCACAGCAGTTCTACAGAGTTATCAAAGCCCAGGCTCCTTTCACATTTGAACTCTGCCATACTTAGCATTTTCTGCATGGTTGCAAGGTGGCTGCCACACCTCCAAGCATTATATCTGTTTTCATGGTGGGAAGAAGGGAGAAGGATAAAGAACAATGGGCTGGTCTTTGTGACAGGAGTTCAACCTTTATCTTATGGCCAGTGGGGATCCATTGAAGGGTCTGAGGTAGCACAGAGATAATAACAAGGACGGTTAACATGTATTGAGCAACTACCTCTGCACCAGAGAATATTCTAAGTACACACTTATACATATCACCTCAACTAATCCACAGAGCAACCTAGATACAGATACTGTCATTATCCCCAGTTACAAATAAAGAAAATGAGGAGACACAGAAAAGTTAAGAAAATTGCCCAAGGCTGCCTAGCCAGGAGTAGCAGAAACAGGGTAGTCTGGCTCCTGGGTCTTGCTGTTGATCACCACGTTCTTGTGTATTTTAGAAAGTGCCTCCTCTGACTGCCAGAAGCTTACAGGTGAAGGGGATGGGGCCTGAGAAGGGTTGGTAGCCAGGCTGGAGGTGAAGGGGGCAGAGTACGAGGGGAAGAGTCAGGACACAGAGAGATACTTGGTGTGGGGTTGAGGGTGAGGGATGAGTGGAGGATACCCTCAGGTTTATTTGACCCTCCCCTCTCTAAACCAGGCTCCTTCTGTGTCTACAGGGCCTGCAAAACCATAGCTGGGACACCTAGCCTGGACACATGTAGAGATTTAAGAAAATGAGTCATACCCTCACAGCAGGCACAGCCTGACTCTGGTTTGACTTCCACACTGACACCCACACCATTAACGTGGTTCCCTGTGCGCCCTAGACAGTGTCAAGGATGGAAAAAAGCACCAGCTGGTTTGCAGAGCTGGGGCCATGGTTAGATCATTGTCTTGTGCCTGGCAGGTGGGAGCAGGATGATGCTGATGTCTGCTGCTGGCAGGAGCCTGAGATGAGCTCTGGGTCTGAGTAGAGGGGACAGAACAAAGATTTTGGGGCTTCCATTCCAGCTGGACCTCAAGCCATCCCTCAGCAATCCCCTAAGCACCTATATGTGGCAGACCCTCACTGGGGTGCTGGGGTACAGAAACAAATCTGATTATCTCCAAGGTCAAGGAGCTCCCAGTCCTCACAAGGTCAGTACCTAGTGGTGGGTACTGTGATATAGGGAAGCAGAGGGTTGTGGGAGAATGACATGGTGATCCAGGGGTATACGGGGATAACAAACCAGTATGGAGGTCAGGGTGGCCTTCCTGGAGGAAGAGACTGCCAGCTGCCTTCCCAAAGTGAAAAGTTGGCCGGGCAAAAAGTGGAACTCTATTTACTGGGACCACATGGACTAAAGGGAGAGGAGAGAAAGCTAGGCACATAGAGGAGCATATATTACATCATTACACTCTTGTTCCCGGCATCTTGGTAGCTGGTTGATATGGCATCTGACTGCTGCAGAAAACAAAACTCTTCGTGCTTGCAGTAGATTCACCGCAAAATGAACACAATTCTTCCACCCTTATGTCCACACCCCTTTGCAATGTGACTCTGTAGCTCTTCCCATAGGAGGTGGAGCCCATTTCCCTACCTGTGAAATCTAGGCTCACCCTGTGACCTGCTTTGATCAATAGGATGAGGCAAAGTTGTGATATGTGAATTCTGAGCTCAGGCTTCAAGAAACCTTGCTCATGCTTGCCTGTTCTCTTGGAACTTTGCTCAGCTGCCCAGGTGAACAAGCCCAGGCTAGTTTACTGGATGACATGAGACACATGGCCCAGTCTACGCTGACCCACGCCATCTCAGCCCTTTGTCTCAGAAAACAATCAACCTTCAGCTGATCCACCAGCTAACCTAGGGTGACCAACTCATCCTCTTTCACCCAGGACTTTTCCTAACTTTAAAACTGAAAGTCCAATACCCCAGGAACATCTTCAGTCCCAGGCAAATGGGGATGGCTGGTCACCCAAACCCACTTCAGACGCATGAAGGAACCTAACCAAGCTTTATCTAGATTAGCAGAATTGCCCAGCTGCCCCACACACTCAGGAGTAATAACACACAGTTGTTTTAAAGCACCAAGTTCTGGGTAGTTTGTTACATAGCAATAGATGAAGGATACCCTGGCACATCTGTGAATTAAGCCCGGACTTGTGGCCTTAGTAGCAGGTGGGAACTGACCAGATCCCTCTCCATGAGCATGGCGTTGAGTGATCGCAAGAGGGAGGGTGCTGGAACTCGGGGAGGCTTCACAACCTGTCTGGGATTTCAGAGCCAGGGCATTTTAGCAGTGGAAATAGACTCAGGTCTTGGAATCCTTCCTCTTTCCCCAAGCTGCCTCTTTAACCAGCACATTTGTGCTGCAGTAAGTCAAGCTCCCCCAGAGACTGTTGATTGAACAAATCTCTGGTCATGCTCAGGCTCTTTGACACGGTTTTCTTTACAAGATCCAGTGTCAGACTGTGTGATGTGACCCCTCCCCCACAAAAATGATGAGACCAACACTTAACCACAAGCCACCACCAATTCTGCTGTGGCCAGAGACCAGGGCCAAGACAAACACTTATCAGTCAAGAATTTAGATATGTTCAGAACTTTCTGATGCGCAGGTTGAAAAGCCACAGGCTTTGAGCATGAATAAGGAGCTAGTAGACAGAGATCCTAGTTCTAATTCTGACGCATACCAGCTGCATGACCTTGGGCATGCCACTGCCCTTGTCTAGCAGACTGGATGTCAATTGACTAATTAGAATGATAAATTCACTGCAAATTCTTTAAGGGCAGAAACAATAGGGTGTTCAACTTTGTATCTAGTACCCAATCCAGTGCATTGTAGCTGTTCAATAAACACTTACCGATTAAATATGTTATAGGAGGGTCTTCCCTGGGGAACTTAACTTGTGTTTCCTTTTTTGCTGATAGAGTAAGAAGTCTCTCTAGCCATCTTGGGAAGGGCAGGGGACGCTGACAGATTAATTTGGAAAAAATGGTAGCTTGTTCCCTATTCCAAGGACAAATAGGATGGGGCTTTTTTTTGATGCCTGGACATATTTGCCCCTAAAGAGAGCTGGCTGGCTTTCTGGCATTCCCATGAGCTCTTTCCTGTCCAGCTTCTCTGAACCCTGTGATATGTTGGGACCTTGGGGTTTTTGGAGGATAATGGTACTAAGGGGACCTAGTGGTCTCAGGAGTCTAACGGGGAACACCAGAGGCAAAATAGAGCACCAAGAAGACTCCTTTCCTTCCAAGTTCATGAAGCCTTGGGTGGGAAGCTGGGGACATAAGACTCTGTCACATTAGGAGCCCAGCACTGGATAGCTTGCCATGGGCCAGCAGCTGCCTATGATGCAACATGGCAGTAATCACAGCAGTGAATTGAACAATAACAGAGACTTTCCATACTTGAGAGGTGTTACAGCTCAAATAACATTGCCCAAAATTTATATGTTGAAGTTCTAACCCCTAGTACCTTAGAATGTGACCTTATTTGGAAACAGGGTCATTGCAAATTTAATTAGTTAAGTTAGGATGAGGTTATACTGAAGTAGGGCAGGCCCCTAATCCAATATGACTCGTGTTCTCCTAAGCAGTGGAAATTGGGACACAGACATGCACACAGGGAGAACGTCATGTGAAGATGAAGGCAGAGACTGGGGGTGCCTCTATATGCCAAGGAATGCCCAAGATTGCCAGCAAACCCCCAGAAACTAATGGAGAGGCATGGAGCAAGCCTTTCTCACAGCTCTTGGAAGGAAGCAATCCTACCGACACCTGGCTTTCAGACTTCTAGCCTCCAGACAGGGCACTATATTGTTTAAGCCACCCAGTTCGTGGTACTTTCTTATGGAACCTAGCAAACTAATACAGGAGTAGGAGCCTGAGAGACCCTTTCATGCGGGAGAGGATTGTATACATTTCATTGGTTCTAGGACAAGGTGGGGAAGAGGAAGCAGGGAAAGGGATCATAAGAGAACCATCTGGACATGCCCCAATCTCTGTGTGAAGGCTCAAGTCAGTTTAAATTTGACTTGAGAAGGAGAGGACTGTGCTATAACTCCCCCAGCCCCATGAGTATGATGTTGAAGCGTCTCTTCCCATTACATGATGGACATAAGCATGGAGGCAGAAGCACACAGAGGTCAGAGAGGCATCTTCTCCTATTTTACCTGTGAGGAGATAAAAGCCCAGAGAGGGGAAGAATTTTTGTCAGAGTCCTACAGCAGGGAAGGGTAGAGAGGGCCTAGAACCTTGGTATCTACAGATGTCCTTCTCCAAATATCAGCATGCCTCACCCAGTAAACGCACAGAGCTATGGCATTTGTGTGAAATGCTAACACCTCTGTGGACACAACTGCATATTTAGACATCCTTAAGAAGGAAAGGCAGCTGGAAAGTGGATATTTGCATTTCACAAAGTATTTTAGAACCAGGATGAGTGAGGATTATCTTCCAAGACTGTGCCTTCCTGGAGGGAAACCCAGCCATGAAAACGCTGTGGAGTAGAAAGTAAGTGGTTAGTGCCTATACAAAAGCTTTGATCTACGAAACAATTAACCATTGGGTTCCTTTAAATAGAGAGTCCCCATAGACTGATTAAGTATGGTGTTTTAGAAATCTTTAACAACTGGGGAAGGAGAGAGGAAGAGGATCTGGGAAACAGAGTCCCATTCTAGGGTTGGGAGCCACATGTCATGGAAGACAATCAGACAGGGGGATTGGTTGAATAAATGGATAAGAATTTATCTTATCCATTTATTGCTTGCTGCAGAATGTAGCCTAAAATAACTGTGTAAGTTAATGAGTAAAGAAGAGTCAGCTTTTGGACAAATCTTCATTAACATAGCTAATGCTGATTGACATTTTCCATTTATTTAGTGTTTTTCACATTTCAAAGCACTTCCCCAACAATTCTTTAACAAGCTAAAATTCTCTAAGCCGGGGTAACCAAGTACTTTGCCGTCCAAAGCAGGTCACTTTTGAGGGTGAAAGGAAGCATTCTTTGATTGTTGTTTACTTGAGACAAGGTCTTGCTCCATTACTCAGGCTGCAGCGCAGTGATGTGATCATAGCTCACTGTAACCTTGAATTCCTGGACTTAAGGGATCCTCTCACTTCAGCCTTCTGAGTAGCTGGGACTACAGGCGCGTACCACCACATCTGACTAATTTTTATTTATTTTTTGTAGAGACAGGGTCTCACTACGTTTCCCAGGCTGGTGTCAAACCCCTGGCCTCAAATGATCCTCCAGCCTTGGCCTCCCAAAATGCTGGGATCACAGGCATGAGCCAATGCACCTAGTCAGCGCTCTTAATAATTATGCTGGATTGGCAGGTGTAAACCAGGGCTGTACTAGGCAAACGGGGGCATGATCAGCCCACTACAGCCTCCTAAAGAGACTGGGTGACCAGGGACACCATTATTCATTCACTTATCCATTTATTCAACCAATTCCCCAAACCTACCCCTTCTACTTTACCTCTATCCATTCAGTTGCTCAAATAAAAATATAGGTCATTCTCAATTCTTCGCTTTCCCTCACAGACCATCTTCCTCCCCAACTCCAATCCATCAGCAAATCCTGCTAACTCTATCTGCAATTTATATCCCACGTGGCCTTCTACTTTGTTTCCTTCTCTGATTTCAACCCTGACTTAGGCATCATCAATTCTCGCTTAGACAACAGCAGGAGTGTTCTAATTCATCTCTCCATGTTCTTTTCTTTTCTTTTCTTTTTTTTTTTTTAAGAGTCAGGGTCTCTATCTGCCACCCAGGCTGGAGTGTAGTGGTGTGATCTTGGCTCACTGCAACCTCTGCCTCAGCCTCCTGAGTAGCTGGGATTACAAGTGTGCACCACCATGCCAAGTTTAATTTTTTGTATTTTTAGTAGAGATGGGATTTCTCCGTGTTGGCCAGGTTGGCCTCCAACTCCTGACCTCAGGTGATCTGCCCGTCTCGGCCTCCCAAGGTGTTGGGATTACAGGTGTGAGCCACCGTGCCTGGCCCTCATCTCTCCATTTTCATACTTGTCCTTCTTGTAATCTATTATTCAAGAAGCAATCAGAGTAATTTTTCCAAAATGTAAATCTCATCATATCTTTTCCTTGCTCAGAATTTTCTAGCAGCTCTCTACTGTACCAATAATAAAAAACTAAACTTATTTTGGCCCTATATCTTTGTTCAATAAGTATTTGTTAAATACATGAACACACAGTCAACACATATTTATTGAGTACATTTTAGCGACTAGGCTCAGTCAACGCACATTTTTAGCTTCTGTCACACTCATGTTATCTTTGGAAGGAAAACTTCATCTTTATTCCTGATAGTTATTTCCGTGGGAAGGGAGTCCCATTAGTGTCTCTGCGAGCCATCTTGCCCCTTTAGTCACAGGTAGTGATATGAATCACATGAGTGGTAAACTGAGGAAGAATATGGTTATTCTCGGTTGAGCCTCAATTTTCTTCCTCTTGGCAGCTGGCAACATTTTTTTATGTTCCTCCAGGGGCTGGCTTATCCTCTGCCTCATCCAACAAGGCCCACCACCAGGTGGGTCAGTCTGCCTAATTCTGGGTCCAATTATCAAGCCTATTTGGCTGTTACACTAAGCTAAATTATTCATTATCAATAATAAACATGGTATTTTGGCTTTCATCTGCCATCTTTTGTTTACTTCTCAACATGTTCAGGACTCAGGTGGAGAAGGGTTGCTACTTACTGAACTGCCTCAAAGACCTCAAATACCCTTGCAAAACAGGAGAAGCCAGTTGCATAAAGCCTGGTGCAGAGCTGCTGGCAACCCAAGGGTATAGCAATCTGGGACTCGAGAAGTGAAAGCTGTAATAGTGCAGTTGCCGCCTGAGCAAGGATCATGTGGGACTGACAGTGAAAACTGAAGTACAAATTTAGCAGCCGCATTTAGCCCAGAAGAATGTCTCCAGGAATGAATCACGAAGGGAATGTTGTCATTTGTGCAAAGAGACAGAGGGTTATAAGGGAAAAGGTGGCTAGAGAGTCTCATTTATGTTTATGAAAACAGATGGCCTTTTTGAAAAACAGAAAGCCAAAACAAAAGCATCATTTATTCTAGGAGTTAAGAGATTTTCTATTGACATCACATCAAAACCCATCTCTTAAGCTTTTAACCCCTGGGGAATTCATAAATAGCACTTCTTAAAATAAAAGCAAAATGAGTTTTCATAAAGATCTAAGTTACATAAGACTACCTTGGTCTCCCCGCCCCCATAACTTATTCTCCCTTTGTCTGTTCTTCGCCCGGGTGCTACTGAAAACCAACACTCTGCTGGGAAGGGTTTGCAAGAGATGGCAAAGGTGAAACCTCGTACATGATGCTCTCGGGGGAGAGATGTACTGACTCATACCTCCCTGTGTCTCAGATACCCCTACAGCAAGCGAAAGACTGGGTTGGAATTTTGATTTTGTTTCCTCACTATCTTTAATTTCTTTTTCTTCAACCCATTCTTCCCTTTGTCTTCAGATTCTGATTTAAAATAAAAAAATCGACGCCTCTGCCTACAGCTACAGCTGTGCCTAGTGCATGTCTTTCATTTGCTCTTCCAGATCCACTACTCTCCTTTTCCAGCCTGTTCTGTGCCCTGCAAGGCTGCTCTTTAACCACCGGGTCAACTGGGCTCTCTCGGGCTTGCAGCTGGGTTCAGCCAATGGGAGACTCAGGCAGGAGGTCTGAGGAGGTTAGGAGAAGAAAGAGGTTAGGGTTTCTATTCTCCTGATGACCTCCCTGCTGGGAAATTGCTGTGTTGCTATGTAGGAAGGCACAATTCCTTTGCTACAGCTATAATATTGCTACACCTCTCTCTAAGTTCCAGGAATTTCTCCTTCTCCTTGTTCATCAGGTCTAGGAGTGACGGCTCCCAGCTGTTGTTAGCCTCAGGGTGCTTTGCCAACCTAAGCGGTTGTCCTTAATCCTGCTCATACTTTTAATATAATCCCTTCACTACACTCTCCTCAATTACCCCTTATGACAATGCCACTGTTTCTTGCCAGGATCCTAATTAATATACTATCTATCTCTATATTAATATCTCTATCAATAGATCTGTCTTTATTTGACTTCAAATAGAGCTCTATTTCTTTCTTTGCTTTCCCCATCAGACTTCTTGAACAAATGCCCTAGAAAGTTTGAGTTCAGCAGGGCATATTGGACTGTCAAACCTGGTGTTAACTAGTACAGGTTTTTTGGAGGTTAATTTGCCAAAGTATAGCAAAACCTGTAAAATGTCCAATGCCTATAGCTGAGAAATTATAATAATTCTAAAAAATATCCCAAGCAAGCCATGGATTTATATACAATTTTTTCCACAGGTTATATTACAAACATTTAATGACTGGTATGGGCACTCACTAGTTGAAGTGGGGCAGGTTGTATTAATATATCAATGCCAACTGAATATCAGTGCTCAGTACTCACTGTAGTATTGAATAGAAGAATAAATAAAAGGAGGAAACAACCTAAATGTCTAACAGCTAGAGAAATGTGAACAAATCTGACATTCCACAGGATGCAATACAATGCAGCCTTACAAAATGAGCCTAGAGATGAATATTTAATGACATGGAAAGGTAGACTATATGTCGTTAAATGAAAAAGAAGATCACAAAATTTAATGTGGAATTCAGTCCTATGTTTAGAAATTAAAGGCAAACTTGGGTGTATATTTAGAGAGCTCAACAGTATTTATTTTAGTGTGGTATGGTAATAGATACTTTTTAAATTTTCTTCCATTCTCTTATCTATAGTTACTAAATTTTCAAGAAAAAATAAGTATAATTTACTGATGAAGAAATATCACAATAAAATATATTTATAAAAATGTTCAGGCTGGGTGTGATGGCTGTAATCCCAGCATTTTGGGAGGCCAAGGCAGGAAGATCACTCAAGCCCAGGAGTTTGAGACCAGCCTGGGCAACACAGAGAGACCATGTCTCCACAAAAAATTAAAAAATTAGCTGGGTGGCACTAATGGTGGCACACACCTGTGGTCCCAGCTACTCAGGAGGAAGAGGTGGGAGGATCACCTGAACCCAGGAGGTTGAGGCTGCAGTGAGCTGTGATCACACCACTGCACTCCAGCCTGGGTGACAGAGGAAGACCTTGCCTCAAAATAAATAAATAAATGAATAAATCACCCAACCAAGTTTTAGAGACGTGCTACTCAGATGTTCATAAAATATTTGTTGGGAATCTCTGATTATAAAGTGTTTACTCAATGTACTGCCCATAGGGTTGGTCATTTAACTGATGGCTTCTGGTCTCATTAAAGGTGGTTGCATTTCAAAACAGTGAGATGCCAATCCAACAGGGTCCTTGGGCCATCTTCTATACTCCATTTACTCCAGTTCTGCTCAATGGCCACTGACTACCTGCCAAGAAAAAGATGTGTTCCACACTGAATCTGTTGCCTGAATCCTTAGCAATCCTTTTCAGATGTTCTATCTCCTGAACACTTAATATATTCCTAACAGATTGACTACATGTTATTAATAACTATATTGTATGTCAATCACACCATCTTCTGAGAGAAACTTTCCAAGTCAGTCATATTAAAAACCCAATTAAAAAAACTATTTAAAAGCCATTCTTTCTCAACAGTACTTTTAATTACTTGACACCTAATTATTTACTCCTTCATTTTTCACTCTGCCTCCTTTTCCAAAGGACTCAGTGAAACTAATTAGCCAACATGAAACTGTATGCATATTCATGTGTATGAGAAGATACGTTCCTTTTAAACATGGATGTAACTACAGTATTTAGTATATAGTAGTATATGTTATATAGTGTGTAGTCAGTGACAATAATATGGCATTTAGCACATATAAATACAATAATTTTATTCAGGAAGAGAAAGCATAGACCAAAGAATACATCTAACATTGGTCTGAAGAACGGAGAAAGAAATGGTAATTTACTGAGGCTCCTGTAGGAGACCGGTCAGGGTGGGACAGGTTCCTTTGCTTCTCTGATTGAAAAGATCACACTGCATCTACCTCTTGTTCAGCTAGATTCTCTGCTCTGGTTTCACCCCTTCTCCACTAACCACACCCCTGACAGACTAATCTTCACAATATGCAGACATGACCATGCCACTCATCTGCTCTAAGCCCTAACATGGTGACCTGTGGCCCAGAACAGTTGTTTTAAATGAATTGTTTAAACACTTTTTTTGTTCAAAGCAGTGGAAACTTTTCCTCCAAAACAAAATTTATATTGGTATTCAGTATATGAACAGATAAAAGAACTGTTCTCATTAAAGCAGGGGTGAAAGGTTGGAGCCCCCTTGGTTTTCAAAACTAGTGCACCCATCATCCTTCATGTAATTACTTTAGTGCTCCTCCACTAGACTGGGTCTCTTTTCTCTTTTCTTTCTCCTCTCCTCTCCCCTCCCCTCCCCTCCCCTCCACTTTTCTTTTCTTTTCTTCTTTTTTTTCCTTTTCCTTTTCTTTTCTTTCTTTTCCCCCTCCATATTTGAAGGCTCTCTGAGCACCCATAGGTATTGCTCTACATTCAGGGATCAAGAATAAACAGACAAAGCCCTTACTTCGATGTTAGAGTCTAAGGTGGAAGTCAGATAACAAACAAAAATCTGACACGTTAGATGATGATCAATATTATGGAGGAAAATAGAGTGGGATAAGGAGGAAAGAGGGTATGGTTAGGGCAGGAATATCTCTCTGATAAGGTGGCATTAGGTAGGGACCTGAGGGAATGGGGCAGCTATCCCTGCAGGCAGCTGGGGCAATAAAGGTCCAGCAGGTGCAAGGGTGCCTGGCACATAAGAGGAGCAAGGAGGTGGGTGTGGCTAGACTAAGGTAAGCCAAGGACAGAGGGAGGAGATAGGAGCACAGCATCAGGGTGGGCCCTGCTGTGACAGATGTGTAGAGCCCCATGGGATATGACAGCAATTTTAGCTTTTCCTCTGAGATGGGGAATCTTTGGAAGGTTTTAGGCAGCAGAGTGATGTGAACAGATTGAAGAAGAGCAAAGAGGAAGCAGGAAGAACAGGTAGGAGGCTCCTGGAATAACCCAGGAGAGAGATGGCCAAGGTGAAGGTGTGAAGGTGAAAGGAAGTAGTCCGATCATATACTTCACATACTTTTGAAGGCAGAACTGAAGATATCTGCTGATGGGTTGGATGTGGGATGTGAGAGAAAGGGGAGACAAAGAAACTCTAAGGTGTTTTGCCTGAGTGAAGCAAGGAATAGAACTAACACAGGAAGAGCAGGTTGGCAAGCAGGTGGGAAAATTCAGGGAACAGGCTTTGTGCATGTTAGGTTTGAGAAGAGCTGTTGCCTGTTTAGAGGGATATAGAAACTGGAGTTTAGGGCAGAGGTCCAGACTAGAGATATACATCTGGAAGTCATCAATAGATAGACGGATTTAAACCTGGAGGCTGTATAAGATCTCCAAGGGAGTGTAGAACAGAAAGAAGAGCGCTGGGGCACCCTGGCATTTAGAGGATTCAAGAGGAGGAAGAACCAGTGAAAGAGGTGGAAGAAGTAGTGAGTAGCGCGGTGAGGCAGAACCAGGGGAGAGTAGAGTGCCTGAGCAAACAAAAAGGAAATGCTCCAGAAGGAGCATGAAATCAGCCATGTAAATACTTTGAGTCATATGAGAACTGAGCAAGGACCACTGGATATAGCAACATGCAGGTCCTGGGGCCCTTGACAGGAGCAATGTTGGAAGGATGGTGAGGAGAAAGGTTGACTGGAGTTTCTCAAGGACAGAGGCCACCTCTCATTCACTTCTGTCTCCCCCATGCCCACCCACAGGGTTCAGCATAGTACCTGGCACACAGTAGGCAATAAGAAATACCTGCTAGTGGGTGAGCCATCACCCCCATGAAGTCACCAAACTTTTATGTTTCCCTGCTCATAGGATACACTAGTTTCACAGAAACCATCCAGTCTTTTCATATGTGTATGTATCTGGCTAGAAGAAAGTAGGAAAGGAAATCAAATAAAAGATTGTATCTTGCTTCCAAAGGGTCAGTGAGGGCTGTCCTTATTTACAAAAGACTTCATATTATTTCTGCAGAGTAAGGCTGGTACAAGGAAGTCAGTACCTTTAATCGCCTATGCATGGAAAATGTTCTAATGTGAGCAACAACAACAACAACAATGATGATGATATACTATATTTTGTACACTTTGGAAGAAGCTATCATATGCATCACCTCACTTCTCCTTGCCAATTACCTCACAATGTTTGCAAGTGCTGCAGGCCTTATATAGTCCGCTAAGGGACATTTGTATTTAAAGAGCACAGTAAACTCTCTTAGGTCAGAGGTCTGCAAACTGCAAATGATGGCCACTGGTTTTTAAATAAAGTTTTATTGGAACACAGTTACAACCATTTATTTGCATATTGTCAACATCTGCTTTCATACCAGAACAGCAGAGTTGAGTAGTTGTGACAGAGTCCCAAAAAAGTCAGAAATCTTCACTATCTAGCTCTTTACAGAAAAAGTCTGCCAACCCCTGTTTTAGATAAGCTAAACTGGAGGACTTCAAAACAAGACGATTAAGATAGTCCATTGGAATTTGAGGATAAAATATTTGAACATCTCTTTTTAATTTTAAGAAAGGAAGCATTAAACTTGCCTAATATTTAGTACATGCATTGAAAATAAGTCATGGATGTAATTTATAAATAAAATTGCAAATATTGAGGATGTGTACTCAAAAAACATTTATTGTTAAGGACACATGATAAAAGTTTGAAGGACGGCCGGGCGCGGTGGCCTCAAGGCATGTAATCCCAGCACTTTGGCGAGGGCTGAGACGCGCGGATCACTGGTCAGGAGATCGAGACCATCCTGCGCTAACAGGGTGAAACCCCGTCTTCTACTAAAAAATCAAAAAATCTAGCCGGCGAGGGTGGCGGCGCCTGTAAGTAACCAGGCCTACTCGCTGGAGGCCTGCAGGCAGGCGAGAATGCGTAAACCCGGGAGGCGGAAGCTTGCAGTGAGCTGAGATTGCGTGCCACTGCTTACCCAGCTTCGGCCGACAGAGCAAGAACTCGTCTCAAAAAAAAAAAAAAAAGAAAAAAGAAAAGTTTGAAGACCAAGCAAGCTATTCAATAAAGAGTCTGATATATAGGAGGCCTGCTTCAGAATGGTTTGTTTGGAATAATATTAGTTAACATTTACTGAATATCTAGCCTGTTTTAAGAGCAGAGCTATAGGCTTTACAAGCATTTTTCTCATTTAAATAAACAACCCTCCGATGAAAATGGTATTATATCCCTGTTCCATTTTACAGATTAAGAAACTGAAGCTTGGCGAGATTAAAGATCTCCTTACCATGGGACACAGTGAGAAAACGGTAGCTTTGGGAATTGAATCATGATCTCTCTGTTTCCAAAACCTCAGGTCTGGGCTTGCAAATTGCCCTGCAGTTTTAATGGTGCTATTTTACATAAATATGTTTTAGGTACAGGCTTAAAAGTAACCAAAGCAATGTGGAAAGGGAAAACATTGATTTTGCATCTTAAGTTTATTAACAAGGCTCTAAAAATGCATTTTGGCAAAAAGGAAAAAAAAAAAAAAACCAAGGTGAGAGCAGATCCCTGGAACCTCCCCCGTATTTATGATTCACCCTCCACTCTTACGTGTCTGAGTGTGGAGATTCTGTAACTATCATATTAGGAATATGGCCATGAGGTAGACAAAGCCTGGAATTAGACATGGGTTTCCTCACAGAAACCTTATGGCACATACGATCTATAGATTCCAAAGGTTGAAGAAGCATCCTAGTGCAGTGTTCAACAGCCAAGTAGTCAGGCAGAACTGAATTTTGCTCCATTATGAACTAGCAGCGTTGCCTTGGGCAAGTTCTTTAATCTCTCTAAGTATCAGGGTTCTCATTTATACAGTGAGAACAATACTGCACACTTTGCAGGCCTTCTGGAACACTTAGTAATTGTGCATGGGGTTAATCATAACTATACTTATACATATTTTTTATATTTGTTTTCAGTAATTTGTGTTGTCTGAACATTTTTGTAACAATGTAGTTAAACATAAATAAGACTGTCTGGGCATGGTGGCGTACACCTGTAATTTCAGCTACTTGGGATGACGAGGCAGGAGGATCCCTTGAGCCTAAGAGCTCATAGACCAGCCTGGACAACAGAGTGAGCCCACATCTCAAAAATAAATAAATAAGACAAATAGATTATCTGAATAGTCATATACACACACACACACACACACACACACATATATGTATGTATATCTAAACATATATATTTATGTGTATATATGTATATACATATATAAAAGAAATTGTATTAATCATTAATAATCTTCCAAAAAAGAAAATACCAGGCCCAGATGTGTTCACTGGTTATGCCAATTGTCTACAATGTCTTCTAGGAGACAGAAGCAGAGTGAATTCTTCCTAACTCATTCCATGAGGCCAGCGTTACCCTAATGACAAAACCAGAAAAGACATTACAAGAAAAGAAAACTACAGGCCACTATCTCTCACGAGCACAGATACCAAAATCTTCAACAAAATATTAGCAAATAAAATCCAACAATGTATATAAAAAACTACATACCATGACTAAATGGGATTTATTCCAGGTATGGAAGGCTGGTACAACATTCAAAAATTGATTAATATAATCCATCCCATCAACAGGCTAAGAAAGAAAAATCAAATATCAATAGATGCAGAAAAATCATTTGACAAAATTCAACACTCATTTATGACAAAACCTCTCAGTAAATGAGGAATAGAAGGGAACTTCCTCAACTTGATAAAGAGCATCTACAAAAAAATCTACTGGTAATATCATATTTAATGGTGAAAACTCAAAGCTTTTCTGCTAAAATCAGGAAGAAAGCCAAGGTGTCCTCTCACACCACTACTTTTAATATTTTACAGGATGTCCTAGCTAAAACAATAAGACAAGAAAAGGAAATAAAACATATATAGATTGGGAAGAAAGAAATAAAACTTTGTTCACAGATAATATAATTGCCTAGTGCAAAGAACGTGATAAGACAAAAAAAAAAAAAAAAAAAAAAAAAAAAAAAAAAAAAAGAAACTCCTGCAACTAATAAGCAATTATAGCAAGGTTGCAGGATACAAAGTTAACATACAAAAGTCAATCACTTTCCTATGCATCAGCAATGAACAAGTTGAATTTAAAATTAAAAACACTTTACCTTTTACATTAGCACCACCCAAATGAAATGCTTAGGTATAAACGTGACAAAATACGTACAATATCTGTATGAGGAAAACTACAACATTCTGATGAAAGATTAAAGAACTAAAAAAAACTGTTCCATGTTTATAAACAGGATGACTCAAAATTGTCAAGATGTCCGTTATTCCCAACTTTATCTATAGACTCAATGCAATCCCAATCAAAATCCCAGCAAGTTGTTTTGTGATTGTTGACAAAATGAGTCTATACTTGAGATAGACAGCAAAAGATCCATAATAGCCAACTCAACATCGGAGAAGAATAAAGACAGAGGACTGACATTACTGAACTTCGAGACTTACTATAAAGTTACAATAAACAAGACAGCATGGTATTGGAAAAAGCAAACACAAATACATCAATGGAACAGAATAGAGAACCCAGAAATAAATCTACATAAATACAAGTCAACTGATTTTTGACAACAGAGCAAAGGCAGTTTAATGGCACAAACATAATATTTTCAACAAATGGTATAGGAACAACTGGACATCCACATGCCAAAAAATTAATCTAGACTCAGACCTCCTTCCCTTCACAAGAATTAACTTAAAATGTATCATAGATCTAAATGTAAAATGCAAAACTACAAAACACCAAGCAAATAACATAGGAGAAAACCTAGGTGACCTTGGATATGGTGATGACTTTTTAGATGCAATGCCAAAAACACAATTCATGAAAGAAATAATTGATAAGCTAGACATTAAAATTAAAAACTTATGCTGTCTGAAAAATGATATGATGAGAATGAGAAGACATGCCATAGACTGAGAGAAAATAATTGCAAAAGACTACCTAGTGAAGGACTGTTATCCAAAATATCCAAAGAACTCTTGAAATTCAACAATAAGAAAATAACCTGATTTAAAATTGGGCAAAAGGTCTGAACAGGTGTCTCATCAAAGGAGATATTCAGATGGCAACTAAACATATAAAATGATGTTCAGCATCATATGCCAGTAGAGAATTGCAAATTAAAACAACAAAATACGAATACAAACCCATTAGAATGGCAAAAATCCAAAACGCTGACATCAAATGCTAGTGAGGATGTGGAGCAACAGGAATTTTCATTCATTGCTCGTGGGAATGCATAATGGTACAGCTACTTTGGAAGACAGTTTGGCAGTTTCTTAAGAAACTAAACACATTCTTATTGTACAATCCAGCAGCTGCACTCCTTGGTATTTACCCAAATGAATTGAAAACTTATGTCCAGAAAAAAAACAGCACATGCATATGTATAGTACTTTTATTAATAATTGCCAAAACTTGGAAGCAACCAAGATGTCTTTAAGTAGATAAATAAATAAATAATCTATGGTACATTCAGACAATGGAATATTATTTAACACTAAAGTAAATGAGCTATCAAGCCAATGAAAAGACATGGAGGAAACTTAAATGCTCATTAAGTGAAGGAAGTGAATCCGAAAAGTCTATGTCCTGCATGATTCCCACTGACATTCTGGAAAAATCAAGGCTTTGAAGACAGTGAAAAGATCAGTGGTTGCCAGGGATTGGAGAGAGGAAGGATGAATAGGCAGAACACAGAGGATTTTTTAGAATAGTGAAACTATTCTGTACTACAGTGGCAGATACATGACATTATATACATTTGTCAAAACTCATAGAATGTACAATACCAAGAGTGAACCCCAATGTGAGCTATGGACTTTGGGTGATAATGATGTGTCAATGTAGGTTCATCAGTGGTAACAGATGTACCACTCTGGTTTGGGATATTGATAGTGGGGAAGGTTGTGTGTGTGGGCACAGAAGACAGAAGGGGACTCTATTTTTTCCATTCAATTATTTTGCTGTGAACCTAAGACTTCTCTTGAAAATAAAGTTTCTTAATTTTCAAAAAGAGAGAAATAAAATGAATGAATGAATGACTCAAAAGAGAGAAATAAAATGAATAAATGAATGACTCACTCTACACTTCATGTGCATTAGGATGACTTATCAAAAAAACAGAAAATAACAAGTGTTGGCAAAATGCAGAAAATTGGAACCCTTACGCATTACTGATGGGAATGTAAAATAGAGTCGCTGCTGTGGAAAAATGCACGGTAACTCCTCAAATTAATTTAAAAAGAATGATCTTATGATCCAACGATTCCATTCTTGAATATATACCCAAAGAACTGAGAGCAGGGACTTGAACAGATGTTTGTACATCTATGTTTACAGCAGCATTATTCACAACAGTCAAAAGAGGAATCAATCCTCAAGTTCATGGTCAGATAACTGGATAAAGAAAATGTGGTCTATGCATACAATGTAATATTACTCAGCCTTATAAAGGGAGGAAATTCTGACACATGTTATAATATGGATGGACCTAAAGCAGCAGCCCCCAACCTTTTTGGTACCAGGGACTGGTTTTGTGGAAGATAATTTTTCCACAGATAGTGGAGGAGGATGGTTTTGGGATGAACCTGTTGGACGTCAGATCATCAGGTATTAGATTCTCATAAGGAGTGTGCAACCTAGATCCCTCCATGCTCAGTTAACAATAGGGTTCACACTCCTGAGAGAATTTAATGCCCCCACTGATCTGATGGGAGGCAGAGCTCAAGTGGTATTGCTATCCTTGGCCTGCTGCTCACCTCCTGCTGTGCGGCTAGGTTCCTAACCACTTACTGGTACTGGTCTGTGGCATGGGGCATGGGGTAGGGGTGTAGGGGTGGGGATTAGAGGGGATGGGAACCCCTAACCCAGGGGACATTATGCCAAGGGAAAGAAGCCAATCACAAAAGGACAAACACCATATGATTCCACTTATGTGAGGTACCTAGAGCCGTCGAATTCCCAGAGACAGAAAGTAGAATGGGAGTTGCCAGAGGGCTGGAGGAAAGGCACCAGGGACAGTTATTGTTTAATGGGCATAGAGTTTCAGTTTGGAGGATGAAAGAATTCTGGAGATGGACAGTTGTACAACAATGTGAATGTATTTAATGCCACTGGACTGTACACTTAAAAATGGTCAAAATGTTAAATTTTATGTTAGATGTATTTTACCACAATTTTAGAAATTTAAGCAAGTAAGCCTCTCAATATTCCATACTAAGGTACAAATGACAGATACAGCTTATGTCTTATATTCTGATCAAAACAAACAGTACATTTCTTTGAAACATACAAAACACATATTGAGCTGGGCACAGTGGCTCCTGCCTGTAATCCCAGCACTTTGGGAGGCTGACAGGGAGGATTGCTTGAGCCCAGGAGTTTGAGACCAGCCTGGGCAACATAGTAAAACCCTGCCTCTAAAAAACATGAAAACATTAGCTGGACATGGTGGCACATGCCTGCAGTCCCATCTGCTTGAGAGGCTGAAGTGGGAGGATTGCTTGAGCCCTGGGTGTCGAGGCTGCAGTGAGCTGAGATCGTACCACTGCACTCTCCAGCTTGGGTGACAGAGCGAGACCCTGTCTTACCAAAAAGAAAAAAACAAAAACAAAAAAAAAACTAAAAAAACCCAAAACAAAAAACAGCAACAACAAAACCGCACAAATGTTTAAAATGCAAGAAAAAAAGTCCTTTGCTTCTTAGTCCATGACTTTGAAAAGTGACAGACTAGAAGATTATAGTCTCATATCTGAGGCAGCATCCAACAAGATAATTGGGCCCAGTTAAATCATCAGCCAATTTTCATATTGTATCACCAGCAAATGGCATGGCGCCACTTGACTCTTGGTGCCAGGAGGAGACAATCAATGTGGAATTTTCCACAGAAACCTATTTATCATGAGTATTGGCATACACCATTTAACTTTCACATTGCTTGGACCATGTGAAAGCTGAACAATCATTGCCAAAGGTTGGAGGTGCGATTGCCTATGTGTACCCCCAAATTCTTCATTCTGATGAAATCATAAACCTTAGCAGTCCTTAGAAAAAGTACATTGGCCTTGGAAGAAAAGTATCATTTACCCTGCAGAGAGTCTTTCCCTTTTCAAAATTCCTTCTGATATAGTTTCCTAAAATCTCCAGAAACACCTGCCAAAGAGGTAATGTTCATAACGACAATGATGATGATAATGCAGTTATCCCCAAGTCTGAGTGCCATTTCTGTGCCAGGGACAGAGTGTGGCATTTTACATGTATAGAAGCGTTAGTTTCATTGTCCCAATGATCTTTCCAAGCAAATATTTTTCATCTCACTTTTAAAGATGAAAAAATTGAGTTTCAAAGAAATGAAGTAATGTGTCCAAGGTAAAGTGGCAAAGCTAGGATTTAAATCCAGATCTCTTTAACTGCAAAAACTATATTCTTTCCTTTATACTATACTACTTTTACTAATATTCCTATGTCTTGGATGAATGCCACCACCTTGCCATGCCTTATGCTTGTCATTGGCTAAGCTAGTGACCAGGCTGGGAGTTGTGGCTCAGAATGGAGGTGCCCTCAGTAAGAGAAATGAGACAGGAATCCAGCATACAGTCTCCTGCCCTGAGCACTTCTTCCAACACTCTAAGCCATCAACAGAGCCTTGTAGCAACAATTGCATCTGTTTATCAAGCAACTGTTGTACCAGGCAATAGAGCAGAGTCTTTACATGCTTTATCTCTAAGCCTTATAGCAATTCCAGAAAGCAGGTATGTTATCCTCATTTTATAGATGAGGCTGAGAAAGGTAAATGACATGCAAAATGAAACAGCTAGTCAGTGGCTAACTTTCCTCTTCTTACTGTAATGCCTCATGGCAGTAACCCAGAGCCAGTTTATGGAGAAAAGCAGAGGGTGGTAAGATGATAAATTATGCTATCACCAATGAGACAGGCAATCTGGAGGAAGTAAATATTGGGGGCCGGGGTAGGATGATGAGGGCAAAGAGACCCTTACCATCTTGAATTTTTTAAAGAAATTGCCTAAGTTTTCTAGACCTATGCAAATAAATACCATGTGTTATTGTTCCTGGAATGAACTGCTTTGAAGCTATACTTGAATGCACTGAGATTTCTGATTCACCTGCTTCCAGTGTATATTATTAAGCACACAGCTCTAATTTATTGCATCTGAAACAGCCCCTCGGAGCCCGATTCTCTGGCCATTGGCTTTGGTGAAAGATTCTCCTCAGATCATGTATTTACATTGCAGGTGAAATTACAGAAAAGGTTTTGTTAAGAAACTCTCACAGAAGAGTAGAGTAATTTATACGAGATATTTGGACATGCTCCTTAGCCTCATTGCCCAATCCCTTCTCATTCCTCCCTTTCACTCTTGTTCTGAATGTTAAACTTTTATACACACTGCTCTAATGATCTGATAATGCTTTTGGGTTAATACGTTTTGGCTGTTGAACTCCAGGGCAACAACCGGAGCCTCATCTATTAATTTGACTATGAGAGGGGTTCAAGATACAGTAGTTACAATAATCCTTTCCACTGGGGATAAAAGGAAAAGTGCAAGACTAAGAATAGCAGCACACAGAAATAAAACACAGTTTCTTCCTATCTGTCAGGAAGACGAGGCAACCACTGGGCTGGCTACTTGCTAATGTGGTATCCACAACTCCTGCCCAACCCATGCATGGGTCCTTAATAATTAATCCTGGACCCACTCAGTCAGAAAGTGCTTCCTAAATAACCTTTTGTCAATAGTGGTTTGAATTAAGACCAAGTTCTAGATGCAATAGTGTTCAGTGGATAGGCTTTGTGCACACCCCTCCTCCCATGACTGCCTCCTTAGGCAGGACACTAGTGAGACTATGCAAGGAAAGAAATTTTACTCAATTTGTTATGAGATGAATGGTGCCTCCCACCAGTTCATATGTTTAAGTCCTAACCCCCAGTACCTCAGAATGTGATTGTATTTGGAGACAGGGCCTTAAAAAAGTTAATCAAGGTAAAATGAGGTCATATGATTGGTCCCTACCCCAGTACAACTGGTGTCCTTATAAGAAGAAATTAGGACACAGATACACAGAGGAAAGACCATGTGAGGACATGGTGAGAAGACAGTCATTTGCAAGCCAAGGAAGGCCTCAGAAGAAACCAACCCTTCAGGCACCTTGATCTTGGACTTCCAGCCTCCAGAATGGAATGCAATTAATTTCTGTTTAAGCCACTCAGTCTGTGCTACTCTGTTATGGCAGCCTAGCAGATTACATATGATTCTACTCATCTGCAAAGAACAGTATTTCAGTAGAGCTTGGGAGGGAGAAAAACTCACTGTTGTTCAGCTTTGCCTGCATGCCAAACACTCACCTACGAGACCTCATTTAATCCACACAACTGCTGGGACATTTGCACTTTCCAACCGTGAGCTCTCTTTATGAAGGGCTTCTGTGAACTTACTTTCTCCACAGCTGCAAATTTTAAAGTCAATTGTAGATAAACTATGACTCTCACTTGTCATGGGAATTTGGGGAAACAAGAAACTGAAGACTAGGAATTGAGAAGAGAAGTGGGAGAGTCCAAGTCCAGAAATCTGAGGATCTGGTAAAAGCTATAGAACTCCTCCTCGGGAAAAGACATCCATGGCCATGAATTCAGAATGCTGACTTCAATTTCAAGGGTTAATACACACTTGGAAACTCACTCACAGACTCTGCAGGATTCATAGACTCCAGCTGATGAACCATAGAGTAGAGAGTTTCAGTGAAGTCCTAGTAGAGAGGAGATGATGGAGGTGGGGAAAAGGGAGAAGAGAGGAGGAGAGGAAGAAGGAGGGAAGGAGAGGAGAGAGGAGGGGAGAAGGAAGGAAGGGAGAATGGAGGAGTGAGGAGAGGAGAAAAGCAAAGAAGAAGGAAGGGAAGAATAAAGGAGAAGGGGAGAGAGCAGAAGAGGAGTGAGGACGGGTATGGGGAAGAGGAGAAAAGAGAGAGAGTAGGGAATGGGGAGAGGAGGTGCAATAGAAAAGGGAGGAGGGGATGAGAAGGGGCTGGGATCTGTCCACGCTTGTCCAGGCAGGGCTAAAGCCAAGGATAGGGTGTGGTGATTGCAAATTCAAGTCTGGACCTCAGAAAGGCAATCAGTACTGGGGGACGACATGTGGGGAAATCTTTGCACATGTTACCTGCAAGGATGCATAATAAACATTTAAACATGTCATTGAAATCATGAAAGAGGGAACATAAGGAATTCCTAGTCCTCATGGAAATTATTAGTATGAAATTCACAGGTACTAAAATAGGTATAATTGGCACAGTTCCTTTGGTGGGACACCTTTCTTGTTGAATTATTAGGAATGTAAAAACATGGGTAAGGGCTTAGCAAGTCATTTAAAATACTATTTTGTATGAATGTAAACACAGATATGTTATGGTACAGAATACAAACTTTCATGTGGTCATAATTTGTTATCTTGAATAAGGTACTTTAACTCCAATAGTTTCAATTCCCACATTCATAAAAAAATCTAAGAGGAACTAAGAAGTGATGTGACACACATAAACTCTCAGTGTTTTGTAGGTATTTGGCAAACACAAGATCCCTTCCCTTTTTCATAGGCAGTTAGTCCCCATCTCTCTGTGTTCCCATCCCAGTCTCCTGCTCCTCCATCACACAAGGATTTATCATAATTATAGGATTTATGTCTGTTTCTCCAATGAAGGAGTGTGTTTCCTTAGAGTAGGGACTGTGTCCTGTTCCTTTCTGATTCCTAGGCCTTAGCACCATGTCAGCATACAGTAGGTGTTCATCAAATACAGCAAATGAATCAAACATACCTTTTTCAAACACTCTTGTGATGTCCTGTGACAGGTCTTCCAATGTCATTTAGCACTACTCTCTTTCCTAGAATGAGACCCCCTTGAAGTCCAAAGCTAGGTCTTAACCGTCTTTTTATGCTCTGGGTATGTAGTGCCTGTGTAAGGTGCTGTAGGGCCTCCATAAGTATTTGCCAAGTGAATTTTACTTTGATTTGAAATGGAACCAAAGCTAATAGTGACTGACCACAGCTGGCAAGAATAATAGAAGAGAGGCCTGAGAGCGCAACATCAGAAGTTGCCCAGTCCTGCTGGTTCTGCCAAGTCAGACCTGCCTGCACAGCCTCCCTTGATGGCCCCGCTCCTGGTGTCAGATTACAGAGCATTCTGGGATCTCTACACCACTGATGGTTAGAATAAATACTTTAGAGGCAGTCAGTCACTTGTAGGCTTAGAGGTTGCTTTTCCACATGTAGCAGGATTTAGATAGAGATGATTCCCATTCTATTTAAATGGTGCCCCTTCTGGACAGCCTTCTGGAACCTTCAGTCCTAGCAACATGAATCTCTCCCTTCTCTGTGCTCCTACTGCAGCTTGAAAGGAAAAAAAAAAACTCCTCTAACTTTATCCCCATTACAGGGTACTCCCCTGTTTGCCTGTTTGTCTTACTTGGTAGACCTCACCACCATGGTATTTTAAAAGATGGTCACATTTTTTGCTTAGACAAAAACTCCCGTTGCTGTCTCTTGCCAGCTACCACTTAAATTGCCCTGGGCACTGTGTTTATGCCTCAAGTCTCAGCTTCCTCATAAGTAAAATGGGCATAAGAAGGCCTGTGTCACACTTGGCAAGAGGCTTAAGTGAGATCACGTGTGTAAATGCGTGGCTTTGTGCCCTGTAAATGGTAACTCTCTTTCTTTTTCCTCTCTCTGTCCTCTTTGGAAGGCAGGACAAAGTCTTATTTTTCTTTAAGACCCTCAAGACCTGGCACAGGAACTGCCAAAGGATAGATCCTCAGTATTTACTTTTAGAATAAATGAATGAGAGTCAAAAATAATACAGCACTATCCCCTACTCCCTGAAGAAGCGTCATGAAGACCTTGATACAGACAGCCCATTCGAACAGTTGTACAGGCTCTGGTGAATAAATGTGGAAGGACACACATAAAAATGTAAATAGTCAACAGGAATAGGTGATGCAAGTCAAGAAATGTGTGGTTTTGTTAATGTTGCAAAGCAGTTTTAACTATAATTACAGTTTAAAAATATTTTCAAGGCAGAGTCTGTATCAGTGTCTTGAGCACATAAGAAAAAGTTTTCAAGAATACTCTAGGTGATATGATTATTTTCCTTATAGGGATTGTGTGGTGACAGCCTTTTCTGGCCAACAGTTTGAAGTTGCTTGCTTGTGACTCTGTTCCCAGCAAGGCTGGGGGTCGGGAATGTGGCAGAAGATACAGGAGTAGCTCAAGGAGCCTCACAAGTTCCTCTCGGTTCTTCCCCTTCCTCTCCAGCCTCCCAGCGCCCAGACCCCTGCCTGAGCAGTGAGAGGCCCTGATTGATGCCCACGACAGCAAGCTTTCCCACCAGCCTCACCACCACCAGCACCAACCTCACCATTTTCTTTCAGTATTTGAGGACTGAAAAGAAGGCCGCCTAATGATGAGGACCATTTCTGGAGCAGTCTGCTAAGGTTCCTGCTCTAGAATTTTACTCATCCTCTTCCTCATTTTATAGATTTGGAACCTGGGCCTCAGATGGCTATGACCTGCCCAAGTCCTCATAGGTAATGGGGTGGGCAGGGCAGCCGGAACTCAGGTCTCAGTGAGTGAACACTGATGATCTTTCCATATGAAATTCTTCCTCCCATCAGGATGACTTACATTTTAGGGGTTTCAGGTGGTGGGATCATTTTTGACTTCAGTCTTTGGTGTTCTGCTTTTCCTTAGCTCCTATGGCACTGTCTGATGCATGGGACTGAGAATCAGGAGACAAAGCTTGTGGCCCAGCCAGTCATACTCTGACTTGCTGCAAGTCATGGTCTCTTTTTGTCCTTTGCCTGCTGAGTGACGAGTTGGGCTGGATGGCTTCTGTAGGAAACTCCCCAGAGACTGACACATCTGATCCTACAAGTGTCCATCCACATAGCAGGGGCCCTGACATTTACCAAGTAGTGAAGCACAGTGCCAGGGACACGGTGGCCTCACTCATTCTCACAGTAGGTGGGCAGATAGGTTCTTCTCTCCCACCTTGCAGGAAAATGAAATGAAAATGAAAGCTCACAGAGGTCAGGTGATAGTCAACCTGCCCAAGGTCACACAGCTGGAAAATTGTAACTGCGATGGGTTTCAGGAGGGGTATGAAGGATGGGAGTGTTTGGAGTTGGGGGCAGCCCAGCTGCTGAGACATCCTGACAGGGCCATGGGAGTGGAGAGCAGGGGTGATATGGTTTGGCTGTGTCCCCACACAAATCTCAGCTTGAATTGTATCTCCCAGAATTCCCACATGTGGGAGAGACCCAGGGGGAGGTAACTGAATCATGGGGGTCAGTCTTTCCTGTGCTATTTTCATGATAGTGAATATGCCTCACGAGATCTGATGGGTTTATTAGGGGTTTTCGCTTTTACTTCTTCCTCATTTTTCTCTTGCTGCTGCCATGTTAGAAGTGCCTTTCGCCTCCCACCGTGATTCTGAGGCCTTCCCAGACATGTGGAACTGTAAGTCCAATTAAACCTCTTCTTGTTCCCAGTTTTGGGTATGTCTTTATCAACAGCATGAAAATGGACTAATATAGTAAATTAATACCAGTAGAGTAGGGTGTTGCTGAAAAGATACCCGAAAATGTGGAAACAACTTTGGAACTGCGTAACAGGCAGAGATTGGAACAGATTGAAGGGCTTAGAAGAAGACAGGAAAATGTGGGAAAGTTGGGAACCTCACGGAGATTTGTTGAATGGCTTTGACAAAAATGCTGATAGTGATATGATCAATGAGGTCCAGGCTGAGGTGGTCTCTGATGGAGATGAGGAAATATTGGGAACTGGGGCAAAGGTGACTGTTGTTATGTTTTAGCAAAGAGACTGGAATTATTTTGCCCCTGACCTAGTGATTTGTAGAACTTTGAACTTGAGAGAGATGATTTAGGGTATCTGGTGGAAGAAATTTCTAAGCAGCAAAGCATTCAAGAGGTGACTTGGGTACTGTTAAAGGCGTTCAGTTTTATAAGGGAAACAGAACATAAAAGTTTGGGAAATCTGCAGCCTGACTATGTGATAGAAAAGAAAATCCCATTTTCTGGGGAGAAATTCAAGCCAGCTGCAGAAATTTGCATAAGTAGCAAGGAGCCTAATGTTAATCCCCAAGACCATGGGGAAAATGTCCCCC
This sequence comes from Rhinopithecus bieti, assembly GCF_001698545.2. Lineage (NCBI taxonomy): Eukaryota > Metazoa > Chordata > Mammalia > Primates > Cercopithecidae > Rhinopithecus > Rhinopithecus bieti. Next base: position 992,616 of record NW_016812346.1, on the reverse strand, counting down.
GGCCATGTCAGAGACCTTCACAGCAGCCCCTCCCATCACAGGCCCAGACGCCCAGGAGGAAAAAGTGGTTTTGTGGGCTGGGCCCAAGGTCCCCCTGCTGTGTGCAGCCTAGGGACTTGGTGTCCTGTGTCCCAGCCACTCCAGCCATGGCTGAAAGGGGCCAACATAGAGTTCAGGCTGTGGCTTCAAAGGCTGGAAGCCCCAAGCCTTGGCAGCCTCCATGTGGTGTTGAGCCTCTGGGTGCACAGAGTCAAGAATTGAGGTTTGGGAACCTCTGCCTAGATTTCAGAAGATGTGTGGAAACATCTGGATGCTCAGGCAAAAGTTTGCTGCAGGAGTGGGGCTCTCATGGAGTACCTCTGCTAGGGCAGTACTGAAGGGAAATGTGGGGTCAGAGCCCCCACACAGAGTCCCTATTGGGGTACTGCCTACTGAAGCTGTGAGAAGAGGGGCACCATCCTCCAGACCCAGAATGGTAGATCCATCGACAGCTTTCACCGTGCACCTGCAAAAGCTGCAGACACTCAACAACAGCCCATGAAAGCAGCCAGGAGGAAGGCTGTATCCTGTAAAGCCACAGAGGTGGAGCTGCCCAAGACCATGGGAACCCAGCTCTTGCATCAGTGTGACCTGGATGTGAGATCTGGAGTCAAAGGAAATCATTTTGGAGCTTCAAAATTTGACTGCCACTGGATTTTGGACTTTCATGGGCCCTGTAACCCCTTTGTTTTGGCCAATTTCTCCCATTTGGAATGGCTGTATTTACCCAATACCTGTACTCTCATTGTATCTAGGAAGTAACTAGCTTGCTTTTGATTTTACAGGCTCATAGGTGGAAGGGACTTGCCTTGTCTCAGATGAGACTTTGGACTGTGGACTTTTGGGTTGATGCTGAAATGAATTAAGACTTTGGGGGACTGTTGGGAAGGCATGATTGGTTTTGAAATGTGAGGACATGAGATTTGGAGGGGCCAGGAGTGGAATGATATGGTTTGGCTGTGTCCCCACACAAATCTCAACTTGAATTATATCTTCCAGAATTCTCATGTGTTGTGGGAGGGACCCAGCAGGAAGTAATTGAATCATGGGGGCTGGTCTTTCCCGTGCTATTCTCATGGTAGTGAATAAGCCTCACAAGATCTGATGGGCTTATCAGGGGTTTCCACTTTTGCTTCTTCCTCATTTTTCTCTTGCTGCTGCCATGTTAGAAGTGCCTTTCGCCTCCCACCATGATTCTGAGGCCTCCCCAGACATGTGGAACTATAGGTTCAATTAAACCTCTTTTTGTTCCCCATTTCGGGTATGTCTTTATCAGGAGCGTGAAAACGGACTAATACAAGGGGGCATCTTGCAAGCCTGGACTGAGGGGAGATAGCACCAACCTAAGCCCAACAGGCCTGGCCGTGAGTCCAGGCCCTGCTGCTGCTTAGCTGTGTGACACTGGAGAAGTCACCGTGTGTCTCTGAGCCTGTTTCTTCACCTTGGCTCATCTCGTAGGCTTGTTGAGAAGATCAAATGGGAAAACAGGTCTGAAAGCTACTGTGGAAGTCCACAGCCTCAGCCTCAGCACTGACTGGTTTTATGTCCCCTTAAGCCTCAGTGTCTCTGTCTGTGAAACTGGGGTCCTAACCCAACCTATCAGGGTATTGTGGAGAGTAGTGCCCGTGTCTGAGGAGTCAGCCCCTGGCTGGTGCTGTTGATGGTAGCCGTTTGTCATTCCTATCAAGGACAAGGTCTATACAGGTGTGTGTTCAGGTCAGGCACTGTTCTCCACATTTCCTGAGGCCATTTCCAGGGGGGGTGCATTCTCTTCCTAACAGGGCCTCAGTTACACCTGTTCTCAGGCTTCTGGCCCCATCGTGCTGCTCATCAAACAGAACATTCTAGAGGCTGGAAGCCTCATTTTCTCTCCTCTTGCAGGCCTGGAGACTTGTCTCTCAGCTGTGACAGGCCTGAGAGCCCACCTGACCCACATTTCTAGAACTTTCCAACCAGCCTCACTGACACGGCCTTGTAGCAGTAGCCTCAGTCTGAGGAGGCAACAAGCTGCCTCCCTCAGCGAGACTTATGGGTGTATGTTCAGCAGATGTTGCCTGATCATGCCCAGGGGTGAGGGGTTTTCAGCAAAAAGCAACAAGGCTATGAGTCCTCGATATTCCACGCCAGCCTGGGACCCTTTTCCCCCATGCTTTCATTTTCCCTGAGCCAACTAGAAAATAGGGCTGGCACTGGTTTCTCTTGGAGGCAAAGGTATGACTGGAAACAGGCTGGGATGCTCCCACTGGCTCACCACAGGTTACTGAGAGCACTTTGTCTTGCTGGAAGGGACTGGGGATTGTTTCTTCAAGTAGTATCATGCCCATCTGAGAGGGGAGAAAACTCAGAATGAGAGGGGAGACAATGAAGGAAAAGGAGGAATTAAGCTGAGCTTCCCAACCCTGGCTGCTCATTAGAATCACCTGGAAGTTTAAAAAAAAAAAAAAAAAAAAAGCCCCTGCTTGGGCCCCACCCCAGGTCAGTGGAACCAGAACCAAAAGCTGCTCAGGACCTTTTGCTAGAGAGGTGCCTTGTTTGCAGTTAATCCTAAAGCCATGTCAGCATGGGAGCATCAGTCCCAGGCTGGACTTAAACCAGGTCCATCTGACCCCCAAGTTCACAAGCACCCAGAATTCCAGTTTAACACTCTCCCCACACATCAATAGCAAACTTCCCCCCTAATCCTTCCCACTTCCCATCCTCCTGTGATTTCATTTTCCCATTTGGCATTTTATTTTGATGTTCAGGGCATAAAGGGCCAATAGCTTTCCCCAAGCTATTTTTCTTCTGAAGCAGTGAAATAGCTTAGCAATTTTGGAGCCATTTAAAATGCATTGTTTTGCTGGGGGACCTGGTGGGGGGAAAACCTGGCTTTCTCTTCTTCTGAACCCTAGCACAGAATGTAGCAGCTTCCAATCAAGAATTTTTTTTTTCAGTCTTGTTAGTCATGAAGGTAGAAGCCTTTCTGCACACACTGTACTCCCTGTGGAAGGAAAGGAGACTCACATACCTGCAGGCCATGCAGACTACTGCTGGAACACAGACTCAGGGCATAGAGGCCCAAGTTCATACCTGGCCTCTCCCACTCCTCCATATGTGACCTTAACCTGAGCATCCTCTTTTGTATGATGGCAACACCATCAACCACCTAACAGGCATTCATCAGGATTACGTAAGAGGCCTAGCACATTGTTTACTCAACAAATAAATACTAACTATTATTATTAAATGATGAGGATGATAATTATTGTTCAACCACTGCCCTAATCTTTAGCTTCTGTGAGGCCAGCCTCTTCGATTAGGCCGCCACTGCATGAAGAACCACTGAGTGGCGAGGACTGGTCTAGGTTTCCTAACAAAGGCTCTCGTCTTCTCTCTGATGGCCTGGTCTCCAAACTACAATCTATGAGGACCAGGCCACAGAAATCAAACAAGTGTCCAAGCTCAGGCACCACCCACAGAAGTTCAGATTCCCTTGGCCTGGGGAGACGCCCAGGCCGGGGCTTTCAACACCCACCAGGTGATTCTAATGAGCAGCCAGCCAGGTTGGAGAGCTCTGCCTGATTCCTCCTTCCCCCTCCTTCCACCACTCCCTCTTTCACAATCTTTATTTCCTCCCCTCTCAAATGAGAGAGAAGAAGTTATGTGAAGAAACAATTCCCAGCACCACACATGTGCTCTCAGGAAACTGGTGAGTTGGTAGAAACAGACCCAGCCTGTTTCCAGACACATCTTGGCCTTCAAGAGTAACGGGTGCCAACCCTGCTTTCTAGCCCGGTTTCCATGCACTTAAGTAACAAACACGTATTGGGGACCTACTCTGTGTCAGGCACTGAGCAGGATCTGGGGACGCAGTGGGAGGACAGTGGCACCATCCTGCCCTTGGGGAGCTTTCCTTCTGAGAGTGTTGAGGTGGGAGATGATGGCACTTGAAGAAGGAGCGCGGGGACTAGGAGAAAGGTTAAAAGAGGGGGCTGACCTGGTCTGGGGAAATCAGAGCAGCCCTCTCTGAGGAAGCAACATGAATTGAAACCTAAGGGATGACCAACAGGTGGCCAGGAAAAGAGGGGATGGAGTCTGGAGGAGTCCCTGATGTTAGACACTGCAAGTTAGCAGAACTGGAAGATGGCCAGTGTGGGTGGAGCAAAGAGATATGAGTAGAGAGGTCAGATGTTCTTTGTACAGATACTCGTGGAGAGGTAGAATAACATGGCCACGGCAGTTAGGAGCAAGCCCACTGTATCCGGTGTGTCTGAATTCAAATCTTGCCTCTCTGTCTTCCTCTCCAAATTGGAGATGATGATAATACTACCTACTTCAAAGGGTTTCTGTGAAGATTAAATTTGCTAATTCATAAAAGCCATGTGAAAGAGTGGCTGGAATACAGTAAGCTGTATAAACATTTGCTGTCATTACTATTATGTGCTAGGCATTTATTGTTTCAGCCGCCTCATCTGCAAGATAAGAATAATAATGTCCCTGACTCAGAATGCTATTGTGAAGATTGAATGAGAAGGCACAGGTAGAATACTTCCATTGCCTGTGCATGGTAAGCCGGCAATACAAGTTCATTGTCATTATTTATCCTTAATCATTATGTATGCTGAGTAGAGGATATGAGACGTTTTGGAACAAACTTGCAAGCAATCAAATACCCAGAAATGGTTGGAGCTCTCTCAGGGGATGCGCTTTCATTGCAGGTATGCAATCCTGGGGCTGAACAGCTCACTTAAGCAGGATGGCTGGATGTGGTGCCCTTGTAGTCTAAGAATCCACAATTCTACTCATCTGTAATCTCTACTGATTTCCACCCATCTCTAAAATTTTTCAGGAACATGTCCCGGAGGCTTTGGTCCCAGACAGTAATCCTGTGCTGCCCGTTTTTCTGCCATGGTTGGGAGACATTCAATCCAGACAATTCCTCCTCCACAGCAGCTGTCAATGCTGTAAGGGGTGTGCCACGCAAGGGTGAAAAGTGGTTCCTTGGGGTTGGCGCCCAGCATTCTCTGCCCTTGCAGCACACAGGACAGCAGTGGCCTCACCATACCAACCAAGGTCAAGGCGAGGCTGATGAGCAACTTCCCAGGCAGACGCCTTGGAAAAAACCGACTGAGATCCAGCTCGGGACCCGCAGGGTCTCTAGAAGCATCCAGTCACTCTTCTCGCCTTCTCTCCTGGGGTGCCGTTCATTGCTGCCCTCTAAAAATAGCAGTGGTTATTCAGGGAAATGCACCATGCTCTGTCTCTAGGGATGCCAACGCAGGCCTCTTTTAAAAATAGAACTCCAATCAGTTGTGCTTCCTAACTCTCTGTCTCTTCCTCCAGTCTCAGAATCCCTCAGAAGGACCCACAGGCAGGGCAGCAGTCTGATGCTGGCCATCACATAGTGGGGAGAGCTAGAGCTGGGGCCTCTCGCCCAGGTTTATCTCCTTCCAAATATCTCCACTTTTAAAAATGCACTTTACCTTACTCCGCATTAAATCTAGTGTCCCCCAGGACATGCCATGAGTTCCTTCATCAGTGCTGGAAGGGACCTCAGAGGTTTACTCCCAGAGCAAAGCTGGCCCAGGAAGGGCAAGGGTCATCCAAAGTCACACATTAGAGCGATGCAGGCCGCGCCTTCCAGGCTTACTCCTCATCACTGTGTGGCCATGCTTGGTGCCCTTGAGGAACATGGGCATCCATTAAAACACTAGGGGCAGCTGCTATTTTCATCCCATCTCTCTTTGGCTCAGCTGGCACATGGATGCCTTTCAATTCCAGGCTGATCATTCTTGACAGAACATTTCAAAGTCAAGGCAGGGGCAGGAGAAGACAAAGCTGTTGCTCCAGGCACAAGCACAGTCTCTGAGCTTTCTGCCTGTCACTAGTAGTTTCTGTCCATACTAGGGGATTATTCTGTCCTGGAAATACTTCTACCCGGGGCATTACAAGTGACTCATACTCTGGTTGCCTTAATACCCAGAGTCATCCAGGAGAGATGCTTGTCAGACCTTGTTTAATCAGTCCCAGCAGAGGATATGCTTGAAGGATGAACACTATTATAATTATGCCCCACACAGCTTTCTGAGCTTATTGAAAAAGTTCATGCTCCAGAGGGTCTGCAGGAAGATGCTTTTGTTCCAACTGGTACCGTGGGGCCCATCATTAGGACTCATGGACATTAGTAATTCCAGAAGTAGGACATCACACAATAAAGAGAATATGATCTTGGCTGGAAGAAGGCAGCTGGGAAGTTTGGGCTTGGCCTCTTGCTATTCCATCATCATGTGAGTAGGGCCTGAAATTTGCATTTCTAATAGTAGTGTTAATGCTGGTGGTCCAGGGACTACACTTTGAGAACCACAGAAATAGCCACCTGCCTTGCCTTCCTCATGGGATTCTAGTGATGCCTCCTTTGGAAGAGCTGTGGCTAGTCCAGCTCTGCCATTTGCCTACTGTGTAGGACCCTCAGACCATCGTTTATCATCTCTGAGTCTTGGGTTTTCTACTTTTAAATGGAAATAACTCCTACCATGTGTACCTCAGAGTGGCGAGGGTCAAAAGAGAAACAACTAGGTAAAAAAAAAAAAAAAAAATCTGAAAATCATAAAGACTATTCAAATAACACACATTTATTGGGTACCTACCATGAGTCAGAAGCTCTGTTAGATCCAGGAGATACTGGCATGAATAAACCAGAATTCTTTCCCTTAGGGAGCCCAGGGGAGAATGGGGAAGAGGATAAATGAATCACTGATACGGTCCCATGCAGTAACAGAGACTCACAGAAGCCTACAGAAGCATGAAGGAGGGATGGGGCAAGTGGCAAGCCCTCTGATTTCATCCTTAGGGTGAAGGGAAACCATTGTAGGGTTTTCTGGTAGTGACCCAATCTCATTTGTTTTATGGGAAGATCAGTGTGGGCTGGGGAATGAGTCATCAGGAGGTGCTAGGGCTAGAGGCAGAGAGGCAGGGAGATAGTGGGAGGCTGCTGCAGTGATCCAAGAGTGAATGAATGGAGAGAACTTGATGCATGTGAGAGATTTGCAGGATAGTATTCACATGGCTTCGTGACTGGTCAGGTGTTGGAGACAAAGAAGGAGGCAGAACCAGGGTGGCACCCAAGTTTCTGGTACACTGACTAAGATGGGAAGGACTGGGGTAGTGGGCGGGGGAGGAGATGATGTGAGTCTTTTGGGGGCATGACGAGCCTGAGATGTCTTTGCTGCCTCCTGTAAACACTGGCCACAGGACTGCCATGGACAGGACCTGGTCCCATAAACCACTGCCACTCTGACTGCCAGGTCTTCCCTGCCGTGAGGGACGTTTCCCCTTCCACACTCCCCATGCTCTGGCTTTACAGAGCTGCTGTTCTCTGCCTCTTCCACATGCAGCTGTGCCTTTCTTATCCAGAGGCAGCTCCAAAATGAACAACAGTAGCAATCAGCAAGTAATCATCTTTCTTTCCCCCCTATACAATGTCTGGGTGTGCAGATGATGTTTGTGATTGTTGCAAAAATGACTGCATGAAAAATCTGGCTCCTTCCAAAGAAAGAAAGGAAAAGAAAGCCAATTTAAATAAACTCACATAGTTCAGACCCGATTTTAAGCTTCTTAACCTGGAGCCTGCAAAGGTTCTTTGTCTCTCTGTTCCCTGTGGTGTTTGGTGGTGAGGTTGGGGGTGACTTGTAAGAACCTGCCAGGTTGGGACAGTCCAGTGGTGGCCCCTGGGGACTCTGAGAATCAAGGAGATGGTGGGTCTGCTCTAACTTCCACTATGAGTTCTGGGCATTCGTGAAGAGCAGCGTTCTGAGCTTTTCACTCACACACAGCTTAGCTCCCAGCCAACTGAGAGTAGGTGCTTATGGCGGTTCTAGGTGGCTTTAAGAGCACCCTAGACCGAAAGACTAGAGGAGGCCCATAATAACAAGCTATCACTGTTACTCTGTTCCCAGGACAGCCAACTGCATCCCACACTGTACTAAAGGCTTTACCATTGTCTTGGTTTAATCTGTCCTCACAATTGTCCTACAAAGTGGGTATTAATAATCCCATTTTACAGAGGAAGAAAATAGAGGGAAAAGTTGATTATGATACTACAGCTAGTAAACAGCAAAACTGGGATTCTAACCCAGGTTGCCTGATTCGAAAGCCCATGATTGAGCTATAATAAAAAAGACATATAATAACAAATATTGATGAAGATGTGGAGAAACTGGAACCCTCATACACTGCTGGTGGAAATGTAAAATGCTATAGCCTCTAGAAAACATTCTGGAAGTTCCTCAAATAGTTAAACATACCATATGATCCAGCAACTCAATGCCTAGGTATTTGCCAAAGAGACATGAAAACATATCCATAAGAACATTTGTACATAAGTGTTTATAGCAGCATTCTCCATAATAGTACAAAGGTGAAAACAACCCAAATGTCCATCAGCTGAGAAATGGGTAAGTAGAATATGATACATGCACACAATACATATGTAGTAAAAGTACATATGTAGTAAAAGTACAGAATTGTGTGGGAATGAGCAATACCACATTTCAGATACTTGGTGCCTCTTAGGAAGGAGAGGAATGAGATTGGGGGGCACACTGTGGTCTTCAATTGTACCTATTACGTATCTTTTAAGAAGTTACTTGCAATATCTTTCCTTTTTTAAATTGAAATTTGTATTGAGATAATTAAGGGTTCACATGCAGTTTTAAGAAAGAATAGAGAGGTCCCTTGTATACTCTGCCCAGTTTCCCCAATGGTAACATTTTGCAAAAGTATAAAATACTATCATAGCCAAGATATGGATGTTGATACAGTCTACCAATCATACTCAAATGTCCCATTTTACTGGTACTCATGTGTGTATGGGTTAAGTTCTATACAATTTTACCACTCACATAGGTTTGTGTGTCCATCACCACAGTCGAGATACAGAACATCTCCACAGGGCAAGGATCCTCATGTGTCCTTTTATCTCCATACCCACCTCCCTTCCACCCTCAGCCCAGGTCCTCAACTCCATCAACCACTCACCTCATTTCTAAAATTTTGTCATTTCAAAAAATCAATGAAATCAGACAGTAGTTAAGTTTCTGAGATAGTTTTTTTCTCACTCAGCGTAATTCCCTGGCGATTCATCCAGATTGTTGTACATAAGATATTTCATTCCTTGTTAGTGCTGAGTAGCATTTCATAACATAAATGGACCACAGTTCACTGTTCACCTGTTAAAGGACATCTAGGCTAATTCCAGTTTTGGCTATTATAATACCTAGAATGTTTTAATTGTTCAACTGGGTGGTGGGTATACAGATTTTCACTGTATTCTTTATTCTACTTTTTGATACAAAGAACACGTTGTAAATGAAATGAAGGAGGAGAGAAAGGAGGCACTACTAATGTTGAGCCAACTCCATGCAGCCACCATGCTGAGAAGAGGGCAGCTCAGAGTACAGAACTCAGAGTGAATGCTAAGGCCAAGGCCATGGGCCACTGGCAGGTCTGGAGTTCAGGAACAGGGCCAGGGTGCCCACTTGCTTCATGGTTCTAGGCGTTATAGGGAGTAATGAAGCCTGTCCAAGTCCTTCAGCCTCTGGACAAGTGCTTAGGGAACCTCCCCTATGGTAGAGCTCTTTCCCATGCCTGGGTGCCTGGGTGCGCTGCCCCAAAGTGGGAAAATAAAAAAGAAGGCAGAAGAAAAGAGAAGAACTCACAGTCAGAACATCTAGAAATGCCCCTTTGTGCCCGTAGAAGGCAGAAGAAAAAGCCAAGGGGACAGAATGAAATCTGGCATCTGCTGAAGGCCTTGAGCGAGATCTAGAATTGCAGGAAAGTGGCTGCCTGAACAGTGCTGGAACAGAGAATGCCTATTGGAAGGAACTGAGTGCTTTCTTCTAATTGGAGGTCAAAGCTATGCAGGGCTTTTCTTGCCAGTGGTAGATAATGAGGCCCTCCCTGATTCTCTGTGACACTCAGGTGCAGGGGACACAGGTGTAGCCCTGGCTTCCTGTGTACTTCTTACACTCTGATATGGTTTGGCTGTGTCCCCACCCAAATCTCAATTTGAATTGTATCTCCCAGAATTCCCACATGTTGTGGGAGGGACCTGGGGGGAAGTAAATGAATCATGGGGGCCAGTCTTTCCCGTGCTATTCTCATGATAGTGAATAAGTCTCACAAGATCTGATGGGTTTATCAGGGGTTTCCATTTTTGCTTCTTCCTTGTTTTCTCTTGCCGCCGCCATGTAAGAAGTGCCTTCTACCTCCTGCCATGATTCTGAGGCCTCCCTAGCCATGTGGAACTGTAAGTCCATTTAAACCTCTTCTTGTTTCCAGTTTCGGGTATGTCTTTATCAGCAGCATGAAAATGGGCTAATACACATTTTTCATCCTGTAGCTTTAACCTTCTTTGCCTAAATCCCTGCAAACACCAATTATGAATTTCTTAGTCCTGCATAGGGCATGGGGCAGTGACAAATTCATGCTATAAACATTTACTGGTGGCCTTCCTGGTGCTCAGACATCTCCCTGACCTCAAGAGCTCCCAGTTGGGACATTTAGAAATGCTCCTGTGTGCTGAGAGAATGGTGACATATGCTGGGAAGGCCACAGAGACTATCTGCTGTGGGATAGGGCAGAAGCCAGGCAATGAGCCTGTGGGGTCGGGGCAGGCTGCCTGCAAGTTCACCTCCAGGGGGGACCTGGGAGAATGAGCAGGAGTTTGCCCGACTCAAAGTATCCGAAAGGCTCCACATGCTCAGAGAAGAGCTTTGTAAAGATGCAAAGGCCAGGAAGCACTGCTATTAAAGCTACGACTACTGCTGCTGTTGCCAAGAGTAATAATATCTCAACTCACACGGAGTGAGGGTGTTAACTATGTGCCAGGTGTTGTCCCAAGTACTTTATGTGTATTATCTTATTTGACTCTAACAACAACATTATTTTGTTATTACTACTATATCAATTATACACATAAAGTTCCAGAAGCACAGTGTGGCTAGGTAACTTGCTCTAGGGGAAGAACACACTTTGGAAGTAGAAAAGCCCAGATTTGAAACCAGAACCTGAGCTCCCTGCCATCTGTGATAAACTCTTCTGGGAAAAAGGATAATACAGGTGGCCGGGTGCAGTGGCTCACACCTGTAATCCCAGCACTTTGGGAGGCCAAGGTGGGTGGATCGCTTGAGCTCAGGAGTTTGAGACAAGCCTGAGTAACATGGTGAAACCCCGTCTCTACAGAAAAATAATTAGTCAGCTATGGTGACATACACCTGTAGTCATAGCTACTCAGGAGGCTCAGGTAGGAGGATCGCTTGAGCCCAGGAAGCAGAAGTTGCAGTGAACAGAGATTATGTCACTGTACTCCAGCCTGGGTAACAGTGCCAGACCCTGTCTCAAAAAAAATAAAAGTGGGGGATAATTTAGGGACTCCTATGATACTGTGAAAAGTCTGGGCTTCCTCTGGAGAGCAACGGGAAGCCACTGAAAATCACTAACTAGAGAGGGTCACAGCCCACTTCTGATAGGAATGCTATCCCAGAGGCCATCTCGAGCTCCTTCCTCAATGTCTCTGAAAGCCCAGCACCTTAGTTTCGGCATTTTCTGAACCTCTTCTTTATTTTGTATGTTACCATTTTGGTGAACTAATATTCAGCTTCTCTTGGAGAATGAGGCAATACCTCCTCCCAGGACTGCAGGTGCTTGGTGAGGTAGCTGAGCCAATACAGGATGCCTCCTTTCCACAGAGTGCTCCAGACCCACTCCACTCCACATTGTCCATTTCTGTTCTGTCTCCCCAGTCAAACCCTCCACTGGGCAAGGCTGGGTCAGAGCTGGCCCCCGGCCTCCAAGACAAGACACAAGCACAAGGAAGCCTAATGGCAAGGACCTCTCCAGGCCTGGAACCTGTATTTCTTGAGGCTCCCCAGGTGCTACCCATGGCTCCGGGTCCACGTGGCCATCAGGGCTAGACCTTGGCACACTCCCCTCTTCCCTCTCTGAGATCTCCTCACATAATGGGAGGAAATGATTGACTTTGCCACTGACTTTTGCTGTCAGTGGGTTCTGGGTTCAAGCCCTGGCTCTGCCACTTGCCACCCGAGGGAGCTGTGGCAAGCTCCCTCCCTCCTTGGGTCTAGGCTGGGAGAGAAGGTTGGGTGAGAGGATATCAAGGGTCCCTCCAGCCCTGCCACTCCTCCTAGAGAACCCACAGTGCCCAGAGCTGAGCAGACTCTCATCTCCCCTGCTGAGATGGCAACAACAACCCCTTACCCTTCGATGGGCTGTTGTGAGGTCAACAGGAGAATGAACAGAAAACACTGGCCAAATGCAACATGCTCTACATGGTCTACACAGCAAGAGACCATGTTCTTGTTTTATACTAGTTTGTCTCCAGTGCCTCCCAACTCCTTATCTTTCTTGCACGTGTGTGTTTCCTGTAGTGGTTGGGGAGAAGCGCGGGAAATGGGGAGGTTGAGGCTGGAGGGTGGCAGAGCTACAGAATGTTTCTCTGGACGTCTGGATTTGCTAGGCCTGGGCCTTGACATATTCTGGGCAGAGATAATGAACTGCTCAGACACTACTCCTTGCTGCAGAAGACAGGCCTTGTCGGGGAAACGGAGCTGGTGTCAGAAAGACGGCCCCTCTGCCTGGCTGTGTGGAACACGGCATGGCTCCCTGGTTGGCAGGCTTGGATGCTGCTTCTTCGTGGGAGCGATGTGGCAGAGGTAAGTCATCTGTCACACCAGGCTTGGATAGGCCCAGACAGGAATCAGGGGTGGTGGATGCGCTGGGAGGATGGCTCTCTCAGGGTTGGGAGGAGGGGGACAGCCACTCTCCCTGCTGGGAAGGGAGGCTCTCTGATCCCTTCCTTGTGCCAGGCGCTGGGATTCAGAATGGAATCAGCCTCTGGTCCTGCATGGAGGAAGCTCCCCTTATGGCAGAGCAGATAGAAACCCAGGGCTGAAAGATAAGTGGAGCAAGCTCCCCTCTCTGCCACAACCCAATCCCCTGCTCTGCAATTTAACCATCTGGGCAATGTCCTAATTTCTCTCAGCCTCAGTTTCCTCATCTATGAAATGAGAATGATGATAAAAATAATAGTTGAGTTGCTGTGAGGATTAAGAGAGAGAATTCGATAAAATACATAATAACACTTTATTTAATAATAATTTTAGTCGTAGTTATCGGGGGAGAAAGTTAATTTTTCAACAAATACATAGTGAGGATCTATTATTATGTGGCAGGAATTATTTAGGCAATTCTAGTCTATGTAGGCCCTCACTGGAGCATATGAGAACATGGACAGAGGGAAGCAGGGAGTTTCAGGAGCAACAAAGAAGACCAGTCCAGCCTTCCCTTTTCAGCTCTCCCTGCCGTCCCCCAGCCCCTCCCGCCACAGGCCACTCCTCTCCAATCACATCACATGTGCCCTGGCCTGGCTTAACAGTTTCTTCCCTGTATGAGTTACAGACACCTTAGAGGCTGGAAGCTCAAGTTGAGGCCCTGGAATTAACTTATAACCCATGGGAAAACCCCTAACTCTGCCTCCTTAACTGACAATCACTACTAAGCTTCAACTCCACCTTGATCGCTTAGCTTCGCTGATGTGGATTGCTCCAAACAGGTTGAATATTAACTGTACCTATGAAGGAAGAACCAGGAAATGTTGTCTTTGATAAGCCAGATGAATCACCCTGTCTTGCTCTCAGATAATTCCAAGAACTCTTGGGACATTGTGTATTTATGTGCACCCAGAGAGGGAGACTCTCCTACGAACGCTGCTTAGGGCCCGCGGCATTACTGTCTGAAAAGCAACTCCCTCAGCAACTCCAACAGCTCTGGGCCTCTTTCCAAACATGTGTGTTGGGCTGAGTGGGGGTAGGGAACAAATACACAATAACATTTATTGAATACCTACTAAGTGCCAGGAGCTTTACAGATATTATTTCCTTTAATCCTCAGAACAACCTTATAAGAAGGAGGTATTATTATAGTATCCCATTTTCAAGATAAGAAAACTGAGGCACAGAGATTAAAATTAATTTGTCCAAGGTTATGCAGGTTGTTGGGAGGGAGGCAGCATTTGGTCTTAGGTATATCTTGCTGCAATGCTGCTGGTCAGTCTGTTATATCAGTGGCTCTCAACCTTCCCTTTCATTATCACCCTTCCCACTGCTAACAGGAGCCCATATACACTTTTGTTCTCCAAAGCCCCCTCTTTCCTGTAAACTTTTAATCTGTAGATATACTGCAGGATACACAGTATGTATATCTGTTCACATACTGCAGCCCCTGGAAGGCCACAAACCATTGTAATAAGATTTTTTTCACCCCCTAAATCTCCCTAACAACCAATTTTGCCCCCTTGGGAGTAATATTGTCCCTGTTGGAAATGCATAAATTACACCAGTGGTTGTCAAAATGTGGTCCCCAAATAGGAGAGAAAGTAAGAAGCAGAAACAATAAACAAAAGAATCAGACCTGTAAGTGATACAGGTACTAAATAAGAAGATAAATGTGTGCAATATTTAAAGAAATATTGGGCATATTAGGGTAGCAAAAGTATCAACAAAGAACAACAGACTATCAAAAAAGATAAAGGAGATTGAAAGATAACCACCTAAAATTTCTAGAAATGAGACTAATGTATGGGCTTCTCAGGGCTATTGTTCTAAGTATGGCTCACAGTATCAGAATGTGCCCTGGCATTGGAATCAGAAAACTGAAATGCTGTGTGACTTGAGACAACCACAGCCTATCTCTGGGTCTCTGTTTCCTCATCTGCAAATAAAAAGTGGAGCTAGATGACCTCATAAGTCCAATTCTGTAAACTATTCCATCAAACAACATATAACATCCACTGGGCAATTGTTTTTAATGCTCCCCATGATTGTAAGCATTTTACAGTTTTAAAATTCTTGCCCATGGGCTCTTATCATATCCACTTTTCATATTAGGAAATTGAAGCAGAGAGAGATTAAGTAACTTTCCCAGGGTTCACCGCTGGTAAGTCAGAAGGGCACCCCTTCAGTCTGATTCCAGAGCCTGCTCTTTGTCTCTGTACCATAGAGCCTTCTAACATGTTTGCCTCTTAACATCCTGGAATTCTTGCTCTAGAATTCCTAGAGCAGGAGTCTCTATCAGAAGTGTCTCAGAGCATGGGACAGCTCAATGGCTAGCAGAGGCTAACAGCAACCAGAATACCCGTTCCAGTGGGGCAGATAGAACACCATGAAATTAATGATCAATTGCTACATAGTATTAAGCACATCTATGAGTAAGGCCTTTGCTTATTTTAGAAAAGTGCTATCTAAGACAGAGCAACAAACAGTGACAGATTGCTGAGGCTTGCCTTCTGAAGACCCAATTTTGGAGAATTATTCATCTTGAAAGCACTTCTCTCCACCCTGGTTTCCTCATGTGTGAAATGGGGATGATAAGAATACATACGATCACTGGGTTGTTGTAAAGATTAAATGAGCTAATACTACTCAGGCAGATACTGACCATACTACAAATGGTAGTTCTTGATGTTGTTCTTGTGATTATTTTCAACCCAGTGGGAAGAAGCTCCGCTTCGTAGCAGATGACCTTGATCCAATTCCAGACTCCCCCACCTCCTAGCTGTGTGACTTAAAGTCATTGACCCTCTCTGAGACTCTGTGGCCCCATCTGCGTGTCAGAAATAATGCTTACCTCACTGGGCAGTTGAGAGGGCTAAATGGACTGTGAAATGCCTAGCACAGTGGCTGACATCTAATAGGTACTCAACAAATGTCTGTTCTCACCCCTGGAGTGTTTTCTGCACACTTGGCTTTTCCACTATGGTTAGAATTCAAAGAGGCAAAGGTTTCTGTGCTTCTCATTGCTCCTTTCCAGCAGGGGAATTTTCACAAAGGCAATGGGAGGTGGAAGATGTCTAAAGACGTCCATTTCCCAACGGGTAAGTCAAGACAGTACAGCGACAGAGGTCCACAGCCTTGCAAACAGCCCTCAGGCCACTACCTCAACAGCTTTGGATAAACTGACCACCGAGGTGTGCAGCCGCAGATGCAATTAGCAACAAGAAGCGAGCTCGATGATTAGGAGGATTTGGTAATTGAATCCACCAGGGATAATGACACTGACCTTCTCATTTGGAAATAAACTAGCATTTGGCTTGTCAATGGCTCTGCAATCATTCTGACTGTACACCCAGCACTGTGCAGTGTCCCTACTCCGAGGATGCAGGATAGGTAAAGAAGGATTGCATCAAAGGGGTTTTGGAAGAGCAGCAACATCCACAGCAGTGGCTGAGTTCATTCTGCTAACCCCGACCCGGCTGGCCTTGGGAAAGGGCAGAATTCCACACTTAGCTTCTATGGCTGCCTGGTGCTCCTTCCCAAAGCACGGGAGCCCCGGGCCAGAAGGCAATCCCTCACAGTATTCCTTTTTAAAGCAAATCGGGAACTCTTGGGTTTCCAGCACAATCTGTGGCACCTTTTAAATTTCATCTTAGATTCACTGCTCCTTCTTCTTCCCTAGGTCTATTCATGTGTTCAGTTAGTCCACCAGGAATAGTAATGAAGCTAACACTGGGTGCTGGAAGACAATGGTGGTATGGGGAGGCCGTCGGCATCCTGAATGCTCCGAGTGGAGACTGGAGGTGCAATCACAGGGAAGCAGAAGAAGCCTAGGAGGATAGACATGGTCTGGGAAGAAAGAGCTGAAACCAGTATGAGGTTATCAGTGGCCACCGCAGCACTGCGAAGGAATGCTCCAGCCTCACCAGTCAGCGCATGGCACCCTGCCAGGACCAGCCTCAGCATTTCTCCCTGTGCAGGGGACAGTATGGTATTTCCAAAGGACAAGACAGGCAGGCCTGGCTTCAAACTCCAGCATTACCAGTTATCAGCTATATGTCCTTCTCTGCATTGCAGTTTGATTATTGGAAATTGGGACATTTCTATCTCTTTGAGCCAAAAATAGATAGGTTTTTATAGTGAAGATAAAACATACTATATGCCTAGCATAGATACCAAGCCATAGTAAGAGTTCAGTAAATGTTTATTTATCCTTGCTTAACAGACATAATTGGCACCATATGGGACAATATACTCTTAACCTCATAAGGTTTGTCTGCTTTACTAAATATTTACATAGGAACTATGGTGTCCTCTTTAGGATTATTTCTTCAGTCTGACCCTGAGAAAAAATGCACTGTCCTAACTCGTTTGACTTCCCAGTTCCCATCGCCAGCCAGGATGAACAGGGCCTGACCATGTGATAATCTCTGTCACCAGTACCTGTATTTAATAGCAACGTGGGGTTTACATCTTAATTGTGGTCATGTCTTCCATGAAAAGTAAGCAACACGAAAGCAGGGATTATGGATTGTCTGCTGTGCGCATGGGAACTGCCATGGTAGACTCCAATTGGGCGGACCAAAGGAGCATGTTGGCATCCCTGCTCCATTTTCCAAGAACTGAAAAATATGTCTGGAAGGATACAACAGAAACACATCTTTAAAAGAGCAGCAGTACGTAGCAGTAAACACTGAAGGCCAAGCAAACAGTGCCAAGCAAGCATGGAGTCATGGGAAAAGCGGTCATGGGCCTTGGAGGAGGCTGATGGGAGTCTGCAGTTTGAATCCCAGCTCTGGCTTTTACTAGCAAGGTATCCTGGGGAGCGGAGAGGGGAGAAAAATCTGTTTATCCATCTGAAAATGGGGAAAACACCACCAACTGCTGCGATGATGACAGGAAGAATGCCTGGCACGTAGTGAGTGCTCAATTCACTGCTGGTTTCTTTCCTCCTCCTTTTTCTCATTTCCCCCTCTCTTCTAGATAACTGACATTACTTTATTTGTTAATGAATTAGAATTAGTAGTGAATGACTTTTATCTGCCTGTTGGTGACCATAGTCCTCTGTATACATACATTTGTACACCATCAAGCAGTTGCTTGTAAAAACACTTTCAATGGCTTCTTACTTTTTAAACAACAATCACAAAAAGCCCCACCTCCTTGGCCTGGCATCTAAACCTTTCCTTGGTAGGCACTGACCCCAAGCTGGAACCCCAGCTGCAACCAGTCTTCTGCTTAAATGCTCACCCACCAGGGTTCTGGGTGAGGTGGGGAGCGCAGTTTAGCCTTGGGTTAGGAAAGATGGTAAGAAAGGCAATCTGAAGGCAGTTACACCAACTTGACCTTAAAGAACCAAGAAGATTCTGCTAAACAGACTAAGATGGGAAAAGGATTCTAGGCCAAGAGAATACCATATGCAAAGGTCTCCCTACAGCAGCGAGGGGTCATTCCAGGAGAACTCCCGTCCCCTCTCCACTGAGACTGTTCCCACTTCCCTTATTCTCTTTACTAGATTAACGGTTGACTTCCTCCTCATTCCCTGCTGGACTCTGGAGTATCTCACCTTTTATACCCACAGTTTTCAAAGTGTGCACGAGGGATCCCTGAGGGTCCCTAAAACCTTTCAGGAAGTCTGTGAGGTCAAAACTATTTATAAAAATGCTACAACATCATTTTCCCTTTTCATTCTGGCTTTCTCGTGAACTCATGGTGGAGTTTTCCAGGTTGAACGCAGAAGCAGATACCTCTATAAAGCCAAACGTTGAAGGGATTTGCCAAAATGTAAAACAATGCCACTCCACTCATTTCTGTTTCTTTTGGAAAAGTCATTATTCATAAAAATATGTTATTTATATTAAAGTAAGGGTTTATTATTGTTCATTTAAATAAGTGATAAATAACAATTTTAACATCTTTCAGTATTAATCACTAATATGGCAAATTTTGACAGATAAAATCCACATAAATGAAAACCCTTTGGGGTCTTCAATAACGTTGAAGAGTAAAACAGAATGCTGAAATGAGAGAATCTGAGTACAGGTGCTTTAGGGCATGCTGTGTAGAAAGCAGAAAGGCAGGGGAGGACAAGGTATGTAAGTGTTCTTGGGTAGCCTTCTCAGGCAGCAATTTCTGCCCATGACTGGGATCCAGTTTGAGTTAATTTTTGTATATGGTGTGAGGAAAGAGTCTAGCTTCATGCTTTTGCACATGGAAATTTAGTGCCCCAGCACCGTTTGCTAAACAGACAACTTAGTCTCTCTGTGCCTTGGTAGCCATAACTCTAACGTGAACTTTAAAAGACCACCTTGCAAGGCATTGTGACATTTAATGAGACAGGGAGAGAAAAACATGGTGTGGGTTCCCTGAAATGTAGCAGATGGTCAATGCTCATAACTGAAAAAATGGACCATGGATCTGAAAGTGCTCTGAGGCATGGGCCATCATGATTACCACATGACCAGAGCTGTTCCATCCCTAAAGGTCTTTAGCACCCATGGTCGCATTTTCTTGTCACCAAGGCCTGTGCCATCTTCAAGACACTGATTTGCAACCCCTTTCCAGGAACCCCTGTTTCTCAGTGGTCCTGAGAATCCCTTTTTATTCTCCTCTTCTCTTTTTTGTCCCTGACTTTCTACCCTAAGTTTTCATTAAATGTTCTTGGTTTTAATTACTTAATTTTAAATTGTTAACTTACTCAAATCCTTTTGGCAAGGGGGTGGGAAGGCATGACTGAATGAGTGAGTCAGTCAACTAAAAGACCCCTAGTTTAAAGACTGAAAAGTGAAGCTCCTGCAGCTAAAGTGACTCACAGGGGTCATCCCACTGCAGGTGTGAGAGGTGAGGCCGTGTGAAGCTAACTCCAGGGCTCTCCACAGTCCTCATTTCCTTCTCCCACCTTGGAAACATCCTTTTAAATCACATCTCCCTCCTCCACAGTGTTTGCAACACCTCCTGATTTAGTTTTCTCTCTGAATTTCATTAGTGTCCCATTTACCTCCTCCTCCTGATCTCCCAGCCGTTAAGCAGGAGGAGGCTGAGTTGGCAGCAAGGGCTCCGCCTCCTGACCGAGGGATAGGGGAACTCACAGAGGAGGAGGAAAGGACCCCTGGGCTGCAATGCCAGATGCTGTTCTGGTCCACTGGGCTCAAGACAACAGACAGTAACTGGGTCCTGTCTGTGTGTCAGGCACTGAGGGCTCAACGATGAGGAGCTATTTTTGCCTCAGGAAATCCCCAGGCTCAAGGGGATGAATGGATAACGTCTGTGTCATGTGGTGAAGGGACTTCACACTCCTGGGCAGGCAGAGTGAATGCATGAAAAGTGAGCTAGTGGTGGGAGGAGAAAGGCAGTAGGGACATTCCAGGAGGAAGGAACAGTGTATGTGGAGGCTGGATGGCTTGAACAGTAGAATGTAAGCAAGTCACAATATGGAACCTGTTCAATGATTTGCTCTTACGCTCCTTCACTGAATCTTTACAAAGTGCCTGCCATGTGCCAGGCATCTTTCCAGGCAGAAGAACACTGCAGGGGCCAACAAAGTAGGTCCCTGCCCTTGTGGAGCTTATGTTCTAATAGAAGAAGACAGAAAATAGGCAATTAAACTTGTCTAGTAATACATGCACCAGGTAGAGACAGATGCTATGCAGAAAGGTTTAAGCGGAAGAGGGTCCCAGAAAGAACAAGCCTGGGAGGACTGCTCCTTTGCACACAGTGGTCGTGGTGGGCCCCCACCCTCACCTCCACCCCGCTCCACCTTGCCCACACCCATGGGCCCCTGCAGCCCCTTGAGCAGTGAACATGCTGTTTCTCAGGGTCCATCAAGTGGCGGCAGGGCTGGGTGAGCAGGCTGCTGCAGTGGTCGAGTTCTGAGATGGCATTCGGACCAGTGTGGGGACAGAGGAGGAGGTCAGAAACGCTGATGAAGGGGCAGAAGTGACTGAGTGAGTGCACACACAGCACAGAGCACAATGGGAGGGATGGTGGGAGATGAGGCTGGAGAGAAAGCGGAACATCCCAGAGGGAAGAATCTTCCTGTGCCAAGGTGCACATTCAATCCCATCCTGCCAGACTCAGATTCTGCAGCCTAGTATTTTTGCAAAGTCTTTCCTGCACCGATTTAGATGAGTTCGATGGGACCAACTACGTGGAAGGCCCCCATGTGGGGATGAACAGCTGAGTCACTTGGGCTGGGTGTTGGGGAACCAGGGAGAGAAAGTCCCTGGGGAGAGAGGGGTTGAAGAGGAGGAGAGGAGACCACACTTCAGATTTAGATGGGGTGGAGGTCTAGATTCAATGACTTTTACATTTTAACTTTCATGTCACTATTACAAGTGAGTATGGTGAGGTTAAAGAGTTCAGCTTTTATCTTACTATGCTGAGTGAGCCTTGGTTTTCTTATCTTAAAAAATGGGGTCACAAGAATACCTTATGGGGTTGTGGGAGTCAAATGAGGTGCATCAATCAACAGCTTGGCACAGTGTCTCAGTAAATGTGACCCCATTTACCTGTCCCTCTAAAGAAAATAAAACATCTTTTTTTTTTTTTTTTTTTTTTTTGAGACAGAGTCTCTCTCTGTCACCCAGGCTGGAGTGCAGTGGCACAATCTTGGCTCACTGCAACTTCTGCCTCCAAAGTTCAAGTGATTTTCCTGCCTCAGCCTCCTGAGTAGCTGGGATGACAGGCACCCACCACCATGCCTGGCTAATATTTTTTTACTTTTAGTAGAGACCGGGTTTTACCATGTTGGTCAGGCTGGTCTCGAACTCCTGACCTCAAGTGATCCACCCGCCTTGGCCTCCCAAAGTGCTGGGATTACAGGCATGAGCCACCACGCATAGCCAAAAGGCAAAAAATATTAATGGAGCTCCTCAGAGAACCTATGTCTCTACTGCAGAGCACTGATCTCAGTTTGTAGTTATATACTTGTCAGGGTGAGGGAAGAGACCACCTTTGTTTTTATTCCTTGTGATATCCCCAAAGCTTAACATAGTGCTGGGCTGCTGGTAAATCTTCCATATGTCTTTGTCGAATAACTAAATAAATGATTAATCAGAAGTTACATAAGGTCCAGACTCCAGCACTTTTTATTTGGAAGACCTTTGACAAGACAATTTCTCTAAGCCTCAATTCCTTTCCTGTAAAATGGAAATCATATCTACTGTGGCAGAGGGAGTTACTGCTCTTAAAATATCCATGTCTTCCCACATCTCCTGGAATCCTAGAAATCAGGCAGGACCACAGGGCTAGTTCTGGCCAATGGGTAGTGTGTCACTTTAGGACCAAGTCATTTAAGAGTCAATGTTCAACCTTCCAGGGATTTCCTCCTCTGCTACAGAGACCAAAGTGGCCAATCATCCAGGCCAGGTCGTACCCCTAAAATAGGGCAGAGATTTCATCAGCCTGGTCCCTAAGCCACTGGGTAGAGCAAAGCTTTCCACCAACCTTGGATGGAGATGTAGCATGAGAAAGAAATACACTTTTGCTAGGTTAAGCCACTAGGATTCTGGAGTTAATTTATTACTGCAGCATAACTAAACCTAACAAGACTCATATTTCTATCCTGAAAGATTGCTGGAAGAATAAGAAAAAGTGCTTGGTACCTAGTAGGTTCACAGTAGGCTTTCAATAAAGGCCACACTCCCTCTTCCCTCGATCCTTCCTCTGCATCTTCAGCCTCCCTCAATGTGACCAGCTTTCACTTACAATTTCACTCCTCTGTTCCTTCTGTGGCTTGAAACATCATTCCACTTTTCCCGTAGAACCCAGAAGTTTCTTGCTGTTTTTTTATTGCTTTTCTGCACAGCAATATGAGGAAAAGCTTCTAGAGAGCCATATTAGCCACCAGACCTGGCCTCCAGACCACCTGCCTTCTGGGCAGCCTTCCACTCACCTCCCTGTATCCCATTCCCCACTGTGCCTCTGATCTCACTCCAGTTCAGCTCAAGATATAGCCACCAGACTCTGGGCCCTGCACCCTGGTCTCCTGTACCCAAGAATGGCCTTGATTGGCATTGCTGCCTCTCTGGTCCTAGACCCACATGTGACCGCACCCCCATCACATAACTGCTGGATGCCCGATCCTTGCCCACCTTGCCCTCCCACCATAATGGCTGCCAGGTTGGTTTCCAGCAACCGTTGCCACCTACCAGTCCTACTGCATCTGCTCCAGGATAAGGCCACCTTTACTCTGGCCAGACCTCCTCTACTTTCTATGCTGCCAAGCCGCAAAAGCCTCCAACCAAAAAACATGCAAATGTTCAGAGTCTGAGATTGCATTTCTCATCAAGGCCACAAATTTGCAGCTAATGATGGAAAATCAGAGCAGACAAGGGGACTGACCTGGCTCCATGTCAGCACGTTCTGAAGAGT
Organism: Rhinopithecus bieti; assembly: GCF_001698545.2. Classification (NCBI taxonomy): domain Eukaryota; kingdom Metazoa; phylum Chordata; class Mammalia; order Primates; family Cercopithecidae; genus Rhinopithecus; species Rhinopithecus bieti. Next base: position 969,382 of record NW_016812346.1, on the reverse strand, counting down.
CAGCAATGTTCGTGGGCCCTGCAGCCCTCGCTCCAAGGCCATTGGATCCTGGAGGACGGTGCGGGATCTTTTCTGTTGAAGCAGAGAACACAGATTCAACTCAGCAAGGTGGCAAGATGCCCCAATCCTTTCTCACAGACCCTCCACTCCAGCAGTCATTGCAAACACACACCATGGGAAAATGAAGCTTGTTCCTGGTCCCACAGCAATGAAGAGAAGCAAGTGGGGTCCTAGCACCCTGCAAATCCCACACAGATGCTTCCTCTATGCAGCCTTCCTGAGAGGCTCGAATACACCTTCCTCTATTCTCCCATCTCATCTTGTGCTATGGGAGTAATGGTCTTGTCTTAAAATCATTGTTTACACACATTTCCTTGAGTGAACCGAACCCTGCAGGACAGAGACGGAAGATCTGCCGTTTTTACAACCCAAGCACCCGGCACAAGGCTTGGAGCAAAGTAGGAACTGAGTGTTGTTTGCCCAAAGGATTGACTGCATACTGTGATAGGGGGTAGACAGGGAATGGAGCACGGGGTTAAGGTCTAGGGTTAGTAGCCAGCAGCCCCCGTTAACAATTCCGTCACAGATTCACCAGACAAATAAGTCACTGACCTTCTCTGAATCTTACAGTCTTGCTGCTATGGTTTGAATGTGTTCCTCAAAAGTGCTGGAACCTAAATTCCTCAGTGTAGTAGTATTGGGAGGTAGGGACTAATGGGGGTGCCCGGGTTGTGATGGCTCTGTCTTGACAAATGGATTAATGCATTCTTGTAGGAGTGCGTGAGTTGTCTCAATCGTGGGTTGTTACAAAGCAAGGCTGGCCCCTCATGCTTCTCTCTTTCACATGTGCTCACTTGCCCTTCCGCTTTTTCCTTTGGGATGAAGAAGCAGGAGGCCTTTGCCAGATGCTGGCACCATGCTCTTGGACTTCTCAGCCTCCAAAACTCTGAGCTAAATAAATTTCTTTTCTTTATAAATTACCCAGTCTGTGGCATTCTGTTACAGCAGCAGAAAATGGACTAAGGCACTTGATCTATGGAATGGGTCGATCTTCCCGTAATATATCACATGGGAGTGTTGGGGTCACCTGGACAGAGGTCTTTACACAGAAGAGTTCCGGTTCTGGCCCAGCTGCTGATTGCAACCTCTGGCGAATGACTTCCCCTCTCTGAGCCTCAGTTTCCTCATCTGAAAGAAGGAAACTCTGAACTGGGAGACGTGTGAAGTCCTTTCTGGCCCTAGAATCCTATGTCTATAAATTTGATTTATAGGACTCTGGGACTAAGGAGATACCTGTACAAAATAAAGGTTTTTCCAGATGAAGAAAAGAAAGTCTACCCTACTCAAAAGAAGGGTAAGGGGAGGTGCTAAGGTTTTAGGTCATTTACTTCAGGTCATTGTAAGAGAAGGAATAGGAATTTGAACATAGGCCCTCAAAGATTCAAGGTCCCTGTACTTTTCCTGCCCCATACTGCCACACTCACCCATAAAATACTACAAAATGCCTTATTATACAAGAGACCCACTAGGCTAAAGATTAAGGCATGAAGGGTATACTTAGGCATAGGAGGTTAAGCCCCCAAAAAGCCATTGTTTGAGAAGTTCCCTGAATTCATTTTTCCCAAATAGATCTAGGATCCTAGCTAAAAAAAATTACTGTCTATTATAAGGTGAGGAATTGCTGGTAATTCCCATGAAAAACAAAATGCATTTAATTGTAAAATTTTGTTGTCTTTATCTACATTTAATATGTTTCTTTATGGCAAATTATTTTAAATAAACAGTAACTCTATTAGGCAGGAACATTCACCAGTCTCTGGCCAAGTACAGAATATCCCGTTGGTACCCTCCGGAGACTGGCTCCTGAACTACCTTCAGGGTCGAATTTTTCTTCTTTTTTTTTGTGAGACGAGGATTTTGCTCTTGTGGCCCAGGCTGGAGTGCAGGGGGATGATCTAGCTCACTGCAACCTCCACCTCCCAGGTTCAAGTGATTCTCCAGTCACAGCCTCCTGAGTAGCTGGGATTACAGGTGCCCACCACCACAGCCAGCTAATTTTTGTATTTTTAATAGAGATGGGGTTTCGCCATGTTTGCCAGGCTGATCTCGAATTCCTGACCTCACGTGATCTGCCTGCCTCGGCCTCCCAAAGTGCTGGGATTACAGGCTTGAGCCACCATGCCTGGCCAGGGTAGGAAAATTAATGGGCACAAGTAGAGTTAACAAGAGTTTGGGAGTAAACTTAGAAAAGTCCTTATAAATCATATTACGTTCATTAAGATTAAAAATAGGCAGTACACCAATCAGGATATGACTATTATTTTACACATTTCAAATAGGCAATAATGGCTATTACACCTTTAATTTTTATTGCCCCGCCTTGTTCATTAGAAGTTTACCCCCCCGCCCCCCGTCCCCGCCACACACACACAACCCCACGCCAGGTTGCAAAGACAGCAGGAAATTGGCTTCCTTGGCTATAACAATGGGCAAGGGACAAGGTACTTTCTCTGGTGTCCCCAAATGCCAAATGTCTGGTGGCTTTTAGGACACAGAGCTGTTACCTTTGTCCCCAAGGGTCCTGCTGGGGTCCTAGTCACGTAAGTGATATGTATGTTTGATGCTTGGATGAAACACTCAAATTTCTTTCTCAAGCCCCCTTTTTTGTGTCTGGGTTATAAAACTCCATCATCTCTCCCTTCCCCTCATAGCTTCCGGCCAAAGCTTGTGCCTTGGCTTCTCACCTGTGCCTTATGGTCCCTCCCCCTTGAAGAAGCTACAGAGCTGCAGTTTTTACTCCTCTTCTGCCCTCATCCTTGCCAAGGCTTCAGGGAAAACCTCAACTCTTTGTCTTCAGTCTTTCAATCTGTTTATTTCCTTTTCAAATCCTGTCCCTAAATTCCCTTTTTTTCAAAGTACCTCCAGTAGGCAATACAAAGACAGTTAATGAAACTAAAATGCTCATTGGTTGCTGGAAAGGTTTTAAAAGTATTTATGTGCTAGCATTCTGTCGAGGGGAAATTGAGTTAGGAAGGGATTACGGCATTATTCATTCATTCACATATTCACTCATTCATTCATATACTGAGGATTGTTGCTGGGCAGAATACCATAATGATTCTGAAGCAAATCCTGCTTTGGGGAAGCTCATAGGCTGGCAAGAAAAACAAGACATGGCCGTAGAGAACTATAATGTTTGGCAGTTTTGTAAGAGAGATGCAGACAGAACCTAATGAGTGAACAGAGGATGGAGAGATCGCCATGGCTGACAAATCATGGAAGACTGCCTTGCAGCAGACTTTGTATAAGGTAGGGGACATGAAGACAGGGCAGGTACTCCACATAAGGGAGGAGAGCCATGGTAGGTAAAAGCATGACAAAGAACAAGTGTAGAGCTCAGCTTTCCAGCGTGTGTGAGCTGTGCAGAGGGGAGTGAAGGACATCACACCCAACAAGAGATGTGCGCCTCAATAGGCTGGGGAATGTGGTCATTGTTCAGTGAGTAATAGGGAGCCTCTGAGTGCTGTTGAGCAGAGATGTGACATAACTGGAAATCTGCTCTAGGAAGACGAATGTGGCAAGCCTTGCACAATATGAACTGGAAGAGGAGTTGCCTGGGGCAGGGAGCTCCTAATTGTGTGCCAGGCATTGGGTAGGCTGTTAGGTGCTTTGATGTTATTTAGCCTTCTAAACAACTGCAGGAGGCAAGCATTATCCTTCCAGACTTGGAGATGAAGAAAGGAGACTCTGGGGTACCTAAGCTGCTGCTCCAAATCCCCTAGTGAGGAAGCAAGGGAGACAAGATCCAAACCCTATTCTTTTGCTCTCTAGGCAAGTCATAAAGCAAGCTGTAACCCTGTGCATGACACCGTGTACCTGACACAACTGTCTTTCTTCTCCCAGTGCATCTCCCGCCCGTCCACGGGTATGTAGAGCTTGATCATTTCCTAGGTTGCCTTTCAGGAAGGCCCAGGTGGAATTAAATGCAGAGTGCCTCTACTTCTGCTGCATTCCCCTAAAGTGACCACAGATCAAGGAGATAAGGTGATGCCTTAAGTCAGGTTCCAAAACAACGACACTGACTGCAGAGAATTGCAAAGGTAGCAGGAAACCACCCTCTTCCCTGGCAAGGAGTGTTAGTTTTTGTCTTTCCCTTTTCAGCTAAGCCGTGGTACTGGGAGTAGTGGACACAGAAACCCAGGAGAAAATCTTCTGGATACCCAGGAATCTGCTGGGGCCCTGCAGAATGTCAGTGAGAAACTCAGCATTCCTGTGCTCTGGGCTGACCCCCTGTTTAGGGAAGGCAGCCCAGAGGGCTCCTAATGCACTCGGAACTGTATCATCACACCTGCAGCCTGGAAGAGATGACCTCCCATCAAGATGCCTGCTATTAAAACTTTGTTTAAGGAAAATAAAAAGATATCCTCATTCTAAACGTGGGACACAGTGATAAGTGTGTTCTATACTTGACAATCAAGGGTTCAGGTTTGCTGAGAGGAAGCCTGGCACAGGTAAGAGGTGGAGCTTTGGAAGCAGAGTGGGGCTGAATCACAGCTCCCCCAGTCACCAGCTGTGCAGCATTGGCCAAACCACTTAGTTTTTTACATTTCTTTATTATTAAATAGGAATAAAAATAATGGACTAGAGAGAATAAGTACCTGACCCTTAGTACATACATAATAATGTAGAATAATTTCTTCCAGTCTTAAATATTCAACATCATGGGCATTGCTTTCTCAGGGAGGTAGCTTTCCTCCTCACAAATTTACCAATTGAAGAAATGGATTTTTGGAGAAAAAATGCCAAAACTACAGCAAACTATTCATATCCTTGAGCTAGCTCTTATGACCAGTGTCTTATAATTATTCATCTTTTCAACTTTCTTTTCCACCAGACTGGGAGATCCTTGAACACAGTGACCACTATGTCTTCAATTCTCAGCACGTAGTTTTGTCTCTTTCTACCTCAGCTACCTTATTTTGAGATCTGTATAAATTACAGAGTCTGTAGTTCTGGGATTTTTATGGTCCCAGCCTGGTTTGAAGAGTGACTTTAAGCAACACCTTTAGGAGCACATCCAACATTCTGAAAACCATCTCATTATCACGTAAATTATTAGCACAAAATACTTCACCTTTTTACTCTGCTAAAAGCTTTGGTTTCTGATCCAAGCTGATTATATGTGCCAACATTTTCAATAACATCTTAATAACGCCAATCCTCCCAGGCCTCTGGACAGAATCAGACCAGGTGGAGAGATCCAGAGTTCAAAGGCATCCTGAAGGGGCATGTCACGGGGGAAAGAAATGAAGCATCAAAACTGGATTCAAATCCTGTCTGTGCAGTTGGGACAAGCAGCATAGTGCCTGGGATCAGGACAATTGCTCAGTAAAGGTTAATACCCTTCTCCTGACTCCTGAGAAAAGTAAAGCCATAAAACTTGTTGCAAGTAAACAGGGAGATAAGATCCACCACATTCCTGAGTCCATTTAGAATATGGATTTTTTTAAAGCCTTTCTAAGGACTGGATGAAGCAGGTTATTTCATTTTAATTTGGGTAGCTGCAGCTGCTGCTTGTGGACTCAAAGACCAATTTTCACATTAAAAAGAAAAAAAAAAACACATACACACCCACACACAAACTCACCAAGAAACTTCACTGCATACACAGAACAGCATCTCCTTCATAGAGCACATCAGTGAGGTGGAAAAATCTGGAATGGCCTGCTCTAGACACTCAGAGCCAGGTGGAAATCCCTGTGCGTGCTCACCCCCGCCTCCCCTCCCATCTTGCCTCCTCTCTGTCCTGAACGTCAAAGAGCAGCTCGTGAGCCACACAGCGTAATGGAATGTTTCGCAGTGAGCAGCTGTATATTTTTAACACACACAAGGGGAAATAAAGGCAGCAGATGGTTTTATGTAATCTTCCTATGAATTTTTAACTGAGAGTCCTCATTCATGAAGACCTGAAAAGATTTTATTTTTTCTTTTTTTACAGGTCCTCTGTGGGTCAAGCCAGCCAACTCTGGACATGCCCTGGTAAGGCTGTGTGTGTTTGCCTCTGCCAAGGCAGGGAAGCTGGGAGAAGCCTGCTTGCCTTCTTCTGGCCTTTGGTGTTCTTTCTTGTGGTTCTTTCTCTGTAAACACACAAGTGGTTCTCAACGTTTTCAACGTTCATAATGGAAAACTCATAGCAAACTCATGAATCCTTCAGAGGCATAGGTGTGCTGTGAAAATCTGAACCAAGTGTAGTCTTACGTTTGAAATGACTGAGGATCTGTGCTGTGGCAGGGACGTCTGTCAGAGAGATGGTCAAGGGGAACAGATGGGGCAGATGTACCAGTGTAAGAGAAAAGATAACAGTTCCCACTTATAAGTGAGAACATGCAGTGTTTGGTTTTCTGTTCTTGTTAGTTTGCTGAGGATAATGGCTTCCAGCTCCATCCATGTTCCTGTAAAGGACATGATCTCATTCCTTTTTTATGGCTGCATAGTATTCCATGGTGTATATGTACAACATTTTTTTTTTTATCCAGTCTATCATTGATAGGTATTTGGGTTGGTTCCGTGTCTTTGCTATTGTGAATAGTGCTGCAGTAAACATACGTGTGTGTGTATCTTTATAACAGAATGATTTGTATTCCTTTGGGTATATACTCAATAATGGAATTGTTGGTTCAAATGGTATTTCTGGTTCTAGATCCTTGAGGAATTGCCACACTGTCTTCCACAATGGTTGAACCAAGTTACATTCCCACCAACAATGTAAAAACATTCCTATTTCTCCACGGCCTCGCCAGCATCTGTTGTTCTTGATGTTTTAATAACTACCATCTGACTGGTGTGAGATGGTATCTCATTGGGGTTTTGATTTGCATTTCTCTAATGATCAGTGATGTTGAGCTTTTTTTATATGTTTGCTGGCCATATAAATGACTTCTTTTGAGAAGTGTGTGTTCATGTCCTTTGTCCACTTTTTGATAGAGTTGCTTGGTTTTTTCTTGTAAATTTGTTTAAGTTCCTTATAGATTCTGGATATTAGACTTTTCTCACATAGGTGGATTGGGAGCTGAACAATAAGAACACATGAACACAGGGAGGGGAACAACATACATTGGGGCCTGTCAGGGGGTTTGGGGAAGGAGACCATCAGGATAAACAGCTAATACATGTGGGGATTAATACCTAGGTGATGGGTTGACAGCTGCAGCAAACCACCATGGCACACATCTACCTGTGTAACAAACCTGCACATCCTGCACATGTATCCCAGAACTTAAGTAAAATTTAATATAGAAAAAAAGGATACTGGGCTCTCATTTGAAAAAGATCATGTGTTTAGAGGATATGCAAGAACTGCCTGTAAAAATGGCCTAACAGGAAGCACTGGCAGGGGAGAAAATAGTTCTCAAATAGCCATAAGTGCTAAAAAGCAGCCTGATGAAGTTGATGGTTCTGTGGAGAGTTTTTTCAATTTTCTGAAACTTGCTTTTATTTAACCAATGTCCACCTTTAACCCCTTCAAGCACATCATCAAAGATTCTGGGATTTAAAAGTGCAGGATAAACACAAACTCTAGTTCTCAACCACTGGAGTTGTCCCAGACCTCTGGGCCTCTGCTCTGCTGTGTCCTCAGCCTGCAAAGCCTTCTCTTCTTCCAAAGCCACTAGACCCTCTTTTATCTATCCTTCAAGAGCCAGTGCAGACACAATTCCGTGAAGCCATCTCTGTTGCGCCCAGCAAACCCAACTGTACTCCCATGCCAAAGAGTCACCAGGCTAGATGATTCCACCACTAAGTCCCAGGGGTGACCTGACCTCTGCCTAGGTCTAGTGCTCTTTGATTTCTTCCTACATATTATACTGTCAGTGATATTTCTAAAATGCAAACCTGACCCTCCTGTTCCTTGTTCAAAGCCTTTATTGCTCCCCTATTGACACTGGGGAGAAGAAATCCAAAGTCTCCCGTATATCAAGCAGTTCTTTTCACTGTCCAGCGTGGCCACCTTTCCAGCCCAGTCCCTGGCCATTCTCACCCCAGACCCTGGATGCTTCAGCTAAACCACAGTGTTTTTCACAATAAAAAGGAAACACACACACACACATACACACCCACACACAAACTCACCGAGAAACTTCACTGCATACACAGAACAGCATCTCCTTCAGAGAGCATGCCACAGTGAGGTGGAAAAATCTAGAATGCCCTGCTCTAGACACTCAGAGCCAGGTCACTCTGTCTTCCATGGCTTCCATGACTCTTCCCTTGGCCTAGGATGCCCCTTGTCCACTAGTTTCCCTGGGCAGCACCCCATCATATTCTGCTGAAGCATCTCCCCTCTCCTGGGAACCTTTTTCCCACTGCTCCCACCATGTAAGTTGTGATAGTCATAGGTGCTGTGCGTCAATTATTTCTGGCTCTCTACTTTCCAGGTACACGGTGAGAATGTCCACCCTGATAGGGCCATGTCACTAACTGGTGTGAATTGTGAGTAGAAGTGTACCGCTTTCAGGTGTTAGATTTAACTGCCAATACAAGACCCTCCAGAGCTCTCTCAGCACAGTTGGGATGGCTTGTCAGTCTGGGTCCCCGGGGACTACGATGAGCAGAAACCCCTCTCCTCTCACCATCTCGATTGCCCACAGAGGATGTGGAGTGTAAAACAGGATGAACCCCTTGTTGCTATCAATTCTCTGTGATTTAGAGGATGATGTGCACCCAGCGTGAACTGGCTGATCTGACAGATTCATGGGTCCCATGACAATTGTCATGGTCTTAAACAATCCTGCCTCACTGGCTGTCATTGATTGGTTCAGGGCTGGGCACCTTAACAAGGCCGAGTTAGTCATTGTTCCAGACCCCATTTCTTCTCTTGAGGAGACCAGAACCTGATCAAACATGAACCAATTAGAATTCTTCCCTGGGATTTCTGAAATCAATAAATGAAGAAAGAATGTAGTATCTAGTAGTGCAAATTGTAAGATGCAAAAACTGAGAGCTGTTGCGGACCATGTGGGTGTTATGGGTTGAACTGTATCCTCAAAAAAGAAAATATGCTGGAGTCCAAACCCCCAGTACTGCAGAATGGGGCCTTATTTGGAGATAAGGTCTTTATAGAGGCAACCAAGTTAAAATGAGGTCATGAGGGCAGGCCCTAATCTAATCTGACTAGTGTCCTTATAAAAAGGGGGAAATTGGCCAGGTGGGGTGGCTCACATCTGAAATCCCAGCACTTTGGGAGGCCAAGGCGGGTGGATCACTTGAGGTCTGGAGTTGGAGACCTGGCCAACATGGCAAAACCCCGCCTCTACTGAAAATATAAAAATTAGCTGGGCGTGGTGGCGCGTGCCTGTAATCTCAGCTACTTGGGAGACTGAGACAGGAGAATCGCTTGAACCAGGAAGGCGGAGGATGCAGTGAGCAAAGATTGCGCCATTGCACTCCAGCCTGGGAAACAAGAGCCAGACTCTGTCTAAAAAAATAGCGGGGGTGGGGTGCGGAATTGGGACACAGTGACAGATATACACACAGGGACAATCCCAGGTAAAGATGGGATTCACACTGTCCCGAGCCAAAGAACCAGGAGAAAGAAAAGGCTGGGACAGATTCTTCCCTGGCACCTTCAGAGGAGCACGGTCCTGCTGACACCTTGATCTCACACTTAAAGCTTCCAGAACTATGAGGCAATACATTTCTACTGTTCAAGCCACTCAGTTTGTAGCACTTTGTTACATCAGCCCTAGGAAATCCATAGAGTGAGGAAAGCAGGTCTGCAGTGAGAGAAGGAAGCTTACACGCCTAAGAAAAGCAGACTGGAGCAGCAGAAAGGGTCAGAAAAAAAATCTAAACAGAATTAGAGTTCCAATCACAATTCTCCTGCATCTCTGCCTTTTTTCTGGCTGGAGGGTTCATCTGCTTCTTGGATTCTTGAGATGGTATTATGTCCTGCTTTTTTTGAGACTGGGTCTCCCATGACTCCCAGACTGGAGTGTGGTGCCATGATCTTAGCTCACTGCAGCCTCTGCCTCCTGGGGCTCAAGCAATTCTCCCACCTCAGCCTCCTGAGTAGCTGGTGTGCACCACCATGCTGACTACTTTTTTTGTAAGTTTAGTAGAGATGAGGTCTCTACTAAAGACCAGAGGCATGCACCACCATGCTGGCTATTTTTTTGTATTTTTAGTAGAGATGAGGTCTCGCACATTGCCCAGGCTGGTCTCGAACTCCTGAGCTCAAGCAATCCACCTGTCTCAGCCTCCCAATGTGCTAGGACTACAGGCGTGAGCCACCATGCTCAGTCCTTTCTGTTTGGAGTATGATGGTTTGGAGGGATGATGGTTCTGTCACTTCAAGCCAAGAATCCTAATGAACATTTTTATAATATTTAATAATGATCACACTCATCATCTTAAAGTTCTAAAAATGAGTAATATGAATGGATACAGGTAATGGTGAATTGACCAGACTGGTAGCTGACAGAAAAACAGGCCCACTGCTTCTAAATGCTGTCCAAACATGTCCCCAGAAGACAGAGACAGGGTCCCTCCTGTCTGGCTGCAACAGCCTTCATACATTCACACAGTTTGATCCTCCTGGTGTTTTCTTTAATCTGGTAACAGCCAGAATAAAATCTGAAAAAGATTTTCTTCTGCACAGTTATGCCTTTCTTCCCAATCCAAACACAACTGCATGCCTGGCCCCTTGAAATGCTCCAAAACAAAACAAGAAAGCTCAGCCAAATCCCTCATCGTGTTTTATGTTATTTTCTTGGCTGTACAAACTTAGGAACCCTTTGTTTCTTCTGCTCTGTCCCTAGACTTTTTATTTCCACATTTGCCTCTGTCCAGAGCTGCTATACCAGCAGCAAGGGCTCCCAGCTAACAGAGGGGGAGAGGGGCACTCTGAGGGAAGGCAAGCTGGAACTGATTAACCATCTCAGACCTGAGCCGAAGGTCCCCTGAAGCAATTTACCAGCACCCTGCAATAACCATTGAACACAGGCCCTCATGGACAGAATGTGGCTGGATAACGGGGTATAGATTATGGGTTTGATCTTGCAGAGCAGAAGATCATTGTTCAAGGTACACTTGAGCCTCTGGGACAGCCACCATAGCATGAATGAACTGTAAAAGGCAACATCCTAGCTCTTCTCTGAAGGACTAGGGACAGCGATGATACTCCTGAGCAAGATTTGATGACTACAGTGTTGTAGAGCTCACACCCTCCCTGAAGTAAAAGAGGCTCTTGATTTTTCCTCATTTATTCTGTCCAGGAGATCTTATAAAACATGATGACTTTATCAAGCTGCCAGCTGTCTGATCAGAGAAATTAGAAAAGAGCAGGAGTTTTCTAGAACAGGTGGGGGCCAACTCAGCTTTGAACAAAAGTGGGTGGGTGGGAGTGGGCAGGCTGAATGGACGCTGCGCCAGTCACTTGTGTATTTGCTCCCAGATCCACTCCCCATGCTGGTCTGCTCTGTTGTGTTCTGCAAGGAGCTACATTTCTCAGGTTCCCTTGCCGACTGGTTTCTGGGGAGGTCGGGCTAAAGAAAGTCCCTGGCAGAAGATTGGAGATGAGAAGACAGCAGCCAGGGTATCTTCCCCTTTTGCTTTGTCTTTGACAACATCCCTAGCAGTGGCCACATAACCCCCGTGGCTTCAGGTCCTGAGAGTCACCCTACAAAATGATTCTAGCTCCTGCTGGATTTCTGCAGCTTCTGGGATCTGGAACTATCACCTCCTCTCATTGCCCCTCCAGCCTAGGTGTGGTAGTCATTGCTGTCATTGGTGATTTCTGGGCTGAAACGTGTACTGTTTAGCTTCTTAGCTGTTTTGTCAACTGTTTGACCAATTCTTTATATTAAATTCTCTCAATGGAAAGGTCGAGAGTGGTTTCTGTCTTCCTGCCTAAACTCTGACTGATAAAGGTGCTGAGAAAGACTCTGCAGGCAGGAGCGTCACTCTGTGGCCTCGAGGACAGTGAATGTGCAAAGACTCTCAGTGCTTGGGCTGGGATAAAGAGCCCCTTACAGCACTGACCGCTGGAGTGAAGCCCAAGAGGGAAGAGTGATAGGTGGGGCCCCTGGGAGACTGGGGAGTCAGCCCTGGAAGGAGAAATGGGGGACACAAAAGCAGGTTTTTGCTTCTTTCTCCCATAAGTCCAGTCAGCTTGCATGGACTTTTTTTTGCTGTCGGCTGATAAACAAATGTGTGAGAGGCCATGAGTAAGTCAGTGAATGCCAAGGAGCCTGGCTGCGACACATCAGAAAGCTTTGTCAGGTTAGAGTGTCTCGAGGCATTGCAGGAAAGCTGGAGTCTAACGAAACTGAGGCAGACCAGAAAGACGCCTGTCAGTAGATTGGTGGAACACTGACATCTTAATGGGATATGACTTTCTTTGGTCATGTCTGTGTAGATACCTACAACTGTAGAGGGTAGCATTGTCCTTCTAAACCCAGTGGGTGGGGAAAATCATTCTTTATTGAGAGAAGAGGGGGTCAGGAATACAATGAGAAGACATTTTAGTGACTGCTGAGAGACAGAGCATCCTTTGTCAGTGAGAAAGAATTTGGATGTGAAAAAAAGTATCTATAAACAGACCGACACAGGCTGGGACTGAGAAAGAGACAAGGGCAAAACAAAGCCCACTAGAAACGAAGGGACAAAGACTTGCAAGCTCTCCATGCACCAGGCCCCTCGGGTGGTGGGCCAGCTTTCCAGCCCAGGTCAGCTTCCCACTGTCAGAACAGGGCACTCTGGAATCCCAGAGCCAGGACACATTTGCTTTTCGCTTCTGCTCAGACCCTTGTCACAGGTGGCCTTTTATTTACTGACCCAAGTGTCCCAGACCAATGTCTCCCACAGGAACTGAAAGGACCACCAGGTGCAGAACAGCAGGGCTGTTAATGAACTGCCGCATGCCTCACCTCCCGGGAAACCTCTCTTGGTTCCAGGGAGGAAACCAATGCCGAGACTCCAGTGCAGACTTGGTTGCCACCTCACCATCCCCACCCACCTTCTCAGACCTCACGTGCCCACCCACACAGACACACGTGCTTATTTCTACCTTGGTGAAGCTGAACACATTTGTCAGGGGAGAAGCCAAGTTGGAAAACAAAGTGTCCTTTCTAGAGATGAAAAAAAAAAACAAGAAAATTTGGAGGTTACATATGTTCCCCACTTCATTTCTTTCCAACTTAAAAAAAGTCTGTTTTTTAATAAAATTTTAAACCAGTTATAGATTATAGAAAAATCACGATGATAGCACAGACCTGCTATACCCAACACCTAGTTTTCCCCATATTAACACCTTACATTAGTATGCTTCATTGGTAATAATGAATGAACCAATATTGAAACATTATTATTAACTGAAGTCCATAATTTATTCAGATTTCTTTAGTTTTCCCTAATGTCTTTTCTGCTCTGGAATCCCATGCAGGACACATTACATTTAGTTATCATGTGTCCTTAGGCTCCTCTTGGCTATCGCAATTTTTTAGATGTTCCTTGTTTTTGATGACCTTGACCGTTTGAGTACTGGAAAGGTTTTTGTAGGATGCTACACTATTGGAATTTGTCTAATGTTCTTCTCATGATAAGACTGGGGTTGTGAACTATTGGGATGAACCCTCCCTTACATTTTTAACCATTTTTTGGTTGCAGAAGCCATGGCTGTACTCCTACTGGGCCCCTGGCCAGAAGTTCAGGGAGCAGCCTTGGTAGACAGGTTCTGCCGTCCCGGCAGCATCTACGCAGTCTCTGCTAGCTTCCACCCTCAGAAGACCACAAAGCCCTCATAGTCTGGCCACAACCGACTTCTCCAGCATCAAGTCCTGAATTTTCTTTCTCTTTTATCTTCCACACCAGATTTGCTTGCAGTTTTCCAAACATGCTCATATCCTTTCGTAGCTTCATGTCTATACTTTTGCTGTTTCTTCTGCCAAAAATGCCGTTCCTCCCTTTGGCTAACTTAAAACTCCACTCAGAAGTCAAAGCCTAGCACAAAAAAGCCTCCTCTTGGGAGCCTTCTCTGATCTACCACTCCAAACGTAATTGAATCCTGTCTTCTCTGTGCAACGTTGCACATTCCTGTCTATTCTTAACCACCCTGCTTACCACCCCCACCCTTCAGCATTGGACATTATATGTTCATTAACTTGTTTATTGTTTGTCTCTTCCGCCAGAATAGAAGCTTCATGATATTGGTCTGTTATGTTTATTGCTACGTTGAAAGGACAGTGCTTGACACACAGCAGGTACTCAGTTATTTAATATGTGCTGAATGAATAAGTGATACTGCTGGAGCATTTCCTACACTTTTTTTTTTTTTTTTTAAGAGACAAAGTCTTGCTCTGTCATCCAGGCTGGAGTGTAGTGGTGTGATCACAGCTCGCTGCAGCCTGCAACTCCTGGGCTCAAGTGATCCTCCTGCCTTAGCCTCCCAAGTAGCTGCAACTACAGGTGCATACCACCATGCTTCACTAATTTTTTTTTTTTTCCTTGTAGAGATGGCGTCTTGCTACATTTCCCAGGCTGGTTCTACATCCTTTACAGTTATTTGGGCATGCATTTGTTTCTTCAGGTAGATTATGAACTTCTCAAGGAAGGACCAGTTATAGATCCTGTTTAATGAGGGAAGGCTTGACAAAGAAGCTGGCATTTTAGCCACACCTCGAAGACCATTTCAGGACACGCAGGTCATCCTTAGCCACTGTTCCTTCTTTCAGGACATCACCCCACACTCCCTGGAGGAGTTATCTCCATGTGGCTGGAAGAGACATATGGTGTATTATGCAAGGTCTTCTCCAAAAGTTTAGAATCTACGAGCTTCAAAGCTGTGGCAAGGCCCCTGTCTTTCTAGACTAGACTTCTGACCTTGAACACTGTCCCTGCTCTATTACTGAGCGGTCGGGGCCATCTCCAAGAACGGTCGCAAATAAGTAATTTGATAAGGCAGAAACAGCAGCAGCTCTGAAACCCAAGGAATGGGCTCCAGCCTCTGCCTGTGACTAGCTTGGGAACCACGGACAACCTCTCTGAGCCTTAGTTCCTTCACCAGATAATGGAAATAATATTAATACTTACAATGCTGTTAGAGGCTTACTGTGAGGACCTACTGAAAAACAAATAGCAAATCACTTTATAAAAGTAAAGTGTGATCTAAGGCATTTTTTACTGTCAGCAGCAGCAAGTATCCCAGGCCTCATGTTTTCTGAGCCCTGTGACACTCAGCCAATGACAATGGAGACAGGCAGTGGGCAGGGAGATGAGAGCTACCAGGTAGAGCTTTAAAGGCAAGTTACTGCGCCTTTGGACTAAGATCAAAACCGAGTGTGTAATACACACATATAAGCCAACCACATGTTTATGGTACGATAGATTTGTCTTCTGGCTGCCTCACAAGAGCCCTCAGGCTGAGGGCTGCAACACCAGTCTGCCTTGGATGTGTCTTTCAGCCCACCAGACTCACTGGGGTTGGGGAAAAGGTATGTGTTGCCTGGGGAAACCCACTTCCAACCCTGGCTGGGGATTCTGCATGCTGATTATATAACTTAGCAAAAATGGAAATTAATTTTTATAATTCTGCATAACATAAAAGAAAGAAAATAAAGTAAAAGAGACATGGAACTGGAAAAATATGTGTAGCATGGAAGATAGAAGAGGGTTAATAGTCATTCAATAAAGATCTGTTGCAAATTGATGAGGGAAAAAATTCAGGACCACAGCAAATAAATTGCAAACAGATATGGCTGGGTTACTCAAGAAGTATGTTAAGTGGATGCACACATGGAAAAAATGTTCAGTTTCTCTAGTAATCAAAGAAATACAAATTAGAGCAAAAATAAAATACCATTACATCTAAATTAGTAACCTTTTTTTATTTATTTAAAGGGCTGAGATGGTGGGGAAAGGTCACTGTACATTGAAGGCAGTCATTGAAGAGTACTTACTTATCACCTATTATGTACCAGCCATGACTTCAGGCATTCTGGATAAAATAATCAGATATGATCCTTAGCAGCAGGGGGCTTACATCCAGGGCATCTACTTTCTGGCTGCGTGACCTCAGCCAAGTTATTCAACATCTCTACACTTCCGATGTCCTTATCTGTCAAATACAGATCATGATATCTACCCTCAGAGCAGTTGTGGCAATTTGTGACAATTATAAATCTTCTTCACCTGCTAACTCATTTGATTCACCCAGCTCTGAAACCTAAGTTAGGCAGGCAACATTAGCCCTGAGTGCAATTGAATGTGAAAACAAATACTCCAAGAGGGGGCCAGGCATGGTGGCTCATGCCTCATAATCCCATCACTTTGGGAGGCTGAGGCAGGGAGATCACTTGAGGTCAGGAGTTCAAGACCAGCCTGGCCAACATGGTGAAACCCTGTCTCTACTAAAAATAGAAAAATTAGCCAGGCATGGTAGCACACTCTTTTAATCCCAGCTACTTGGGAAGCTGAGGCAGGAGAATTGCTTGAACCCTGGAGGTGGAGATTGCAGTGAGCCAAGATCATACCACTGCACTCCAGTTTGAGTGACAGGGTGAGACTCTGTCTGAAAAAAAAAAAAAAAGAAAAAAGCAAACAAAACAAAACAAACAAAAATACATACAAAATCTCAATACTCCAAGAGGGGAAGTTATTGGTCCAAGGTCATAGAGCCAAGGGTTCCAACCCGGTTCTTCACAGTTCTGGGTCATGCTTTCTGTGGAGTCAGTAACGTGTAAGGGGCCCTGAAGTGAAGCTGGTGAGGACTGTTTCAGATAGTACAGAGGCTAGCAGGAGGCATGAAGAAACAGCAGGTTAAGGCCAAGAGAGCATGCTGGGACAGAGTCTTCAGGTGCAGAAACCGTGCGTGGGCAGCCCCAGCCTGTGCCCCTCCTTTTCATTACTTCCAAACCCAACATGCACTGACCCCATCTGCATTCAGCAGTGACCACGAGTGAGTTTTCCATTTCTTTGACAGATGATTAGAAAAGCAGGAGGTGGCAGCTGGCCCGTTTATGATCTGCTCCTACCAGGCACTCCAGGACGATGGGCAGATGTGGTGAGGCAGGAGCTGCTGAGTGCATCCCAAAGCAATTCGCCATTCACACACTCAACAGGCACCAGTCCAGTGAATTGTGCTAATATTTAAGACACATGGTGTCCAGAACAGTGGGAGAATATAAAGGAATTTCTCCAAGGGTGGTTCGGAACTCTTGTGGGTGAGCAATGTATGGGAGAATAAAATTGCTGTTTGGGTAGATCCTCAGTCAGCCAGAAAAGGAGGTGAATCAGTGATCTGGTTGGAGGCTGGAACCTGGGCAAAAGCTCACCAGGACACCCAAGTGAGGTCAGGAGAGTGGAGTGGTTTAGAGCTCCCTGCCCATGGCACTCCCTTGGTTAAAACTCTCTGGGGTGTACCATTGCCAACAAGTGAAATTCCAGATTCACATCACAAAGAACTTCATGGTTTGGTCTCTGCCTTCTCAGGAACCACCCTTCCCTCTAGCCTTGTTGGGCATTTTTAGCTGTCCACATGGGCAATGCAGGGTCAAGCCTTTGTATACGCACAGTTGCCCTGACCCCATGCCAGCCCCTCTAGAAGCCTCCGCTGAGGTTGCCAGACTGAGTTAGACACCATGCCTTGGGTTTCCCTTCCCAAACAATGTTATTTACTTACTTATCTCTCTCCACCACTACAGACTGGTCTATTTCTTATCTAGCTCTGCATCCCAAGTCTAGCATGAACTCTTGACACACAGCAAATATGCATATATTCAGTAAACATGTATTGGACAGATGGAAGGTTGGGTGGCTGGTTGGATGGTTAAAGTAAATGTTTGACAAAGCTCATCCATAATTATACAGAAGATGGGGACAGAAAGGGAGCTATGAAGACCAGTGAGAAGGCTGCTGCAAAGGTCTAGACTGTGGAAGAGGCAGGGGGATGGAAAGGAGGAAGGGACTTGAGTGACATGGTAGATGAACTTAATAAAACCTGGTGAGTGATGGCACAGAAAGGGTGAGAGATCTGTGCCTGAGGCTGACCCCTGGTTTCCAGATGGAGCAGAATGTGAGGTACTTAGGCAAGACAGGGAGACAGGGACCCAGGTATTAGCACTTCATATTGGTGGGAAGGTTGGGGGGTGCTGTGAATGGGGAGAGGAGATCGAGGAGATCACCAGTTGGGGTTTTATCAGGTAGAAGCAGGCCTGTGGGCCAGTAGAGCCCCGGTATGTATTCCTACCCCACCTCCAGGTGGCCCTTTGTGAACTTTCAGTGGGCAAACCTTGGTTAAGATGGCTCAGAAATAGAGTTTACATGATTCCAGCAAATAGAAGGCTCTTCTGACTCAGCCAGGGTCTGGATCCTTCCAATGAGCAAAAGGGAGAGACCCTTTCAAGAGGTTGTACTGAGGGGTGGCATCCCTGAACTCACCGCCCACATGGCTGTGCCAGGGGAAGCAGTTACCGCTGCAGTGTGATGGATCCCAAGGGAGGCTGTTCAATGGAGTGCAAAGAGCACAGAGTTTGGACTTAGGCAGACCCAGGTTCAAATATGGGGTTTGCTACTCAACAGCCAACTAGCCTTGGGCAAGTCCCTTCACTTCTCTGAGACTTGTTTCCATATCTGTAAAATGAGGGCAATAAAACCCACTTTGTACTCTAAAAGTTAATTGAAATAAGCTTGCATATGCCTGGCACTTTCTGCCCTTTGACCTTCTTTTCCTCTGAACACTTCATTCATCATTTGAACAATGGGGATAAAATTGCTATAAAGAAGCCTGTCAAGTACTTACTGGGTATTCGATATGTGCTGGGCACCCTGAAAGCTGGCGAAAAAGCTAAGGGAAGGTTTGTCCCTCAATGGACTTGAAATGATGAGTGATATTAGCATGCATTCCCTGTATAGGCATGTGTGCATCTTATGTTAGTTCTTACTGGCTAAGAGGCCTCGGGCAATTCACTGCATGGGGCTGAGCTCAATTTCTCCATTAGCTCACACAGGGCCTGTTAACTTCTGTACCAAGGGCTGCCCTCAGGCTGGGATGAGATCACTTATGGGAAAGCATGGTGGGTGGAGGGTGAGGGCAAGGATATGCTCAGGGAAGGTCCCATGTTCTCCCTTCTTCCACCTCTGCAGAGTGGCTTTCCTGGGAGTTCTCAGAGGCTCCTTTCTGCTTTCTCATTTAAACACTTAATGGGTTTCACCCTTTTAAGTGACACCTGCTGGAACTGTAATTGTGCACATAATTGCTACGTGGGAATGGAGGTGAGTTTATTTCTCAACGCTAGTGCTTCCCTTAGGAAAAGAACCAGTGCCCCCATGAATATGTTGCCTGTGTCTTTGGAGTGGGGCCCTCAGTGGGCCTTACCCCTGGATGCAGGGCAGCTGGCCTGAGGGGTCTGGCAAGGAAAGAAGAAAATACCTACTGAAGCACTGAACTTTCCAGAAACCAAATATCTGGCATTGGGCTCAGTGAAGCCACAGGGCCTTGTTAAAATACCGAGAAGGGAAGACTAAAAATCCCATCAGAAGTCTCCCTGACTGGCCGGGCACGATGACTCATGCCTGTAATCCCAGAACTTTGGGAGGCTGAGGCGGGTGGATCATGAGGTCAGGAGATCGAGACCCTCCTGGCTAACATGGTGAAACCCTGTCTCTACTAAAAATACAAAAAATTAGCGGGTGTGATGGCGGGTGCCTGTAATCCCAGCTACTCGGGAGGCTGAGGCAGGAGAATCGCTTGAACCTGGGAGGCAGAGGTTGCAGTGAGCCAGGATACCATGCCACTGCACTCTAGCTTGGGTGACAAGGTGAGACTCCATCTCCAAAAAAAAAAAAAAGAAGTCTCCCTGACAAGCATTTCAATTAAACTCTGAGACACAGGGTGGCCCCCTGTAGAGTACAAAGTGAGAGATGCAGGGTTGAGACCTGGGACGGATGAAGTTCCTGCTGCTCTCTTTCCTAGTCATGCGGCCTGACACAGGGGAGGTGCTCAAGACAGGGACGCTGGGACCTTTGTGATAACACTAATGATAATAGTTAGCATTGTCGGTAAGACTCTTGTTAATGATTGATCAAATGGAACTCAGGACAGGAAAGTTTCGGAAGGCAGAAAAATGGGAACTAAAAGCTGGACTGGGGACAAGGAAACAGGCCTTAGTGCCAGCCTCCACATAGCTATAAATACATCAATATATGACTATAAATAGTTATACAAGTGCATAAATGCATTTTGAGCTTTTCAGGTTCAAAAACTGATCACTGGTCTGTGGCTCTGTGGAAACGACTCTTTTCCTCATAATGAACACTCCCTCCTCCAGATGCTCTTTCCCTCCTTTCTTTGAGCTTTCCTAGATTTATCTGAACTCTGATAAGAATGAGGACTTTTTTTTTTTTTTTTTAGCTGAACTTGTTTGCTTGTTTAGATGGATTCCTTTGTGCCCTGATGCCTGAGGTTCAAGCTCCTCCTTCTCTGCATTCATACAACACATAGGAGAAAGCCACTGCTGCCCTGTAAGCAATGTGCTCGTCTTCCAAAAGTGTCTGCATTTCTGTTCTCGGGAGACTTGATTCCTGTAGGAAGGATACTCAGGGTTCACAGTCCCTGGCCTACATGGTACTCATTTGGGGAGTGAGAGACCTCTGATGCTGCCATGAAACCTCCATTACCTGATACTGTGTGGAACAAAGGTGTATAATCAATAATAACACAGAGTACACAAGTCCCCAGATTTCCATGTCTCAGTTCTGCAGCACACATTGTAAAGGGAAAATGCACCTTGTTATTTGTGGAAATCCTTCAGAAGCCTGTTTGAGACATTCCTGCCTTCTAGTTGAAGTCTCCTGAATGCAATCTAAACTTTCATTGATGGCTAAGGATCACGCACAGCTATTCTTTTTACTCTGCTCTATTACACTGATGCCCTTTGTGACTACCTTCTGCAGGGTTATTTGCTCCTAAATGAAATGGCCCCGGCATCATTTCATGCTTTTGATGTTTCTGCGCTTTCTCTTTCTCGCCCTGTGATCTTCTCCCTGACTGTCAGCACTCCAGTATCACTTTGTGCTCCCTTTGTTGTGCTTGTGTGGGACAGCGAGCAAGCCCTCGGAACACAACTCTACAGCAGGACTTGGCTCACTGGATTCTCATTATCTGGCCACATCTGCGGCAGATACCAAATACCGGCTTTCTCAACACCCACTTCAGCCTCCTTCCAGTGTGCTTTCTTTTCCACAAAGCTAGACAGCTGGAAACAATACACTGACTCCCTTGTGGCGAGACCCAAGTTCTATGGAGCAAATGCACCCACAGGATTGTAGAGGGCAGATGTTGTTACAGGAGGTGGTGAATATGCTGAGGTGCATTGGATCTTCCCACCCGCACAGTGGTGGAGGTGTTTGTTTATCTGGACAGCTGTGGTGTAGGCTCTGCTGTCTAGTTCCTGGAATGTTGAGTCCCAAGGAGTGAGACAAAGGGGATTCCATTAAAAGAGCCCGACGCCATGCCAGGTACTTCTCTGGTTCTCTGGCAGCCAAGCTTGAGTCCCTGGCATTCCTGAAAGCTTTGCAGGCCACCTAATATCCTGTATTAAATCCTTTTCTGTTTAAACTAGACAGAATAGATTCTGTTGTCTGAAACTAAGAACCTTGACTGAGCCAACACCCGTCTGCCCCAAAACTGTAAACTCCTTAAAGAGAAGAGATTTTTTATATGTCTTTATCTCCCCTATACCCCAAACATACTTTGCGCCTTAAAGACCTGTACTGACTGGATGACTGACCTAAGACAGGGTAGAGAGACAAGCTCCTTGGGAGGCCCCACCCACCACTGCCCTGATGCACTGCTGCAGTTCTGCTAATGCCTGGGAAATCAGATCACCTGGCTTATTGAACTCCAGTATAAAGTAAGCATAGGGCCTGGCATGGTGGCTCAGGCCTATAATCCCAGCACATTGGGAGGCCAAGGTGGGCAGATCACCTGAGGTCAGGAGTTTGAGACCAGCCTGGCCAACATGGTAAAACCCCATCTCTACTAAAAATACAAACCTTAGCCAGGTGTGGTGGCGGGTGCCTGTAATCCCAGCTACTTGGGAGGCTGAGGCAGGAGAATCACTTGAACCCAGGAGGTGGAGGTTGCAGTGAGCCAACTTCACACCACTGCACTCCAGCCTGGGCAAAAGAGTGAGACTCCGTCTCAAAAAAATAAAAAAATAAAGTAAGCACAAACAAATCAGTTGTGAGTGTGGGTTGAGAGGATTTCATATCAGAAAAATCTGAAGACTGCAGTGCACGGCCAAATTGAAATGTGTTTTGTCGGCTCAGAGGCTCTTTTTCGTTTCCTGCTTGGCTAGCTCTCTGCTGCATTCCAAATAGCTGAGGGACTTCCAGATCATCGAAGTTCTCTAACCATACACACTGTTAGTAACTCCTTTCAGTCCCCTTCCTGTCCAGATGTACAAAGGAAATAGCAAAGGGAAAAAAGTCCAACACTTCCTCACTACAGGCACCGAGCCGCTAAATCTCAGCAGTTCTGAATCATCAAACCTTGCATTTCTCATTAACTGCCCCTCATATGCAGCATATTCAATTAAGCTGGGAGCACTGCTGTACTAATTATGTTATGATATTAGTCCCCGCAGATGAATATGCACTCACGGTTTGGGAGTGTTGTCTGAATTGTTTTTCTCTATTTACCTGTAAGGAAGCCCTTCCTTGACTCGTCCAGCTGTCCTGGACTTGGGGACTTAGGGGGACGGGACCTGTGAGGGTTAATTTCATGTGTCAACTTGACAGGGCTAAGGAATGCCCACATATCTGGTAAAACATTATTTCTGGTTGTGTCTGTGAGGGTGTTTCTGGGAGAGATTGGAGACCGCCCTCACCAATGTGTGTGGGCAGCACTCGGATCCCTTGAGGACCTGAATAGAACAAAAAGGCAGAGGAAGGGTGAATTTGCTCTGTGCTTGAGCTGGGAGATCCATCTCCTCCTGCCCTTGGACATGAGAACTCCCGGTTCTCGAGCCTTCAGACTCAAACTGGGACATTTTCCACTGGCTCCCCTGGTTCTCAGGCCTTAGGGTTTGGACGAGAACCACACCACTGGCTTTCCTAGGCCTCCTGAAAGGTGGAAGATCATGGGTCTTCCAAGCCCTCATAATTGCCAAACCTTCGTAATAAATCTGTCTGTCTGTCTCTCTGTCTCTCTCTCTCTCTTTCCTAATGGTTCTTTTTTTCTGGAGAACCCACACTAATACAGGACTCAAGAATTAGGTGCAGGCCAGACACAGTGGCTCACACCTGTAATCCAACACTTTGTGAGGCTGAGGTGGGTGGATCACCATAGGTCAGGAGTTCAAGACCAGCTTGGCCATCGTGGTGAAACCCCGTTTCTCCTAAAAATACAAAAATTAGTTAGGTGTGGTGGCACATGCCTGCAATCTCAGCTATTCAGGAGGTTGAGGCATGAGAATCGCTTACACCTGGGAAGCAGGGGTTGCAGTGAGCCAAGATCGTGCCACTCTACTCCAGGCTTGGTAACAGAGCGAGACTCTGTCTCAAACAAACAAACAAACATGCAAAAAGAATTAGGTGCTCTCAGTTGAGCTCTGTCTGCAGAGATAGCTCTGGTTGCAGAAGGACCTGATCCCATGAAGCCACGGGTGAAACATCACAGGGCCCTCTAGGTGGGGCCACATTTTATGTTTCCTCTGCATCTCCACAGAGCCTTGTGCTCATAGAATATGCTCGGTTAACACTCTCTCATCAAACCAGTCTTGAAAAGTCCTACTGAAGAAACATGACAGGAAGCAATATGCTTTTTATCAAAAATATGTCTCTTATCCACGAAAAAATACAACCAGAAGGAAAAGGAAGTCATATTTGCTGCTGCATATTCTGAGTCAGACACTTCCAAAATACCTTGGCTCATTTAATCTTCCCAAGTATCTTGTGAGGCAGGTGTTACCCTCATTTTATAGATGAGATGAACTGAGGCTCAGGAAGGTTAATTGCAGGGTGTGGGACCAACTTAGGAGATGGCAGAGACCCGGATGCATTAACTCAAGGGCCCATGCTCTGTCCAGTGCACCATCATTCAATAACTCTGAGACGATGGTGCATTGATAGAGACAGTGCATCACAGAGAAATGTAAGACATGTGTCCCTGTGCTCAAGAAGAACAAAAGAAACTAATAGTCATTTGCTACTAATAATCACTAATCACTGACATTCATTCAGCACCTACTACTCCTGGGGCACTCTGCTGAGTGTTCTACATGTTTCGTTCTCATCCTAGCCCTGTGGGCTAAGCATCATTACCCCATCCCAAGAATGAGAAAACTGAGGCTTGGGCACTCAGCTATAAAGACAGGAAAGAGCACGCCCGGAACTGAGGGACCACGTGACTTTGGGTAAGTCACTTCACAACTCTCCAGGTCTGCTTCCTCATTTGAAAGGTAAGATTGTTGCAGTGATCAAATGAGCAGATATATGTGACATTATACTGCCGACTATCAAAGCCTTTCCAAATGCAAGGTACTCATCACAGAAAACTATGGTGGTAAAGTGCTCTAGAGCCAGGCTGCCTGAGTTTCGATCCTGGCTTTGCTACTGAATAGCCGTGTGACCCTGGGTGAGGCACTCTCTGTGACTGGCTTTAGCTTGGTTTCCTCCTCCCTTAGGAGGGTGGTAACGGCAGCCACCTTATAGGGTCATTATGAGGACTAAATGACTGCTGCCCACAGAATTGAGTGCTGCTGTGCCTAGTCAAGAAGCAACAATGGGACTTGTGGGTCCTTGGCACTTCCATGACATGGACTCTACCCTAATGTTGGCTGGGCAACTTACAAGTCCATCCCTTGATTTTAACAGGTCTGAGCAAGAATGTGGAAAGGCTACTGGTAACTACTGCCGATAAATCAAATCCATCATAGGCCACTTCCTCCAGAAAGCCCATCTGGACTACGCTGTCTCATTGTGACTACTTCCTTGGCTGAATTTCTATGGAATTTGAAATTCAGAGAGATTAAGTAACTCATCCAAGGTCATACAACTAGTAAATGGTAAACTGGTTTACCATTTAGTAACCAGTTTACTAGTAACCATTTACTGGTAAGTGGTAAAGCAAGATTTCAGTCCGGCCATCTGACCCCAAAGTTTGTCTGCTATGCAAGCATGGGAATCTTATGTTTTTTGCTACCTGGAAAGTTTCAGCATTAAATCATCTTAACCTGGGGTCTTTTAAAAATAAATGATTCCATTAAAACCTTTCTCAATGGGCCATTTGCCTATAATTTTTTTCTTTCCAGTTTTTCTACTTTTTTGGGAGTCAGTTTGAGTAATTTACATTTTCCCAGAAAATCACCTATCTTGCAGAGATTTTCAGATGTATTAGAGTGCCACAGCACCTTGTATTGGTGCAATTTTAAATCACATCAGTTGCTTTATTTCTTTTTTCATATATTTCCTTCATTTTAATATTAGAAGTCTTCTAGCGCTGTATTTATTTTGCAGCATACAGAGCAATAAGAAGTACACACATGAAGTGGTTTTAAAATGCTGGCCCCAGTAATGCTGACTGGCTTGAAAAGAAGGCAGAATGTATTTTTGATAAAGCACTCTTTTTTTCCAAGGAAAAATACCATGATGAGTTTGTTTGGATATGAAAGGGAAGGCCTCCTGGGTTTAGACAAAGAAGAGTTATATTGTTCTATCTAAGAAAGCAATGAATGAATCTGACAGTAGACTGCTGAAAGAGGGGTTTTGTGTGTGGGAGGGGGAAACCTAAAAGGAGGAAGACAGGGAAGGAGGGCCAGGCAGCAAGATGGCACGCAGGGACGGGCTGGCAGTGAGACTTCGAGAGAGTGGGAGGGCCTCAGCATCCTATAGGCTGTGTGTTGGGGCCTGCATGGTTAGCTTTTAACATTAAGAAAATTGGTCACTCCGAAGTTGGAGGGGACCCCAATGAGACCACCAGGTTCACTCCTGAAATCAAAGGAGCTGCACATACCAGGAGAAGGAAGAATGTTTGAGTTTGTCACACTCTAAAGTGAAGCTTGATAGTACTTAAATCACAGAGTCATCATGAGAATTAAACAAGGTAAAGCACTTTAGATGTTTAGCATGGTGCCCACTCATTGCAGCCTGTCACTACACGCTGCGTGCACTTGTGCAGAGGGACAGAATCACTGATGATGTGTTCACACGAGAGTGTGTGTGTGTGCGCGTGTGTGGTGGGGGCGGAGGCTGGGAGGGTAAAGGAGGGAATGCTCAGCCACCAGCCTTAAGAATCCCCTCGGGCCCAGATAGTCTGAAATCAACCCCCACTCATCTCTGAGCTGGTAAAAAACTAGCAAGTGGGTGGCAGGACCCTGGAGTCTCATATGGAAGGTGGTAGGTGGAATCTGGAACTGAGAAGTGACTCCAGCTAGCTCCTCTGTGACCTGGGATTGTGCAGAGCCTCTTTGGCAGCCCAGCCATAAGGCAACCAGCCCGAATTTCATTTCTGATCCTTGCATTTGGGCCCCATCTCAATTAAGATCAGTTAGAAGTCAATTTCACAGTGGCTGGTTTTTTAAGATCCCTGAAAAATGATAAGCTGGAAACAGGCAATCGCTTCTTTTAGGAGCAGAGGCCTTCCTCGACAGGAGCTCAGATGCCTTATTTATTTATTTTGATTTGATTTTAATTTGGTAAATAATGTTTATTTAATTTTTTCTCTGATTTCAAAAGTAATGCATGTTCAGGAGGGAAAAACGGCTATCATATCCCTCGCCAAGCCTCAAACTAATGATGATTTTTTTTCCTTCATTGCCTGTGAGGCTTAAATAAATACCCAATGCTGATGACCAATAGTTTCCAAATATAGAAAAACAAACAAACAAACAAACAAAAAAAACGAGAAAGGTGGAAAGAAAAGAAGAAAAATCATCCAAATCCCACCACTCAGAGACAACTACCATTAACAGTTTGTGTGTGTGTTTTTCCTTCCTGTTATTTTTCTGTAATTGTTTTACATGGCTGAGTTCACATCGTGTGTGATTTTACATCTTGCAAAAGCCAGGGTACAAAATCACCATAAGCATACCTTAAGCATTTCCCCATGTTATTAAAAGCTCTATAAACATCATTTTTAACGGCTACAAAATATTCCATTCTATGAATGAACCATAATTTACCTAACCAATTCCCTAAAGTAGAGCATTCAGTGGTTTCCAATTTTTCACTCACATAAATAAAGCTGCAGTGAACACCTGTGTGGATTCATTTTTGTCTGCATTTCGTATTATTTTCTTAGGACAGATTCCCAGAAGCAGAATTACTGGGTCGAGGTATGCAGACATTTTTGAGGCTCTTGAGTCTTATTGCCAAACTTTCATTCCCAAATCTGCCCCTTCCATAGTGTGTGAGGTGTCCCTCATGCAGGCCTTGATCTGATGCATTTTTAAACTCTGTACCCTGGGAAGGGAAATTGCCACTGTCTGGGGCCTGGGGGCTAGGAAGGGTTTTCATTCCTCTAGCTCCCCTTGGAGGGTCCAGGAAGGTTCAGTGGATTTCCATCCCCCTTTCTGTTCCCCTCCTCTTGTCTGGTGCTCCCCTTTTGTTCCTGGCTTCAGTGCCTTTCATCAGGGGCACTGAGGGGGCCTTGTGTGCTCCTTGTCCCTGTCACAAATTCATGACACAGTAGGAGGCAGGGAATGGAGGAGGAGGTGTCTGTGATTCAGGGGTCATTTTTAGCACTTTCCGTCATTTATCAGACTCCAGGTATTCTGTCTTCTCCTTTTGTGAGGCACCACGGTGTGCATGGGCTGTCTTGTCGTTGTACTCGGACACATCTTGGCACAGTGGATTTTGCGGTCCATTTTGAATGGCACTGGAGCAACTCTCTTTCTGAATTTGTGATATAAAGTCACTGGATGTGCCCCAATCAGAGGGCAATGCTGAATTTAAACAAACAAACAAACAAAAAATGAAACACTTCAAAGGGGAAACCCTGTGAGCCTTTCCAAGAGTAAAACGGAGAACGACAACAAAACGCTGCAGGGGATATTGAATCATGAAAATAAAACAGAAACACAAGAGAAGGGAGGGCTGCAAGAACACAGCCACTGTCTCCAGGGTGGGCCAGTGTCAGAGGGGGCAGAAGGTCACCTGTTCACCAGGGACAGGCAGGAAGAACGATGCCGAGAGCCTCCCATGGAGCTGGGGCTGTGGGAGGCATTTTCCTAAACCAGGAGAACAAATATTTCCAATGCACTAATGCAGGGCGCTAACCAAGACGCTGAGGCTCAGATAAGTCATATGCCAGCCAAGAGCAGGCGGCAACTGAGAGGCAGGGCAAGGACTCAACTCAGGACCAGCGGGGGCCCACGTCCCGCGGTGCCTACAGCAGTGTTCCTCAAACTTAATGTGGACGAGATTCAACTGGGAGTCTTGTTAAAATGCAGACTGTGATCCAGCAGGCCTGGGGTGGAGCCTGAGAGTCTGCATTTCCAACAAGCTCCCTTGATGCTGATGCTGCCGGTACCGGGACGGCCCTTTGAGCAAGTCCTATGACCAGTGGTTCTTAAACCTTAGCAAGCAACAGAATCGCCCACGAGAGCCCCTTAGAACACAAATTGCTGGGTCCCACCCCCAGAATTTGTGACTCAGAAGGTGTTGGATGGGCCTGAGAACTTGCATTTTATAAAAGTCCCAGGTGAGGCTAATGCTTGTGGCGCGGGGAAAATGTTCCAAGAATCACTGCCCTACTAGACTGTGGCTCTGCCGGGGGTGAGCAGGGAGCGGTTCTCGGCCGGCTCCGGTGCTGCTGCTTGGGCCTTTCTGTGTTCTGAAGAAGGAGTTAGGGTCTTGTTCTTGACAGGGTCTGGAAGTGGGATTGTTCTTGTCCTGAGACCCTCATCTTTTGGATGTGGCATTAGGAGGGACAGGGCCGTGTGTGTCCGTGTGTGTGTGTGTGTGTGTGTGTCTGTGTGTGTGTGGTGTGACAAGTCCCCAAAGCCCTTTTAATCTCCCTCCAGAACCAGGTGGTGATAGGAGAGGCCAGAGAATTTCTTAGGCAGCTTGAGGACTCACCCATAAAAAAGCCGCTTGCAGTGCATCCGTTATATTATGTTGTCGAACAGAGCTTCCTGCTTGTTGGGTCTTGGAGTTTAATAAAAAAAAAAAAAAATTATGACTCAGTCCAAACTTACAAAAGTCCTTGGGGAATCTGAAATGAATCATGTTAAGCTCTTGTTATAAAACAAAGTCATTTCTTTCACAAGCCTGTATCCACAGCAGACTAGCTGTAGAGGTGGGAGAAAGGAAAGGTGGGGAAAAGACTCAGGGCAAGGGGTGAAATTTTTGCCCAGGGTTTTCTTAAACAACCAGAGACCTGCAGGCTAAAGGAAGACAGAGCCCAAAGAGGCTGTGTGCAGATGAAAATGCTTCTTTAATGGTGGGCTAACCCTCTAACAGCGGAAGGTATATAAGGAAGTAAGGATTTAGAGGTCATCTCCTTCAGAAAGCCTTCCTTGATTTTTCCAGGAAGAATGGCTCTGAACTTCACGGCCCTTTATCTTTGTCACTGAGTACAGAAAGCCAGTTCTGTACATGCCAGCTGTTTATGGCCACAGTGCTCTCCTACTGGACTGAATCTTCTGGGCTGACTAGCCGCAGGCACACCTTATCTCCAGAGTCGCCATCCTGCACGTGGAAGCCTCTGAGAGGTAGCAGAAGCCCCGCAGCCACTGCATGTTGGATTGACTGATTGACTTGACAAAGTTTCTCGGTCTCCCTATCTTTCTTCTTATACTGAAGGAAGAAACTTCATATGTTGTCAGAACCCAGATTACAGTAACAAAACTTGAACTAGGACGTGGATCAGTGCGCAGTCGTCAATAGGGCATTAGCCAGCATCAAAATACTTTCCTTCATGTAGAGTCCTGGCTGGGTGCCCTCCCTGGAGGAAAAAGTGAGCATATCATCCCTGGCTTCACCACCTACTAACTGGGGGACCTCAGACTGTCATTTTCCTTCTCTGTGCCTTAGTTTCTTCACCTGAAAAGCAGGGATAATAATGGAACCAATATTGTGTCATCTTGAAAAGGTTATATGAGATGTCACATGAAAAGTACATAGTATATAACCCTTTACAGAAAAAGAAAGGAGGACAGAAGAAGAAAAGAATTGGCCCAGCGCAGTGGCTCACGCTTGTAATCCCAGCACTTTGGGTGGTTGAGGTGGGCGGATCACCTGAGGTCAGGAGTTTGAGACCAGCCTGGCCAACATGGTGAAACCTGTCTCTACTAAAAATACAAAAATTAGCTAGCCATGGTGGTTGGGCACCTGTAATCCCAGCTACTCGGAAGGTTCAGACAGGAGAATTGCTTGAACCAGGGAAGCGGAGTTTGCAGTGAGCCGAGATTGGGCCACTGCACTTCAGCCTGAGTGACAGAGAGCGATTTTGTCTTAAAAAAAGAAAGAAAGAAAGAAAGAAAAGAAAAGCAGAACAGGAGATCCTAAATCTAAAAGAGAGAGTGAGTGAGAGAGAAAAAGAGAGAGAGAGAGAAAGACAAACAGTGCAAGTGGTAACGTCCTCACATAATTTTAGGCTGAAATTCCAGGATATATGTACTGAAAGGGTAAATGAGGGGGCCAGAAGCATTTTTGTGAAATACAATATTCATCCAGAAAAGGACACAACACAAAATTATAGAGTGCTCAATAAATGTTAGTTGTTATTAAGACCGTATTCTGTGCTAGATATATGTTAAGCACATAAATGTCATTTCACTCTATCTTTATAAAACTTTGGGATATGACTTATTTCTCAGATTTTATAGCTGAGGAAACTGGGGCCTCCCTAGACCAGACTGGCAGAGTTGTTTCCCTACAGCATAAGTTAATGAAAAGACAAGTCAGCAAACTTTGGAAAATAATTTGGCATTATCTATAAAGCTGGAGATACCAGGCCTATGAACCTGTAATTCCTCTCCTAGGTATATACCCAATAGATCAGCATTCTCAAAACACTTGTACAAAAATGTCCACAGCACCATCATTTGTAACAGTCAAACACTGGAAACAACCCAAACCCTCTCAACAGTAGAATGGATAACTTCTGGATACCTGGATGATGGGGTATCACAAAGGAACACACTGGATCCACAATTTGGATGACTCTTAAAAAGATGACGTTGAGCAAAGAGGGTCACGTACAAAGAGATATGTATTGGATGATTCTATTTGTATGAAAAATGAAAACAGGCAAAACAGCTGATTGTCTGGACACACATACTTAGTTGCCAAACAATAAAGGAAAGGAATGATGAGGTTCTCTGTGACATGTGTTACTACGAAGTGGAGGTGAGGGAAGAGGGAGAGGATTGTTTCTTGGGAGGAGCCCAAGAAAGCTTTGGGAATATTATCGGTGTTCTATTTTTGCCCTGGGTAGTAGTAACATGATGCTCACTTTGCAACTATTTGTTGGACAGTACATGTATGTGTTGCGCCCTTTTCTGGATGAATATTGTATTTCACAAAAAAATCACCCTCCCCCACCCCCAAAACGAAACCAAAACGATAAGGCTTCTCTTCTAGAGAGAACTCCTGAATACCCCCAGAGTCTAAAGCTGAGACAATTAAGAACAGGACAGATGGAATTCAGTGTATAAGAAGAATGTGGTAGCCGGCTGCAGTGGCTCATGCCTGTAATCCCAGCACTTTGGGAGGCTAAGGTGGGCAGATTACCTGAGGTCAGGAGATTGAGACCAGCCTGGCCAACATGGTGAAACCCCGTCTCTACTAAAAACACAAAAATTAGCCGGGCATGGTGGCAAGTGCCTGTGATCCCAGCCACTCGGGAGGCTGAGGCAGGAGAATCGCTTGAATCTGGGAGGCGGAGGTTGCAGTGAGCCAAGATCACACCACTGCATTCCAGCCTGCACAAAAGAGTGAGACTCTGCCTCAAAAAAAAAAAAAAAAAAAAAAAAAAAAAAAAAAAAAAAAAAAAAAAAAAAAAAAAAAAA
>NW_016812346.1:775049-937116 GCF_001698545.2 Rhinopithecus bieti | reverse complement strand
AAAAAAAAAAAAAAAAAAAAAAAAAAAAAAAGAAGAAGAAGAAGAAGAAGAAGAAGAATGTGCTGATTCCAAACCTGTGCAATGACCTTGAGGCGGGGCCTTCCCTTTCCAACTGCAGAAAGGGTCTTTATCCACAGCCACTGCTTATTGAGGACCCAGCAGTTCCAGACCCCGCATTGGGAGTTTACCCTCATTATCCCTATTCCTCACAACAGCACTGCAATGCAACCATTAATAATTTATTCTACAGCAACAGAAATATGTGAACATCCTCAAGGGCTTCCAGCCAAGAAGTGATGGAACTGGTATTTTACCCATGTTTGTCCCAGGACAGTGCTGCTGGTGACTACATGCTCGCCTTCTATACTAGACTTACGTTCTGCAGGAAGGTTTGCTAAAACCAAAAGGCAACTCAGTTGAAGGAATTTTCTGGACTTCCAAAGCATTTGAGCATTGCCTTAAGTTTATATGTTCTTTCCTCTACTGTTTTTTACAGGAGAAGGAGAAACCGAGGGAAACTGAGGTAAAGGGCAATACACATAGAGTAGCCCATACCTGTGACCAGATCTTTGTAGGAGGGCATGGAAGCCCTGTCTACCCTGATGGTTTGTCCTCTGGTCCCTTATAAACACGCAGGGCTGGCCATCCATCTGGTGGAAGGTAGAAGAGCCCAAGATGACGTGGCTCGTTGGGAGCTTTGTGGTGGCCTGCTTTAACTTAATGTCCCCATGTATCCTCAGCTCCTCTGAGGCTCAGGCCCCTCAGAATGAAGAGACTGCCACTACCTTCAGAAGTAGGTGAGATACCTGTGCAAAGCTCCCCACAAGGTACCTGGCATAGGGAAGGCATGGGATAAATAAAGACTGGCTGACAGAGTGTTCACTCAATGGCCTACATGATTCAGGAGTTAGAAAAGAGGTCCTGCAAACCTCTCCTTCCTGAAGGTTCACAGAGTTCTGGGCATTAGAGCAAGTGAACCCCTCCCTTGTTGGCCGGGAACCACAGTATTACAGAATTCCCATTAGTGCCAGAGAACAACATTTTGCTGGTCACACAGAGTAAATGTATGGAGAATCTTTCACAAGTGTCCTCCACACTTTGGGGAAAGTCTATTTTGGGCATCTCAACTGTATCTATAATTTCATCCCTAAAGTCATTTTGCACATCTTCCCAAGGATTCAAAAATAAAGGTCTGTCCCATAAAGGCAGTAAAAGGATTTTCAGGGGAAAAAAGTCTTCAAATACTATTTTTAAAAAACCACACACACCTTTCTCCCTTCTCCTCCTGCATCTTCACAAGAGACCTTTGAGTTATGAAGTGCACTTAACACCATTAATTGCCATGGAAACTACAGCATCTTCTGCTCAATACGGTCAACTTTTCTGCAGAGATTTTTTTTTCCCCTAGCAGAGACTTTGAATAATGGGCTGTTTTTGTTCCATTTGAGAGAAGACAAAGCTTCCCTCCCCCACCCATTCCTTGTGTTGTGTTACTTCCTCTGGCCACAACAGTGACAGCAGACTCTGGTTACCAGGTTTCTAGAAGGCCAGGAAAGAGGAAGAGGAAAAGAGGAAGAAGAATATTTTCTGAATTTCAGCTTTCCGATGACACTACCTGTGGGATCCAGGTATTCTCACCTGATCTTCAGCAATAATTTGGTCTTCAATTTATATTTAGCATCATTGACACAACCGTAGTAGCATGCAGTAACAGTTATTTCTAATTCTTATTTGCTTGAGTGCTTACAATAAAAAACAATAGCTTTTATCTAGTACTTACTACCTACAGGGACTATTCTAAGTTCACTATATGTGTTCACTTATTCAATCCTCACATCAACTATACAGATATTTATCACTCCCATTCTGCAGGTGAGGAAACTGAAGCACAGAGCTATTTAACCTACCTACCCACAGAGCTAGTAAGCACAAAAGCTGAGATTTGAATATAGGTCCCTGTAATTCCAACTCTAGCCCATGCATTTTCCACCATGCTTGTAGTCTACCTTTTAAAAGGAATGACAGCATAACCCCTCACCAGCAAGTAAATCATTAATGAATAGATTGAATCATAAATATTTATTAGGCCTCTGCTATGTGCCAGGGACAGTGCTGGGTTCTATTTCAAATTCATTTACCCAGCAAACTCAACCATCTGAAACTTTTCTGAGAAATAGGAATTATGCCAAAAAGCCTCTCAGCAACTCAAAGGTATCACAATATTCACACCCTGTACTTATGTGAGAAATACTACACCAACTCCTTTACTTTCTCTATACACAATCTTAATAAGCTGGTCACTTAAAACCAGATACTTGGGTTTGAATTCCCGATCTGTCAATCCCTAGCTATGTGGCCTTGGGATTTATCTAACAACTCCCAGCTGGTTTCCCCATATGTAAAATAGGAGCAATCTCAGGAAGTTTAAGATTAAATCAGAAGATGTACGTAAGGTGACTATTCCAGTAACTGGCACCAAATAGGAGCTGAATAGGCAATTTCTATGAGCAGTAGTGGTGGCATTACTCATTTATTACATAAACTCTTACTGTGCATCAGTAATTCCCAACACACTGCCTATCGTGCCCTGCACTAATTTTCTTTTCTTTTCTTTTTTTAGACGGAGTCTTGCTCTGTCGCCCAGGCTGGAGTGCAATGGCGCGATCTTGGCTCACTGCAACCTCTGTCTCTCCCCCGTTCAAGCAATTCTCTTGCCTCAGCCTCTTGAGTGGCTGGGATTACAGGCTCATGCCACCATGCCCAGCTGACTTTTGTATTTTTAGTAGCGACAGGGTTTCACCATGTTGGCCAGGCTGGTCTCGAACTTCTGGTCTCAAGTGATCTGCCTGCCTCAGTCTCCCAAAGTGCTGGGATTACAGGCATGAGCCACCATGCCCGGCTGACACTAATTTTCTTCTAACAGAGTGCCTACAAAATCAATTGTGAGGATAAATGAGATAATCCACATATAAGGCAAAGCAGGACGCCAGGCTCAGGTCAGGCATAGGTAGGAGGTGGCAGAGCTAGAATTTGAACACACATCTAGTGACTTTGAATCCTGCACCTGGGAATGACTAGATTGAACACATTTGTCCCAAATGGGGAAGAAAGCCACACATTCTCAAGTCACTGAAGGCCAACCCCACTGTCCTGTGCACCTTTAAAAAAATATTTCAAAAGTTCTGCTGTAACTTTTGCTATTCTAATTGAGAATGCCTGGTTTCCAGGCCTTAAAAAAAGGAGCGATCCTGACAAATATTGCCTTCCATCAACTCAACATTAGACACAATTCAATGTCTTAATGGCATTTGTAATCATTATGCCATGCTTCTAATTAAAAATTAATAATTGAAATTCTGATTATCACAGATGCCCATGGAAGGCAAATTTAGACAGCAACTTGCTAGGCAAAGCTTAAACTCTTAATTGCTTTTTAAATCAAATAGGTATCTGGCTATACAATTACTTAACAAACATGCATTTCTTGGGGCTATATCCTTAAAAGAGGTTTAAAATGAATGGATCCACTAGTGGTTCTTCGAGAAGCTGTAAGTGTTGAACTTCTGGTTCTGGCAACACAGTAGGCTGATTTTATGGATCTCTCTTCCCACCAAAACCATATAGAAATGTGGTACCAAATGAATTATTAAGAAACATTTAACCAGAGCTTTAAGTGAAAGATCTGAAGACATAGTAGCCCGGAAATATATGAGACACAGGCATACATCTTAACAGCTAGAGGCTAGTTTTAACATCCATGTGGGGGAAAAAAAATGTAGCTCTGGGCCATGTGAGGCAAAGTTGAAACTAAGCTCTGACACTCCGCATAAGGTTTGGACCTTGGAAGGGTTTCCTCCCTCCATGTATGAGATGTTTGCCCATCTAGCTGCATAGGAAACCAAGAAGCTTCCTTCTGCTCAGGGCTTTGGATAGAAAAATAAATAGCCTATGATGTATAAAAACTCAAACCTGCACCACATGCAAGCATGAAGTTCAAATTTGTATCACCTATGGGTTGCTAAAATCCTAAACCAAGAAATTAATGTAAAAACTGGCCTAGAGCAAGTAGGACCTCTAAGTTGCTTGCTCAAATCAGGCACAAAATAGCTCTTTAGACTCTGTAGGGTCACTTTTGTCACCTTGAATGCAGGGAAATCCCACTGGAAAAATAGAACTAAACAATATCACAAACTACATCACCTGAAAATGAGCTTACAAAAAAATTAGAAATCACCCAAGAAAACACTCTACCAGCAGGGCAACCAGAAGGTTTGACACCCTTGAAATACTAAAATAGGCTGATAGATTATAAATATATGACAAAAAAATAAAGGAATAAAAATCACGTTAAAAGAATAAAACTATGAGAAAATAAAAGAAGCTGGAAAAATAAGCAAATGAAACCTGAAAAAATGAAAAAAATTGTCACCAAAATTAAAATTCAGAAGCTGAATGAAACAACAGATTAAGTACAGCTAAGGAGATATTTAGTAAAATAAAAAAATTGGCTTGAGGAAATTTCCCATAATGCAGCACAGGGAAATAGATGGAAAATATGACTGATCTGTCAAAACAAAACAGGGCAAATCAGAAGATCTAACATACAACTAATTTCAAAAGGAGAAAATGAGGGAGAGGAAACAAAACTATGGAATAAAAAGGGCAAAGAAAAAATTGTAAAAGCTCTCTGAGTGTTGGTTTTCTTTTGCTTTCTGAAGGTGGCCAATCTTTGGAAAGCTGAAGAATTATGAAATAAACAGAATCTGTGGATTGAAAGCAACACAAGATTTAACAGTCATCCATGGGGAAAAGGATGCTGTGAAGCAGTTTTGTTGTTGTTGTTGTTGTTGTTGTTTGATACAAAGTTTCGCTCTGTCGCTCAGACTGGAGTGCAGTTGCGCGATCTCGGCTCACTGCAAGCTCTGCCTCCCAGGTTCACGCAGTTCTCCTGCCTTAGCTTTCCGAGTAGCTGGGATTACAGGTGCCCACCACCACACCCGGCTAATTTTTATTTTTTCCTTTTTTTTTTGTAGAGACGGGGTTTCACTATGTTGATCAGGCTGGTCTCAAACTCCTGACCTCGTGATCCGCCCGCCTCGGCCTCCCAAAGTGCTGGAATTACAGGCGTGAGCCACTGCACCTGGCCGAAGCAGTTTTACTCTCTAGTTTGTCAGCCAGAAAACTAGGGCAACTACTGGGTACTATGAACTACCTATAGTGGAAGATTGAATCATTGGTCCTAATTCTTTACCCTTCTCCTCATGCCCTTTGCCTTGGACTTTTCAGAACTTCCTACTACAGGTGGAGTACATTTCCCTACCCACTAGGGAGCTTGACCTCTCTTCCTTCTGCTGCCATGAAAAGAATGTGCTCCAGCTCTCCTGCGGGTCCAAGGAGGATGAGAGACTCACAGAGCAGACCTGGATCCACCTGCCGATTGGAGTTAAACCCCTGAGAGCCCAGTTTAGATCAGCTGACCCTCAGCTCACTCCCAGACTCATGAGTCGGAGTCAGTGATTGTTTTAAGCTACTGAATTTTCAAGTGTCTTGTTAATGCAGCATGATTGTAACAACATAGCTGCTTAATACATATATCAACAGATTTTAGAATTCTGAGATAGACATTGTTACCTCCATTTACGGTGAAGAAAAGACAAAGGCTCCAAGAAGGAATGCAACTTACCCAGTGTCACATGAGAGTAAACTCAAGAACTGAGGCTTATTCTGTCTGTGAAGCCCAAACTTTTAACTTCTGTACCAGATTGCTTCTCAGCAAATGTTTGTTGGATTAATGGATGAACGGACAAAGGAATAACAGCCCATCCACTGGGGCCAAAAACATAAACAGCATTCACTCAAACTCACACTCAGGGCCTGACCACCGTAAGGCCTGAGCAAACTCATCAATGTTCCCAAAGAGGCTCATTTTCTTTTTATGAGGTGTCTGCTGCACAAAGAGCTTGCCGGGAAAACAAATCCCCTTCATGCCAGGAAACAAACACTGCACTGGAGTGGAAAATAATCGCAGCTTGTCAGACTCCTTGGCATGCTGATGATCTTCATGGTCCAGCAGATGGTGTCAAGGATGTGACCTCCGGAGGCTCACAATAGGCAGTCGAGGAAGCCCTCGTCTAAATGGACGACACAGAGTCCCACAGCTGATCTGCGTCTTCGTGCCTGGTACTTTAGCAGCTGCTACGGAACTGTCTGAGTGGTATAGCTTCTCCTCTGAACTGATGGGATCCTAAATAATTAATTGCCCTGTTTTATGTGGGGTGGGAATGGGAAGACCATTCAAGAGGCTACAGAGGTTTCCCTGTTTAAGTAAGAGAGGATGAAGATGTTTAGACCTTCATCCCTCCCCGTTTGATTCACCATCTCAAAGTAAACTGAAATAAAATCAATGACGAACTGCTTTTGGTTTCATAAAATTGTACTTTAAAACTTATCTCCAATCCAGTAGAAAAAAATAGACAAAGAATATGAACATTCTATTTACAGAAGAACCAATACAAACAGCTAGTAAACATATGAAAAGACACTTGGTCACACTGATAATTAAAGAAATGCAGATCAAAACAACAATTAAATTACATTATTTTCCCTATCAAGTTGGTGAAAATGGAAAAGCTTGATAATTTTCCAGTGTTTACCCATAGGAAAGGGGCATCCTCATATGCTGTCAGTGGGGGTGTCCACTGGTGAAACTATTTTGTAGGTCAATTTGGCAATCAATACCTATCACAATTTAAAACTTTTTGGTTCATTTATTCTATTAGTAGAAATTTACTCTCCACTTACACCCATCCCCCAAAACATGACAAGATAGGCATATGAGATTATTAAAGAGTTACCTGTCACAGCAAAAAAACTAGAAAAACCTAAGTGTCTTTAAGCGGAGACTGAGGTAAACAATGTATGGCACATTCAACAATGGAAAAATACGTAGCAGTTAACAAGAGTAATTAGTTTTTTAAGGACGGATAATGAAACACCTCCTGGGTATGTTGTCAAAGGGAAAACCCAAGAACAGAGGATAAATGACCTCTTTGGTATAAATAAAATATGAGCCTACACTTTCTTTTATGGAAAAATAGCAGAAAACTCTTTTGCTGTGGCCACCCTTGGAGAGAGGCAGCTAAGAAGCCGAGACCAGTCATGCGTTCTTTTCTATCTTTCTGGACTCTGCACTTCCTGACCATGCACATCTACTTTTTTAAAGTTAACAGGAGTTACTGGGGCAATGAGATTAAAGGCCATTTTATTTTCCTTACACTGGCACACATCAAAAATCTTTTATATTAAGTGCTGCCACTGAATATAGTATTAAGTGTTAATATTATATAATGTGTTCAGTGCCACGCTGGTGAGGTTAGAGTGGAGGAGAGTCACATACACAAGCAGCTGGTGTACAGGAAAGGACCTGGAAGGAAAGATAGTGTTAACCACCCCAGTGGGTTTCTTTGACAAGCTTGAGTTGTTCTTCCCTGGGAATAATCAGAAAAAATAAGAAACTGGGGCTTGGGAGGTGGAAGGAGACAGTGGAGGTCAGGGTAGAATAGAAGGTTTTCCGTGCATCCTTGAGAGCCATGGAAGGGACAGAGGCGAAATCTTCCCAGTTCTGGAAGGGCATCCTGTGCGTTGCAGATGACAGGGAGCCCAAGTGAGAGGGTCCCACTGGGCTTGTGGGGCATGGGCAGCAGCCCCGCTGGGTAACCAGAAAGCTCTGGAATTCACCGAAGAAGTCGGAGGGGGGGGGGCATGGTGCAAATCTCCTCATAGTTAGGGAGGCTGAAGAGGAAAAATAAAGATGCCTATTTTTCCATCTCAAGTGTCCAAGTTTATTTTCCTGTGGGACTCTAAGCTGCAGAGTACAGGTGACCCCTCTGTCTCCTTTACACTCTGCACCCAGCACGGTGCCCAGTGCACAGAAGGACCTGCGTATGAAACACATGGGATGCTGACACTGTCTTTGCAGTCCAGCCTCTCATGTTCCTAATGCCTCCGTATCTTACACAGATTCCTGCAAGACTGCAGCCAGGTATCCTTTAGAGCCTAGAGTCGGCTGGCAGAAGATATTTATACATGCAAAGAAGCTCAAAGAACTCCTCTTGGAAAGCCTGACCTATTTCACCAGTTAGTGATATCTGAACAATAAAGATTCATTTGACTTTATTATATCAAATGTAAAAATAAAATTAAAATTAATTAAAAATGACAGCATACAGCTACTTACAAAAACACCTTTGATGTGCATTCAACACATTGAATAGCTAAAGTTAGGGAAGCCAATGAGTTTTCAATTATCCCAGCTACTGGCAGAAAGAGATAACATGGATAAAAGAAATCCACAGATAATCAAAATTAAAAATCCTTTATTCTTTCTCTCCATTTCAAGTTTTGTCCCAACACAATCTTGTTAAGACCTATAAGGAATGCTCAGGTTTGTTTAATCTTCTCTTCTGTCCTTTTTTCTATTGAAGTAGAGATATAAATAAGGTAAGAGAAAGTGGCCTGTCCTGAGAAAGCACTGTGTGTTAGAGCAGAGCTGGGCTGGACAGTCTTTGCTCCTCCAGCTCTTTTCTCTACCCTTTGCTGCCCTTTCTGTGCCCGAGGAGGCTGAGCTTTTGGGGGTAATATCAATGGTATTCCTTTCTCTTTGACTTCTGGTTAGGGTTAGGTAATTGGAGCCACCAACCTCAGAGGAGAGAAAAGAGAGAGGCTGGGTTGTTTATTCCCCCAACTCTTCCCTGCTAGGCTATAGTTGTTAGTAGTGGCTTCTTTCTTCTACCTAAGGCATGGCTACTGTCCAGCATCTTCTCCTGTAGCCACAGCTCTCAGTAACTACTATTGCCCTTTCCTATTTAGGCCTAGGGGATAGTAACAGTTTCCTGGTGTTGCTAATCCTGGGGTGCTGTGCTATCTCACTGGCTTTCTAAAACCCTGCTCCTCACTCAACCCTCCTCAGTTACTCCATTTGAGTGCCCATCAGTTCCCCACACCTGTCATGTATTGTAGCATTTCGTGTCCTCATTTTCACCAGAAGTGGAGAGCCCGAAAGAAGATAACTGCTTTGCCTAAGGTCACATCACTAGGAATTGGCAGAACCAGAATTCCAAGCCAGGACTGCCCAGTTCCAAAGCTTGGAGATATGACAACTTGATTTCACCAATGGGAAACCAAAGCAATCAGTGAGAATCTGCAAAATGGTGTTACCTACAAGAGAACTATTTGAGTTTCCATCTCAGAGTTGAAAGGGTTCAGAGGCTGGATCTTTAAGACTGTCCATGCCAGGTTTATCTGGACCTATTACAAATCCTGCTGTTTATCAATGACTTTGTCTCTTGGATTTTAACTTTTAAAGGTCCTCTCTCATTTGTGGCTCCTGGACTCTGAGCCTCACACGGGAGACTTTCAGATTTCGGGCTGTCATTGAGTGATAGGGCTTTCTGGGAATAGGGCGTGAGAGTGAGGTGGAAACTGAGGTAACTAATCATGTCCTCATTCATCCATCCATCTGGTCACTGTGCAATTACTAAGGGCCTGTGGAGTGACCAAGATGAGCAAGACATAACAGATGGCTCCTCACCTAGTCAGGATCAGTGACAAAGGCTTCCTGTGCAAAACAACCCCTGAGCTTCAATTTAAAGGGTAAGCAGGAGTGGGCATGGTGTGGATATGACACACAGAGGAGTGAATGAAGGAAGGCAGGAACATTCCAGGCAGAAGAGGTGGCCTGAGCACAGGATGCATGCAGGTGATAGGAGATGGGCTGGAGGGGCACACATGGACCAATCATGGTGGGCATTGTTCAGGGCACTAAGGAAATAGGCCTCCATTATTAGACTGGGGCCCAGGGTCTGGGCCAGCCTAGTAGCTTCTCAATCTCAATGTTGTATCCCAAAGGGCTGTCATGCCACTTCTTAAAGAATTAAAAAAAAATCCCCAAACCTATTTAGAAGTAGAGATAATAGTTCAATGAACCCCTATAGACTCAGCATTCAGGATGCTGTTCCTTAATCACCTCCAGTTTCAGGTCAAGATTGAATCTAGTACCTGGAGCTCTCCAAGGCTGTGGTGCAAATGTCCTCAGCTAGAGGGAGAGGACACAAGCCAGAGGTGCTCCTTAAGCCTAATAGAAACAATGGCCAGCAAATACTGATCCACTTGCGTCTTTTCAACTTCATCTTGAAAGGATGGAGGGTGGAGGGGCCCACAGCTAATGCAACAAAAGTAATAAACTAGAAATAGTTGACACGTGTCTTTGACACACAGGCTGCCAAACCGTCTGCCAGGCAGGTTGAGAACCTCCTCTAGTAGAGGTTTCTGGAGTAAAAAAGAAACACAGGCTATCAGAGCAGGTCACACAGAATCTCACACCAACCCATTATTAAGGCCACCACATATGCTGCTCAGAAGAGGAAATTTTAAACTGAATTTGAGACCAAAGAGCATCCTGACTCCACAAATGCTATCATTAAGGATCATCACAGATAATGTGGTTTTAATTAGAAGGGCTGAGGTACT
The DNA here is from genome assembly GCF_001698545.2 of Rhinopithecus bieti. Lineage (NCBI taxonomy): Eukaryota > Metazoa > Chordata > Mammalia > Primates > Cercopithecidae > Rhinopithecus > Rhinopithecus bieti. Next base: position 926,589 of record NW_016812346.1, on the reverse strand, counting down.
GGCAAACATTCAAAAGACTTGTCATGTGAGAATCCACCAGCACCATGGTGAAAACAGCCCGCAGAATGAGAGCCTGCTCAGGTGCAAGAGTTTAAGCCTTCTTCCTGCAAACACCTCCGAGGTGAGGGGTTCACTCAATCCATGGTACAGACTGGTTGGGTGGAAAACTTGGTGTTATCCCCCTTACATTAATGAGAAGAGGAGGAGAATGGTTCGGTGTCTTGTCACTTGCTGAGGTGGAAAGAGTTTTAGAGTCAGACCAATAGGCCTCTGGAGTCAGATAAATAGGCCTCTCTATTAGTTATGATGATGAGACCTTGGACAAGATGCACAAACTTTCTGAGCCTTGATTTCATGTGTAAAATGGAGACAACTACATCTACATTCTGCAGGGCTAGCCAAAGGTTTAAGTGAGTTAATGCATCTCCACACTGGTACAGGTGATCTATTATACACTGGATGGTCAGAAAGCATTACTTTCTTCCCTTTTCCAGCCTCCCCAAGCTAGTAGGCAGTGGTGCCTCCATTCAAACCCAAGTCTTTGTGAATTCTAAGGCTGGTCCCCTTCAATAACCCTATACAACTTCTCATCCTTCCTTGGCAAGGGCCAGGATAGGGCTTTATTTCACAAGGGTCAAGTGTGCAGTAAGCGAAAGTGGCCTTGACTTGCAATACACCAGTTTCCAAATGTGAGAAGTTTCTTGCCTGCATCTCTAAATCCTATCAGCTTCCTGCACCAGGGAATCTTTACTGACAGTGAATGCATTAAATACCAATAGATGGCTGGACTTCTGAGCACATCACATAATCCTTGTCTGCTAACGGAGCCAGGGGCTTAAGCAGATGCAGTTATTTCAATCAGGGAGGCTCAGGCAAAGTTGTTTGTCTCTTTTTAAGAAGTGCTCCCCCACCAGCTCCCTGGCTCACTAAAATGATGTGTCTGTCATTTATTCATGCAAGCCGCCCACCTCTCTAGGCAGGCAAATCATCTTTATGCTCATCTGAAGAAAAACATGCCTGAGATGAGCAGTCTGAAGCTGAGTTTCAGTCCTGGTCCCTCCACCTACTAGCTGTATGGCCAGGGATAGTTTCTTCACTTTTCTAGTTCATTCCAAAATAGTGAAGATCACACATATTTGGTTCACAATGCAGAGAATTACAGTGCACTAGGCCATGTGCTCAGTGTTAGATGAGCTCATATTTCTCCAAGGAGTTGGAGGGTGTTCCTAGGACAGAAGTAGGCATGCCATGATGAGGATATTGCTTGGCCAAAAGGAGGGTTTCATCAGTTATGTACCTACGCAGACTACTTTGCACAGCTTGGTGGAGGATCAAATAAGATATAGAATGTAAAGAGTAAAGTACTGTTCAAAAGTAAACTAGTATGAATTCATCCATCTATGCATCTACCCATTCACACACTCTTTCCTCCACCTATCCATCCAATTCAACAATAAATATTTACTATCTATTACATGCTAAGTTGTAGGCATTGGACATGCATCAATGAAAAAAATATGTAAAAATTCCTTCCCTCCTAGAACATACATTCTAATGAAATCAACCTATCCATCTTCATCTATCCAGCCATCTATCCATCTATCCATGCATCCATCCATCCATCCACCCACCCACCTACCTACATACTTACTTGCCCATCCACTCATCCATGCATCTATCTACTCATCAATCCACCTATCCATCCATCCATCCCTCTACCCATTGCACTGCCTCCATCCATTCCATCATGCCATCGGCATTCATCATCCATCCCTATACCCATAAACTCAATCACCAAGTATCCATTGAACATCTACTATGTACTCACTATGGCACTAGGTACCAGCAAGCAATTAAAAGAGAAAAAAACTCAACAACTGTCTTTTGTTGCCATTTACTGTAGTAACCCAAGATGGGTCAATATCATATCACTTGCTGACAAGATCCCTGGGCTCTGAGCATCTCATTATGGCCACTTATCAGACCCACCACTTAAAGAGCTCTGTGATGTAGGAAACTGTTAAGAATTGAATTAGTGGGATACAGTGAGCCCTGCCAACTGGAGGGCTGTGGGCAGTGGAGAGAAGTGGCTTTATGTGGAGGTTACAAATTTTTTGTAGAATGAACAAACATTGTGCCTCAAACATAGTTGTACATCTGTTTCTCATGTGAGAATAGATATTGTTGTGACAAAATACAACTTCATTTAAGGGCATTGGTGAACTGATATCATTACTTAACATCAGAATTGGGACTAGGGTAAGGTGAGCAAGGCACCAAGGGTGAGAATTTTCAGGAGGCACTGAGTGCTGACCCTGCGGTGGCTCCACCCTGATGGCGAGTACTTCCTTAATTTCCACCCCAGGGTGCCTCACCTACATCTTATCAGTAGTATATTAAGAACATCCCTTTAATGAACACAATCCATATGTCTGGATATGTGCTATGTATACTTTGTGTATATTGTCTTACTTAGCTTTTACAACCACCCTAAAAAAATAGAGATTGTTAACTCCATTTTACAGAAGAGTAAGTTGAGGCTAAAGAAGGCATATGATTTACTTCAGGTAATGGAATCATGAAACCCATGGAATCTAGATCTGTCTGTTTTCTAACCACAGAACGCTTCAGGGGCAGGAGATCTGCCTTGTTCTTCCCTGTTGCCCAGTGTGCAGTAGAGGGACTCAATGGACACATGACTGTGGACTCTATAAATCACCATTTGCTTTAATTCAACTCCCTTCTTCCTCCTCAGGCAGCACGCCTCCTGGTGCCAACTCAAGGCTTTCCAAGGCTGTACCTCATTATTGCCAGAAGGGCCCTCCCACCTGCCCAGTATCCCCTACTCCTGACACAGACTGGCCTGAGGTTCTTCTGGGGATCCAACCCCAGATAATGCCAAGTCCTCCCACAACCCACTTCATTCTCACAGCTCCTTGACCAAAGGGACAACTGGGCTATGAAAATGATGCTTCCTGAGCTTGGAATTTTCTTCTTGGAAGCAGAGCAAAAGAAATAGAAGAAAATGAGGCAATTTAGAGATCAGCCAAGTCAATTTGTAATAACCTGGGTTCTAAAGTGGCTATAATTGAGTGACAATTTGCCATGAGGCACAGGGGCCAGTATTCCTATTTGCCTTGACCCGGCAGGTGTGGAGAGGGCAGCTGTCTAGTGGGTAATTTCTGACCTGAGCCATGCAGACTGGACCTTTTGTGTGGAAAGTTCACTGGGAAGTACCTCCCTGACTGCTGAACACCCCCTGACCCTGGGTCCAGACATAATTTCATACCTGGAGATCGACCTCTGCAGAAAAACTGAGCTGAACTAGCAGAGTAGCCTCCATGCTTCTGTGTGGGGAAAGCTGATAGATCTGACACCACAAACCTGTACCAAACCCTGCACCAGGGGCTGTGGAATGGCTATTCATTAGACACAAATGCTCTTCCTGGCCCCATGCTAGGCCTGTTCCTGTGAATTCTTTCATGTAATGCTCGCCGTGATTCCATGAAATGCTGGGGGAAGGGTCCTAGTTTCTTTGGGGGATGATGGAAATGTCCTAAAATAGATTGGCTTGGCTTGAGAATGAGCCCCCACTGTATCTTTGGCTCTACAGGGAACCCCACACCAGAAACCCCTGGGGACAGCTCTTCCCACCCTCCTTGGGTCTGGAGACTGGGCTGGGAATACACAGAGAGAGCGAGCTGTGGGTTCTGTAGGATGTGATGGCTTCTACATTTTTTTGGACTGTTTTTCTTTAGGAGGAGGAGTGCTATGGGTTTGGAGATGAAACCATTTTAAAAGCACAGATCTTGACAAAACAAAGCCAATGCCTTCTTCCTCCGCAGCCTCTCAAATTTCTTTCCTGAACCCCAGAGACAAATACTGGGGCAGGCCTCTGAGTCCCTCCAAAGAAAGATGTTATGCTGCCAACATTTGGTTTCTTACAACCTCTGGATGGATGAAAGCAAGTCATATGCGTGGTCCATGGGGACGCCAAAGGGGCCTGCGGAGGAACATGAGATCACAGCCCTGCAAGGATTTTCTTATATTTTGCAGAAATAGCCTTCGGGATAGATTACTTTTTCTTGAGGCAGAGACCATATGATGGAAGACAAAAGCCTCAGAACTAGGAGTCTGAAGTTTCAATGGTGTTTGAGTACCCATCACGGGCCAGGTGCCAGGCCTGCATCTTCTGAGACACGATGGGTCCCAGCTCTGCACTGAACCCAGGAAAGTCTTGGAGGCTCAGTTTTTTCACCCACAAAATGGGGTCCATAATGACTCCTGCTTCACTGGGCTGCTGTGAGAGGGCATGGAAAGGCTGTAGGGTTGCAAAGTGCTGTGTGGTGCACAGTTTATGGGTGCTTTTCCTGTGTTCTTTCACAGGCTGTATTCACGGAGCCCGGCCATTGATCTGACACTCCAATCTAGACTTCTCTTTGAAAATTACCAGATTCAACAAAAAACATCTGGCTCAGGATAGGGAGCCCCCAAGGAAGTGGACGCCAGTCCTGATGATTAAATTACTACTAGCCCGTGCTAGAACTGAAAACAAATTTTGTAAGTGTAAACTGTTCATTCCATCCATTTCCCCTAGTCTTTGAAGATCAGTCTCTTTCCCACCCCCATTTCCTCACTACAGCAAGAAGAGATGCTTCGGAAATGAGACCTCAAGATGTAACTCTGAAAACAATTTAAAAAGGAATGTGTGACCCAGCAAGTGGCAGAAGTGCTTGGAGAAGCAGCTTGGTGTATTAGGTTTAAAGAGCAAGACTTAGAGTCAAATCTCGGCTAAGCCTTAGGCTGGCTGTGTGATCCTAGACACATTTCTTAACATCTCGGAGTCTTTTAAGTATCTCACCTGTAAAGTGAGGATAATGATAATTACATGGAAGGATATCTTCAAGGAAAAAGTGATACATAAAGGTGACTAATATAGGCAGTGCTTAATAAATATTCCCTGAATTGAGTCGAATTGAATCAGTGCAAGCTATCTCTTCCCCTTCCCTAACACTTTTGCTGAAAGCTCAGCTTTTGTGGCTCTCCCTGACCACCTGCCCAGCACAACATTCTTTTCCAATGGGCTCAGTGGCGAGAGGAAGATGGAAAGCATTTGGCCAGAACGCAGACCTCATTAACTCCCGTGTCTCTCCATCTGCTATCTATCAGGAACCCAATGCATGGAGGCAGGTGACCAATAAAAGCCCTCCCGTTTCCCTTTGTCTCTGGGCCAGTGCATGACAGTGCAAAGCTGTCCACAACTGTGGGCCCTGTCAGGGCTCTGCTCTGGCCTTGTGACTCGTAGCAAGAGCAGAGACTTTGCTGGGCTGAGAAAAAGGAAGCTGAGTTCACAGCCAACTCAGAGGCAGCAGCTGGGCCCAGCTGGCCTTGTCTGTAAGTCAAGGGGAGTCTGAAAACCAGCAAATGGCACCGCAAACACGGTGGAGTAAGGAGGTCATTATGTACAGCACAAAAATCTACGATTCAAATGAGTTTCTTTATTTCCCAAAGGCATTGAAAACATTGCTTGATTTACAAAAGTGAGACGTGTGCTCTAGTTTTTCCAGAAACATGGAGTTTGCAGAAAGAAAGGTGCAAAGAGTCCATGTAGACAAAAAATGCTCAATAAAATGTAAGCTGTTGTTATTACAGAAAATGTCTGCTGAGAACTCCTTCACACTTGTTGCAGGTGGTATGTAGGTTTGCCCCTAAATGTCCAGGTAGCCAATGGAAAGTAGTAAACATGATTAGTTTTAATCAGCGTCACAATTTCTAAAGTCTAACAGTAATCCTAGTACCCCAGGACCAGCACCACTGTTAATGCTACTAAAACCAGAGACAAATACAGCTCTCCCTTGGTATATGTGGGAGACTGATTCCAGCACACCCTCCAGTTTATTGAAATCTGCGCAAACTCAACCGCGTATGAGAAAAGTAGACCTAGATCTCCCTATGCACGGCCTACGGGGCTTCACGTCCCTTGAATATGGTATTTTCCATCAACATTTGGTTTGAAAATAATCTGTGTATAAGTGGACCTATGCAGTTCAAACCCACATTGATCTAGAGTCAGCTGTAGCATCTTCTGTAGGTCCTCTAGAATGGACATTGTGTAATGAGAAAAAAAGAGATGTTCGAGTAGGAAACGCAAGGGCTGTTTTGCTGATGCTGACCATTGCTCTTACTTATCAGTGTCCGACTGTGAAGAAACTATGCTACCCTTCTCACTGAGATACCAAGGGAGCAGTGAAAACATGGCTGGCACGGGTGTTTTACAATCCCAAGCCACCCGGGCTCAACATCTATCTTTTGGCCTTCCTGTTTTGTCACTAGTGGAATTAGAGTATTATTAATCAACCAATCAGCCAAATAAGGCTCATTACCATTAAAGAAGAGAAAGTAAGCTTTATTTATGCAATTACAAGGCATTTACAAAACAAAGGGATTATTATTAATACTTGAGTCTGGCAATCTTCCCAGAGTGGTAAACCGACAAAGGCTTTGTTCTTGAAGAGGCAACATAGTAGTTACAGATTCCTGTCCTCTTGCTCTAAGCTCAGGGTGTGTGGCAATGCCTCCTGAATATTCAGGGAAGGTTCCGAGGGCCTCCTGTTCCCCTCAGTGTTGTTTGGGGAAAACATCAGTGGATTAGGAGGCTGGTATACTACGTGACCCTGGCCCAAACTAACAGACTCTCTGGGCCATGGTTTCCCAGCGGTTTCACGTTGGAAATGGGACTAAAATCACTGGGTAGGACTTTTAGAAAATACTTGGGCCCAATTCCCATTTCACACCAAGGGAATCAGAATCTCTGAGGGTGGGGCCCCAAAACAGTATGTCCAAAAAGTGTTCTAGGTGATTCTAGAACATAAGCAGGGGCTGCAAACTATGACTTGGATGACCTCTAAGTCTATTCTGTTTATACCTCTGGTCTTGTCAACACTTGGGACTTCTCAGAGACACCTGTTCCTGGGTTATCAAAGGCAAATGTATGATTGGAGGCAGCCAGGTGTGGGGCCAAAGGTGTTCAGCTGCCTGGAGACAAAGCATAACACCTGCCTGGGTAGATTGCTTTTTTGAGATACAGTACAGGAAAAATCAAATGGCACACACAGCCTATGGCTCTCAGTTTGAGACCCGAGACAAACTGACAGATCCCAGTTCCTTTTAGATGGCTAGCTCACTGCCTTGTAATGTGTGAAACTGCACGCTCCCTGGTGACATGGGCCATTTCTTGTTTGACTTTATATCAGAAGCCCTAGGCACATGAATGAATAGGTGAGTGGGTGGGTCTCGGACATTCCTTGGTTCTTCAGGTTCACATTGCCTGATAAAGACTTTAGGACTCTAGGCCTGCACTGTTCAATACTGCAGCCATTGGCCACATGCGGCTATGGAGCCCTTGAAACGTGGCTAGTCCAAAGTGTAAAATACATATCACATTTCAAAGACTTAAAGTGAAAACAAGAATTTAAATTTTTATTGATAAATTTTTACACAAATTACACGTTGAAATGATATTTTGAATAGATTGTGTTATATGTAGGATTGAAATTAATTTCCCCTGTTTCTGTTCATTTTTTTAAAATGCAACTACTAGAAAATTTAAATTTTATATTTCCATTGGAAAGTGCTGCTCTGAGCCATTTTGCTTTCATTGACTTTTCATATATGCATCCATGCCATCCCTTTGTGTGATTTTTTTAAAAAACATCTCTCTCCTATCAATAAACTCTATCTTTCTCTCTTCTCATCTTCTGGTAGGATTGTAATAAAACAGTATGAGAGATGGGGAGGAAACAGGGCTTCGGATTAAAAACCTAGTCCTTCTCTCAGCCTAGGAGGTTATGCTATCTGTTCCCATCTCTCACCTTCTACCCAGGGTATTTTCTTGTAAATGACCATGGCGACTGTCTCAGCTCCCTCCCACAAAGATTTCCGCTGGTTTCCTACTCTCAGAACTCTTACTCATCCTTCCAAGACCCAGATCAAATGCTACCTCCTTCTGGGAAGCCCTATCTGATTTCCCAGATGGAGTAGGTAGCACCCTGCTTGCCTTTCCAGCACTCAGCTCTTATTGCTGTTGTAACACTTCTCCCAGGAATGATTGTGATTCTTTGACTAGATGGTCTACTTCATAAGACTTATTAAGTGCAGGGTTGATCTACTCTGTGTTCCTAAGGTCTGACTCAAGATCTGACACGTGCTCAGTAAATGTTGGATGAATGGACAGATCTCACACATCAAGGGAAATATCTTTATACATTCCTTAATCTTCTCAACAAATATTTACTGCATACCTACTATGTATCAACCATACCAAGCACACTCTAGGCACAGGGAATATTGCAATGAGCAAATAGTCAAAAATGCCTGCTTTTATGGAGCTTTCCAGCTTCTGCTAAAACGTACCTTGCATCATCCTAATGCCCAGATGTTCAATAAATATTCACTAATGCTGCTGTTGAAGAAGAGGAATGGTGCAGGCAGGAGGAGCTCCTGTGCCTCAGAGCCCATCCTTCTGAAAGGCACAGGCCCTTATCTTTGCTACTGGTCTCACTAGAGGCTCCCTTAACAGAGTCTTTACAACCTTCCACTTACATTGTGTACTAAAGAGTTTAAGAGGTGCAATAACATTGTAACAGCAGGTATTTATTGGTTTTGATAGAGACAGAGGCGGCTCTGAATTGACCAAAGCATGGCTTTTCCTTTCTTAGAGGCATACCAGTAGTGACCAAGGAGACTGATAAGACTTTTAGAATTGTCTAGAAGAGTAACCATAAAAAACAAATTGAAGCCATTGCATGCATTAAACAAAGGATCATTAAACAGAAGGATCTCTGCCCTTCAGTACCACAGAGTTTTATGGGAGAGACAGGGATGTACATAAATTATGAGATACAAACCAGGTTTGGATAAAAGCTACCATACTCACAAGTGAGCATTTTGGATATCTTATAGGAGTTTCATCCTTAACCCACCCAAAACAAAGCTCCTAATCTTCTCTCCACAACTGCTTCCTCTCTGGTCTCATGATTGGCCCCACCATCTACCTAGTTACTCCAGCCACAAAGTGAGACCTGTCTGTCACCTTCCTCTCCCTTTCTTACTATCCACATGCAATCAAGAACTGATGATTAATTCTAATCATCTCTACAACCTACACATGTCTCTCCAAACTCACTACCAGCACCAGAGTCCAGCCCATCATCATCCCGTACCTGGACTACTGCAAAGCCTTCTTGCCGATCTCCATGTGTCTACTCTTGACATAGTCCCTGCACCTCCCCTGCGCCACTGTTCTGTGGAGGCCATCTACCCTGTTCAAATCCAAAGATGAATGTCCTAATATGAGACAAATGACTCACTGCTCAGTCCATAGTTCTAATTCTGAGATTTGGAAAGATAAAGGTTGATGCTAGGTAAACTATATAGAATAATGGAGTATATAGTAGGGACTAAGGTTTAGAGTCAGATATACCTGGCTTTAAATTTGAAATCTTCCACTTCCTTGCTTTGTAACCTAGGACAAATTAAAATATCTCTGGTCCTTCATTTCCTCATCTGTAAAAGAGGATAATCATCTTTACCTCCATGGTATAGACTCTCTTAACCTAATACAAAATATTCCTTAGAGAATAAATTATATAAGGTATGACTAGCACTTAAGGCCAGTATCTGGCACATAATAAATTCTTGATAAACTGTAGTTGGTTGAAAACATAAAGATTATTCACAGAAAGTAGGTATTTGTCTCCTTAGGGAAAACTATGATTCTGACAGAGCCCAGGTCCTGCCCCAGATGTACCACTTCATTACCAAAATGTTCCAGACACCTGTATCACCTATAAATTGTTTGAGTTTTTGACTGTGCCAAAACAATCTAACACCCTTCTAGTGTAACCAAAATGGAAGATCCTTTCTGTTCCTATCACGTGAGTGCTAGGAATCTCCAGTTTTACTACGCTTTAAACTTCTTAACATCAATGTAAAGAAGGAAACATAATCAGGTATAAAATTCCCAGTGTTCAAAAGGGAAAGACAAATTGCCCGGGAAAAGCACAAACAATTCTGGTATTGAGACCAGAGAGAACTTTCTCAACTGTGAACTCAAAGAAAAAATCTGGAGTACTACAGGAGTCAATAAACTTTTCCCTAAAGGGCTGGCTGTAAATAATTTAAGCTTTGTGGGCTATAAGATCTCTGTTGCAACTACTCAGGTCTGCCATTGTAGCTCAAAAGCAGCTACATAGACAACATGTATACAAATAGACCGTGTTTCAATAAAACTTTATTTACAAAACAGGCAACAGGCCTGTGGGCTGTAGTTAACTGACCCAAGTATAATATAATGAACCACATTTCAGCTATCTGACACTGGACAAGTCACTTCATCTCTTTAAATCTTACTTTCCTATATCAAAACATGAGAGTTTGGGGATGAGTGAAATGTAAACAAAATAAGGTAGAGTCAGTCCTTATTATTCATGGACTACCTATTCAGAAAAATGTATTTGTGAATTTGGTTATTCCCAGAAATGTATTTGTAACCCCAAAGTCAACACTCTCATGGTCATTTGTGACCATGCATAAAGAGGTGAAAAATTTGACTCATCAGGTACAAAGTTCCCAGCTGAGGTTGAACAAAACAACACTCTGCCTTCTTGTCCCAACTCTCATAATGTAAACAAGTTTCCTTTTTGCAATCTATTTAGTACTACACTTTTCACATTTTTGTGCTGTGCTTTTGGTGGTGATTTCACTGTTTGGAATGTCCACCAAGGCTGTAACATGTGTTATATACAAAATGTATGTGCTAGATAAGCTTCATTCAGGCATGCGTTATAGGACTGCTGGCTGAGAGTTCACTGTCAAGGAATCAAAAACATATATTAGATAAGGTATCTTTAAATAGAACATACATGAAACCAGATGATGTATTAATGAGCTGACAAAAATGTTTTGATCAGAGGCTTACAGGAATCTAACCCTGTATTTCCCTTAGGAGCAAAGGTTCCATATTCACTAATTCAGGATTCCCACCTACATTTATATAACATAACTACTGTAAAAAATGAGAATCACCTGTACATGAACATGCTATTCAAAGTAGTAGCTAAAAACACTATTACAAAATTCTTAGTTAATAACCATGCTGTGATACTCTTATATCCTAATGCTGCAATAAAGCTATAACTAATTAAGCATGTTAGTTTTATTCTGTCTGTATTATTTAACAAGAATGTTGTGTTACTGTTATTAAGTGGTTGTATCCAAAGTCAGCCAGAGAATGTGTCCACTTTTTCTTTTCCCATGGCTTCCTAAAGAGAATAAAACAAAATAAAGCCTTCCTACAGACTGTCTCCCAGGGGCTTCTACAGACAGAAAGCAGAAATAAAGCACTCTCTAGAGCCACAATTTTAGGCAAAGATGAGAGCAGCATCTTCCAGGAGGGGAATAGGGAGCTGCGTGGGTGGGGCCTCAAGGCTGCACCCCTGCCTGGGGGAGAGAAGGGCTCCTCAGGGCCTTTGCTTGCCCCAAAGGCCAGGCGGACTCTGAAAAGCAGTGCTCCTGGCTCCTTGCTGCCCTAGTTAAAATGCCAGCCTGGTATTTATTTGTTTTCTCCCAGACAGATGCCAATTACAGGGGGTTGGGGAAAGAGACAATGGCCCAGATCTGATTGACAACGGCTGCTGAACAAGGGGCCTCTGTGGCATGCTTAATGAAAAGGCAACTGTGGTTTTATTTCATCTATTTGATTTTAGAGTGTCGTTTATAAAAACAATTCAACCAGCAGGATTAACTACTTCTGGGCTTTCTCTTCTCCCTCTGGCTCTGCAGATGTCCTGCTATCCCCGACTTCACCTCTTCCTCCCTCTACTCCCAGCAGGTTCCTTTCCAGGGTCTCGCAGAGAAGCACAGGCCTGCATGCAGCCCCACTTCACCAAGACTCCTCAGTGATTGCTGAATTTGTCCCCAGGTCCCCATCTCCCTAGCACCACCGTCCTTCCGCCCAGCATCTCCTCCTGGCCACCTGCAAGAGCCTTGAGGCTTGGCTCCCTCTGTTGTTCTTTCCTCCCTGGAGGCTTTGGAAGTGTGTGGAGCCAGTTTGGGTTGTTAACAATGAGGGTATAACTGGCACTTAGCACTTGTGGGTGTGCACAACAAGGAACATGCCATCCAAAATGATCCCCAGTGATTTTATTCCCTTGGCCACTTTGTAGCCCAAGTGACTTTGTTTCTAGTCCCACAACCTAATTACCAAATTGTATGGCATGTGAATTATATTCAAATAACCCTGCTATATAAATTTTAAAAATCTAATTACCATAATTATCTACTCAAAACTCTTAAATGATTTGGGATCATCTGTACTGGACCAAATTCAAACTCCTCACATGGTACCCAGGGGTCTCACTGAACTCTGGGCCCTCCTATCTCTCCTATTTATCTCCTCTTACTGCTTCTCACTAACCATGGCTCTCAAACCCACCCCAGTGAATTTTTCACTTCTATTCCAGCTCTGCTTGCTGTTCATATTCCCTCTATCTAGAGCACCCTCCACTTCACTTCCTTCCATGACAAATGCTTACTCAACTTTCAAGGCTCTGTGTAGGCATCACCTCCTTCAGGAAGCCCACCATGACTCCTCCCAGCCTCAGGCTGCCTCTCTGTGTTTCTCTTGTATAATTTGTAGGGCAGTTACTCAATTATACGGCCCCACGATGGCAGGGAATAGGCTGAATTCAGTCCTCAGCAGAGGGCTGGGCTCACAGAAGAGCAGATCAAGTGGGAGAACAGCTTCCCTCCTCTCAAGCAGAAGCAGCTTTGCCTCTTCTGTTCTATGTATTAGAACATCAGGAAAGACTGAAGAAAATTCCCACAGTCACAAAAGGTTTGGAAACTCTGATCTAGGTCGTTGAGTTTGTCTGCTGGGGAAAGTGATGGCTTCTGAAGTCATTTTTCGTGTTGACTTCTGAAGGCTAAGAATGGAGTTAGTCAGTCGGGGGTAAAAGACCAACAGGTACTTGTATGCCTTTCTGACCCCAGTGAAGATCTCAAGATCTAGAGTAAAAGCAAGCTGCAAGGGGAACATTCAAACTGAACTCAACAGCCAGCGTTCCTGAGCTGCCTGATAAAGCTCTTTCCCCAAAGGGTTGTCTTTGAAGAGGTCATCGAATGCTAATCGGAAAGACAAAGATGCTTACAGAGCCTTTTTCTTGTCTTTCTAAAGGGCTTTAGAGATGGCAAAGCCACTTTCTCCTCTGGGTTCTCTTGCCATTTATTCGCACTTTTCATACCACTCTGGAATGTTCTATTTATAGGTCCATAATCCATAAGAGACCATGGCCCCTCCATGATGGGGCTGAATTGTATTTGCATTTGTTTCCCCAGGGCCACAGTGGGTAAACAGTCTGTTTGCTGAGCTTACCTCCTCACCTTCCCTCATGAGGGGAAAGGCAGGTCCAGCCCTCCTGAGGGCCTTGCCTAAGGCACCAGCTGTTTAATGGTGGGGCTGGGTGGAACCCAGGTCTTCCCTTTCCACTCTTCCACCACAACCCTGAACTTGCTGGAGTGGTCCCAGCACGGGCTCCTCAGCCCACATACTCTCCCAGCTCTCTCTCACAGGGTCCTGGGGCGGGAGTAGGGGAAGTGGTGACTACTCGCCTGGGACTACCTCTTGATAAGACCACCTAGTAATGAGGGCTTTTTGTTCTTTAAGTGATCAAACTCTCCCACTCCAGGAAAGGAGAGAAGGGGAAGCAAACACATATTTCTCGTGGACTGAGCACCCGCTGTGTACCAGAGACTATGTCAGCCACACGCACAGAGCTCATAGTTAAATAAAATGAGAACATTGATGATCTCATTTGGTTCCTGTAACAACCCTAGGAGGTAGTGATGTCTGCCTCCATTTTCCAGATGACAAAGTCAAATTAAAAGTAAATGGCAAAATAGGGATTTTCAGCCTCAGCCCTTTGTGACTCCAAAGCCACAAAGTGCTTTTTCCACCTCCCACCTCCCAGACGGACTCACCCAGTCCTGAATTCCACTTCAGCATTCTCACAAGTTTCTAGCTGATGCAAGCTCCTTTCCATTCAACAGTCATTGCCTGGAAGCCGAGTGTATGTGCCAGGCTGTGGGGGTGCACTGGGGACCAATATAACACACAGCTCTGCCCTCCCATGGTCCCAGGCTCCTCAGCAGATAGAGGTGGCAGCCTTCATTTCACTAGGAAGTGGTACAAGCCACTGGCATTCCCCTGGCATTGTTATGAGTATTCAATATAAAGCAGGGGTCCCCAACCCCTGGACACAAACCAGTAGGAACAGCCTGTTAGGAACCAGGGAGGAAGGCAAGGCAAAAATTCCAAAAAGGAAACTGGCATTTATTGAGTGCTTACTGTATTACAGGCATGTTCTAAATGCATTATACCAGTGGTCCCTAACCTTCTTGGCTCCAGAGATGCGTTTTGTGGAAGACATTTTTTCCATGGACAGTGGGAATGGCAAGGGAGTGGGGGGTGGTTTCAGGATGAAAATTCCACCTCAGATCATCAGGCATTAGCTTCTCATAAGGAGTGTACAACCTAGATCCCTCGCATGTGCAGTTCACAATAGGGTTCATGCCCCTATGAGAGTCTAATGCCACCGTTAATCTGACAGGAGGCAGAGCTCAGGTGGTAACCCTCTTCACTCACCCACTGCTCACCTCCTGCTGCACAGCCTGGTTCCTAACAGGCCATTTCTATGGGTCTATGTCCAGGGGTTGGGGATCCCTGCTTTATATTGAATACTCATAACAATGCCAGGGGAATACTCTCTTGTTATCCCTCATGTTACACGTGGAGGGATCTGAGAGTCAGACTGAAGCTGTCATTTCTGCATAATCACCCTGCTGCTGCAAGGGCAGAGGCAAGACCAAGTCAGCCTGAAAGCAGAGACTTTGAGAGACTGAACCATTACATCAAACTGGAGGTTCAGGAAAGGCTTCCTGGGAAAAGGTAACTTTTGACCCCAAATAGTTCCTGAATCTCTTTCTTCCAGGACTTCTTACAAAAACAGAAGGGAATTACTTGAATTACTTGGAGATTTTTAAAAAAGACTTCCCTAGATTCGGGTCCCATGAGAAGTGACATTCTCCCCTCAGCGTGCCCTAGGCATTGCCACTCTCCACACCTCGCCCATCCCCTTTCCTTTCTATTTCCATTTGCCTTCTCCCTCCTACCCTAAGGGTTCAGCTCAGTTATAGCTTCCCCTAGGGCCTTCCAGCAGGGACCAGCGACCACCCGTGCCTTTAACTCCTCCAGTAGGTTTCCAATGTAGAGATTGGGGGTAATAAAAGGAGACTTATGAATGGTTCAGTATTTATAAGGTGTTAGGCTGGGAGTTTTACATAATTATTTCCTTTAATCTCACTTTGTCTTACCACTATTGCACGGAGCAGGTGTCAGCATCCCACAGAAGAGAAAACCAGACATACAGAAATGTTATGACTTGCTCAAGATTGCCCAGCTAGTGACCAGAGTGAGAATTAATTTGTCTGACTCTGAAGTCCACATTCTTAGTTTAGTGTGCCTGGTAGGTTGTTTGTCTCCTGTGGGTGTGTGTCCAGGAGAGACTGGAAAGATATGGTGCACTCTTTGCATGCAGAAATAGGGTTATCTGTATCTTCTGCACCTGCACTGTACTTGGCATATAATAATTGCTTACTAAAATTTATCAAATAAATGAATATTTTACACGTTCCTGTATCCTCAGTGTTCAGTAGAGTGCTTTATATATTCTAACATCTAATGAAGGATTTTTTTTCATTTCTAAAAATTAAGACAAATGTTTTATTAACAGTCAAGCTTAGACTAGGTGAGGTGGCTCAGGCCTGTAATCCCAGCAGTTTGGACGGATGAGGTAGGTGGATTACATGAAGCTAGGAGTTTGAGACCAGCCTTGCCAACATGGTGAAATCCTGTCTCTACTGAAAATACAAAAATTAGCTGGGCATGGTGGCACATGCCTGTAGTCCCAGATATGGTAGGCTGAGGCATAAGAATCACTTGAATCTTGGAGGCAGAATTTGTAGTGAGCCAAGACTGTGCTACTGCACTTCAGCCTGGGTGACAGAGTGAGACTCTTTCTCAAACAAAACAAAACAAAACAAAACAAAAACAACCCAAACCAACCAATGAACCAACCAAAACACAGTCTAGCATTAATGATTTTGCATCCCACCCATACACAAAATGCAAGACAGTGCTGTTCTTGCTAACATTTCATTGCTATTTCAAGTTCATTATTATAACCCCAGCAACTCCAGGCCTAGGTAGACAGTTAAATTCATCCAATTCTGAGTTTCACTCTTAACCCCTTCTGTGACATGTGGATGGCTCTAGAGACCCAGGTTTATGGAGCAGTGTAATATGATGCAAATGTGGTACCTCCAGTATCACATTTGGAAGGCTCTGCTCTTTCTTTAAGTAGTTTATTAATCTGATTATATCTGGTTAATCTCCCCATAGATTAGTTTCTTTAAAAAGGTGGGGGGTTTTAAATCAACGTTCTGATGTCCTATGGATCAGGCAAAAACCTTTGAGGTTTTAGTGAAGGATCTTTTCAAAGATGAAGATGAGTAAGCTTTCTTAATTAAACCCCAAATTCAACAAGATGTGTTCCAGTGCTACCCAATAGTCCTGCAGTCATCACTATCCTTATAACATTAGGAGTGAGGCTCTTCCTGAAAGGCAGAAATGCAAGTTTTGATCCCCACATCACTACCTACAATATAAAGTATGATGAAGAATAAATGATAGCTACTCACCTCAAAATATTAAGAACAAGGACCTTTCAGGTGCTATATAACACCTATAACAAAGCCTTTCTCTGAGAGCTACGCCTGTGGCTAGAAGAGGCACTTTGCAGAGCTGCACTGAGGGGAAAAACTGACCCTTAAAACCCATTCTCATGCAAGCCTATTATTTAGAGTTACAAGGGTAACCAAAAGAAGAACTGCAAATGCCATATAGATGACTCCTAATTGCAAGCGCACCCTGGGGGAAGGCAGGGTGTCAGTGGCTAGGCTTTCATTTCACCCAGCAGAAAGGCAATACAAACTGTGTAAAGCTGATAGGTGACTTTGGAGCAGTTTAAGCATATACTATTTAGTGATGTGGACACAACGACTAGAACTAAAGACAAAAGTAGTTCAATGTGGTTGTGTCAAGGGACAGGATTTGGGGTTGAGGAAGGATTTTGCTGTTTACTATAAGATCTCCTGCATTATTTTATCTTGGAATCATTTGTAAGGATGGATATCCTTGATTTTAGAAAAATTTTTTGAAGTCCTGCTTTTTGCCTTCCTTGTTCTCCAAGAAGTCACTGCTTGTTATTTGGGGAGTTTGGAACTATTCCTGCCTTTCCATTCAGCTACCTCTCAATCTGTGGCTTTCTGATAAATAAAGGGTACCAGTGGAGACTGGGCTGTGTGTTATGTTCATCCCATACAGTAAGGGGTCCTAGGAGCCATCTCTCTAGAAGTGGCGGTGCAGGAATGCCCCACTTTAGTGTTTTATTGATGGTTTAAATCACAACTGTTTTCAGAACAGTTCAGATCTGAAACCTGTGTGATTTTAAATTTTCTAGTAGCCACGTTTTAAAAAGCAGAAAGAAAAAAATGACAACAATTTTAATGATGTTATATTTATTTCATCTAGAAATATATTTTATTTATCTAAAATATTATAATGTTGCTACCTAATATAGAAAAAGTATTCATGGGACATTTTATATTCTTTTATTTTTCCTCCTAAGTCTACGAAATCCAGGGCACATCTTGTATTATATTTATGGTACATATTAATTCAGACCAGCCACATTCCGAGTCCTCAATAGTCACATGTGGCTGTTGGCTACCATATTGGTAGCACAAATCTGGATCTTTCAGTTTCTCCAACCAAGCAACACACACTCTGGCCTCTTCTCATATGTTCTTCCCTCTGCTTGGGGCATGCTCCCCACCACCCCCAACCCATTTTGCTGGGCTGACTTTCAAATCAGAGGTCACTTCCTCCTGGAAGTTCCCCCTGGTCTGAGTTAAAGGTCCCTCTTACATGCTGCCATGGCATTCTGTAGGGTACTATTAAGATACATATTAAATGGATTGTAATTACTTGGGTTTCTTGGACTTTAACTCCGTCTATATCGTGTTTACCACTGAGCCTCCAGTGCCTAGGATGTGCCTTGTACATAGCAGAAACCCAGCAAGGTATGCAATTTTGCTTGCTAAAATAAAACATCCTTTAGGCCCTGGACATCGATCTGCTCAGGGATGGTCCTAAGAAGCAAAGAAAAACTAGCTTCTCTCTTCACACCTACCCAAAAGAGCACAGAAGAGCACAGACTTTGGAGTCAGTCAGGCCTTGGTTCAAATTCTGATTCTACCCCTTAACAAAGCTGTGTCCTGGTCAAGTCCCTTTACCTCTCAGAGGCTTAGTTTCTCCATCTGTAAAACGGGGCTATCAATCTGCCACGCATAATTGTTGCACAGATTAAACAACTGATATAAGCGGTCTAGAATAGTGCCTGGCACATGGTGAGTACTTTACACCCAGTTTCATTAAATTAAAGTAGCCATCAATTACAACTGCATAAATAATGAGATACATCATTATTTCATGAGCCACTGAGAAAAGGGAACAATAACCTCCAATGACAATGTCAGTTAAACTATGACATGCCTTCAACTGTAAGATGCATCCTAATTTCAGAGATGCTAAAAAGTTAAGGTAACCATCTTAAACTCAATGACATTTGATAAGTGATTCTCCCCTCATCTTTCTCCCTGGAGAGTTACTGGACAGAACTCTTAGGTAGAGGATGCTGACCTCTGACCTGTGTCACATTACATGTAGCCATGGAACGTGGGTTTCACGAGGTGCTCTAGAAACTGTAAAGAAAGAAATGGCTATTTAATGAATTCCCATCACAGGCCAGCCATTTTCCTTACATTATTTCAATTGCTTCTCAAAACAATCTTATTTTGTATATTTCTCATTTTTAAGAAGAGGAAATGGCAGTTCAAAGAGGTTAAGTTGTGTAGCTAGTACATGGTGGAGCCAGGCCTGGAACCGGGGCCCATGTCACGCACCGCCCCACTGCCTCCACAAAACTCAGTTTCTAAATGCCTTAAATCTCGAGGTTGGCTGGCTGTTCTGAAAGCCTCGTTAGCAGCATCCTGTAAATGCGCTGTAAATGCCCTGAACTCCTAAAACAAGCTCAGGATCAAACCATCAGCCCTGAGCTTATTAGATTTAATGCCAGGAACAAACTTTGAAACAACAGGTTAAGGAGACCCCTGCAAAGATCTGAGGGAGAAGCAGAGCCTGGCCCTCCAGGGGCAGCAGGCTGGCAAGACAAGGCTGTACACAGCTTGCCAGATCCGGTATCAGTGAAAGGGAAGAATGCCGGCTTCCTCCTCAGCATCTGCAAGCTCCACGGCACCCCACTGTGTGAGGGGGAAATGAGGAAGGGCCTGAGATGCTGAAATGGCCAGGGGTGCACTGGTGGTAAATGTGGAATAGGGGGGATGTTAGGAGGGAAGCCCTAATGTGGGGAAGTCACCCAAGCTTGTCAGTGCCTGAAACATACACATCAAATGTAAACACCTAGATGGGTGGCAGAGACTAAGGACAGAAGGCAGAATTTGGTTAGATACTGGGGACCAAATTTGCTCACAAATTCATGTGAGGGTCTTTTGCAGTTTTTTGCTCCCTCAGATTTGCTAAGGCTGAGATGACATGCTGGCCCTGCAATAATTTAAGATACAGGAATTTCCTTACAAAGTTCAGTGTCTTTCCACAAAGTCAAAGACACTGCTGATTTGATCAAGTTGCTGATTTGATCATCTGAGGAAGTGTATACTTCATGGGAGTTTCTCAAGCTTCTTCTCTGTTTAAAGTAGTTCCCTGCATCCTCTTTATATTTTTTGAGATGAAATCTTAGTAAAATGGTTAAGAGAGGACCTAGTCTGGTGAAGTGGAAGGCAGGGCTCACCAGGCCACCCCTCCTCTCCTATCCCCTGGAGAAACTCCAGCACTGGGCAGAAGAGAGACTAAAAACCACTGAGCTGGCACTTCCAGCTGTGGCATTTGATGAGTCTGCTATAAATTGGGGGGAAAAAGGCTTAAACATGTAACAGTGGAAGCCTGTTGTAGTATAGAGGACGCTGGTTTGGTTCACCAAGAAAGCAGCACTTTCATCTTAGTTTGGCTGTGAAATGAGTTTCCCTAGGGTTTGGCTTTGGCATGGGTTCTGGGCCCCACCCCTCACTTGCCATGTGACCTTCGCCAGAAGACTTCTCCCTGGGCCTCAGTTTCCTGCAGGGAGCTGGGATTGCTCAGTGGCTCTCGTACAGTGCTCAGGGGAATCCTGGAAGTAACCCTCCCTCGCTTCACCACTTTATCCAGAACATCTCTGCTTTTCTGTATTTCATATATTTTGGATCCCTGTAAAACTTGCTTTGAAGATGTCTTTGTGGTCAGTAAAAGAAGTTTGAACTCTGACAGACTGAATCATCTCCTACATTCCTTCCAGCCCTGACATTCCCTGACTCTAAAAATCACCAAGTTACAATCTATTCATGGGAATAAACAATCCTCAAAGAAGTTGGAAGGTGCTGGATATTTGTGAGCAGGGTGTGTGTGTGTGTGTGTGTGCATGCACGCACGTGGGGGGGCATGTACTTGTGTGTGTTTAATCCTTCAACATTTACGTGTGTGTGCCTGTGCTTCTCAAACGCAAGCCACATGCAAACATTTCCCCTGCAAAGTTTGGTGCTTTCAAGTTATTTATGTGCAAAAGATGCCTGCAGGCAAAGCAGGGCAAGCATGTTTCTGTGCCAGCCCAGAAATGTGCTTTGCACTCCTCAGGTGAGAAGACACTGCTGCCCTGCAGCCTGCAAACAAGGAAACCAGTTGAGAACAACACAAATCCACCAGAAGTATTCACACCCTTGGTTTCCTCATTTTCCTGCTGGCCTTGTCTCCATTCCCCAGGCCTTCCCTGATTCCTGCCCATCTCTCCAAGATAGAAAAAGGAGGGCAGAAAATGCAGCCCAGTAACCATTTCAAAACAGTGACATGATGCTAGAACAGTCATTAAGTCCACCGCACACTTGTTCACGTTTCCCAAGCCTTGCTCGGTAAAACTTCTAGACCCAGGGCCGTCATAGTGCCACAGCTGCAGATGCAGCCTGAGGGCAAATAGAAGTTGAGGCTGGTTCTCCCTAGGTGACAGGTAATCCTTAGCATCCTGTACAGACAGGCCTCCTGGTCCGGCCTAAGAACCCAGCAGAAGGGAGCAGATAACAGCAACATCAGACCATGAATAAATCAAAAGTAATTTCCATTTCTCTTTGGATCTTATGGGCTTTATGTGGGGGGAAGGTATAGCACACATGCTTTTCTGATTATATCTTCATTATGCCACCTAAAAACAAGCAGATAAACAGACTGTAAAGCTGAAAGAGACCCTGGAGGGCATCTCACCACCCTCCTCATTTTAAGGGCAAGAAAATCGAGACCTGGTATGGGACGGATCCTTGCTGAGAACCATCCTGCTATACTACCTAGGAGACTGGACCTCAGGCCGCTGGCCATTTCATTCAGCCCCAAAGCCGTCACCAAGTATACTTACACAGTATGCTGTGGCCTTCACTTGCTAATGGCATACTGTATGAGTGATGAGGACAGGAGGGACCTGAAAGCCAGCTCACACTCTGCTCACCCAGCCTTGTGCCCTGGTGCAGGGCTATGTCTGCCTGGAGGAAGGGCATTGTCTTCTAGTTTGCACAGAAGGGCTAGCGGGGTCTCCAGGAGACAGGAAGTGTTCACAGAGGGGAACACTGAAGCCCTAAGATGAGTTTAAGAGCAGAGAAAGAAAGTGCAGATCTTTTGAGGGGAGTGGGAAAATGTGCAAAGAGCTGCTGTTAGGGATTCATCAGGCATGCATCTTTCTCCTAGCCCAG
Organism: Rhinopithecus bieti; assembly: GCF_001698545.2. Taxonomy (NCBI): domain Eukaryota; kingdom Metazoa; phylum Chordata; class Mammalia; order Primates; family Cercopithecidae; genus Rhinopithecus; species Rhinopithecus bieti. The sequence continues at coordinate 904,572 of NW_016812346.1, read as the reverse complement.
GGCCAGTGCGCCCTGATGCCTGGGCCTTTACTCAAGGCCTCTCCAGAAAGACCCAGCCAGAAACATGCTCTTTGGATCCCATCTTGGAATAGAAGGTTACAGAACCCACCCCTCCAGGCCTCTCTACAGCTAGTTTCCAATTGCCCTGTCGTCCTTAACAGGAGACTTTGGGGTCCTCTACCACTGCCATACTCCTTGCTGCTTTGGGGGTACCTTTTGCAGCCTCCCCTGTCCCTCCTAGCAGGCTTTTTTCTCTGCCCCCCACATTCTGGGGAGAAGGAAATCACCCAACAGAGAGGAGGGGAGACCTACCCCAGCTGCTTTGCCCACTCCTGGCAACCACCCCTCCCACCATCCCTGAACTTCTGCTGCCTCAGGAAAGGGCTGAAGATACAGATTCTAAATATAGGTACACCCCCACCCCCAATCCTCCTGCCCAGCTAATATTAGCCTTTTTGTAGAATCCACTGACAGCATTATTCCCTTTTTTTGGCTGTGCTGGTGGGAATTCTTCTGCTTACAGTAAGGAGTGAGGCAGACTGAGCCAGCAAAAGTCTGCGGAACACACTGAGCCGGATACAGAGAGAGCTCTGCTACCAGGGGCTGTGCCAGGTGATTTATGGAGCTCCTTTTCAGACACAAGATTTATGATTCTGCGAACAGGGAGTTTTGGGAAATGGGCAGGGCATCTGGATGAGGATGGGTGGTTCTGGTTAATTGAATTTGTCAGCTTCCAGATAGAGGGGGCACTAACAGTTATTGACGATTTACTCTGAGCCAGGAACGCTGCTAAGGATTTCGTGTACATGATTTCATTGTATCTTTACAACGGCCCTATGAGGGGGTAGAATTATCCCTATTTTACAGATGAGGCATTGAGGCTCAAAGAAGTGAAAGTACTTTGCCCCCTGACAATGTCTAGTCAACGCAAAGATGGGATGTGAACTCAGGTCTTTGTGACTCCAAAGTCCTGGCTTTTCACCACGTCATCAGGCCTGTTTGTTTCAACACTGGCAGAAAATCTTTTGAAAATGGTGTGAGTGTGCTACTTCTGCATGGTCCATAGTTGGGGGCAGGGAAGCAAAGTGCTGATTTTGGAGTGAGGGGATGTGAACTGGGTGCCTGCTGCTGTGAGGCCGACTTGGAGCAACTTATTAGGCCTGTCTGAGCCTTAGTTTTTCCACCTAGAAAATAGGAGTGCAGATAGAGAAACCCCAAAGATGCTTTTGGCCCTGACTCTTGGAGTCTGCACAGTTTTCTGAGGGTCTTCTTTATTTTGATGGCGAGTTCTAACCATCTTGGCCCAGAAATGCAGCTTGAAATGAGCACAGTGGCATGAGGTGAGGGCAGAGAGCAAATTGAACATGTACTGACCAGAAGGCTCCCTAAGCAGCCTTCCTGCTGAGATCTCACTGTCTTGCAACTCCTCTCTACAAGGTATAAAAGAACAAAAAAGCTAATTCTGCCTGAGGCAGTATAGCACAAACAAGGTCCTCCTGGTTTCTCAAATTCACTCAAAGAAAGAGAAAGCAGATATGAGAGAGAGCATATAGATCTGGAGTGACTGGTAATACATGGGGGAAACAGTAGGTATTGATTTCATTCCACTGCTTATTTTCCCACCTTGTTCCAATGAGGATTCAAGGCAGGGGCACTTAGGAGTTGGTGATACCTAAGGGGTTTGCAAGGCCATTCACTGAGAAAGGAATAGAGTCAATGATGATAGCTGATTGAGTCTAGAAACACAACGTTATAAGCTTGTCTCCATCAGGAAAATGAGACTGGCCAGACAAATGGACTGATTTGTCAATCTGATGGCTGTCCTACTGGCTTATTTTTTGGCACCTGGAGAAATGCACCCTTTGGGGCAGTCCACCTTGCTGTCAGCATTGTGATGGAAGGCTCAGGAGGAAAGACCAGGGTCTGCGTGTGATGGGGAAGCCGGCAGGAGCTGTTGAGAACCTCTTGAAAGAACTCTCTTCCCAGACTCCAGACATTGGAGGAGCTTTCCCATCAAAGCAGCATCAGCGGAAGCACCCGAGTTCTTGCCACTTCATCTTTGTTGTATTTTATTGACGTTACACTGATACTGAAATTTCATTTCCAGAAACCTTTCCTGGACCATTTCTCTGAGGAAAGAAGCTAGCCCATTAGTGAGCCACTCAAGTGGCCCGTGGCAGTCTCTCAGGAATTCTCAGAGCTTGCAGCTCCCGAGCGGTGCTGGTTATGTGTGTACATGTGCATGAGTGACAGACAAGCGCAGTGACACTGTCACTATCAGGAAATCACAAACAACAGGATTGTTTTCAAGGTGAGGCCTGGGCTCTTCATCCTCCAGAAACCAACAGAGCCTAAAGGGAAACCTCACAGGCACAGCCACGTGTGCAGACCCAGACAAGCGCATAGGGCCCATGACACAGATGCACCCAACATGCACCTCTGAGCCCAGACACACATGCCTGCTTGTAGGCACGTGCACAGGTGTTTATACCTTTAGATGCCTGCAGAGCCCTCACATCCCAGACACACAGGCGCACACTGGGGCCATGGAGGGTGGTCTCTACAAGCTGAAAGTTTACCACATTAGGGACTCCTTGGCTGAGCACCAGCTCTGGAGGATTTCCAATCTGATGATCTCAGAACTCCCTAAAGTGTCAATATGTTCATTTTCACAGCTGTTTCCTCATCAGCTTCTTCCCAGAAGGCCTTGGAGAGAGTACTCCAGGCAGAAGATGAGTAACACAGTCCTTTGGGAGCTTACTATCTTCTGAGAGTAGCAACAGGTAAGGTGGTGTTAAGGAGAGAGGCAGGCAGACAGGGAGACGAAGTGTAAACTTTCTCAGGGTCAAGTCTGACTTCTTTACTGTTGGATTCCCAGAGCCCAGCAAGGTGGGAGCACCTTGTACAGCTTCATAAATAATTATGTAATGAACTGATTCAGGGCTATTGCAGGCCAACCTTACTTGGTCTCTCTATATGCCTCTCTGCCACCCACAGTATCATGTCCACACTCCTTGTAGCCCGCCTTCCAGAGCCAAAACCTGTCTTCCTACCTCATGTCCTATCCCGCTGCCCCATACCTGCCTCTCTGCTCTTTATTCCCATTCCACTGAGCCTCTCCCCATTTCTCCAGGACTCCAGGGCCTTCCAGGTCTCAGGGCCTTTATGGAAACTTTCCCTCTGCATCCTTTTCTGTCTGGTGAGCTCTTTTTCACCCTTTCAGATGCATAGCAAATATCCTCTTGCTATGGTTTGAATGTGTCCTCTCCAAAAATCATTTTGAAACTTAATCCCCAATGCAACAGTATTAAGAGGTGTGACCTTTGGGAGGTGGTTAGGTTATGAGAGCTCTATCCTTGTGAATGGATTAGTGCCTTATAAAAGGGCTGGAGGGAACTAGCTAGGCCCCCTTTTGTTGCCTCTCCTGTTCCCTCTGCCATTTGAGGATACAGTGTTCCTCCCCTCTGGAGGATGTGGCAGCAAAAAGGTGCCATTTTGAAAGCAGAGACCAAGACCTCACCAAAAATCAAAACTGTTTCATCTTGATCTTGGACTTCCAGTCTCTAGAACTGTGAGAAATAAATTTGTTCTTTATAAATTACCCAACCTCAAGTATTTTGTTACAGCATTATTAATAGCTGAAGACACCAATCTTCTGTAGTTCTGACAGCTTTTCCTTCTCCTTCCCTGTCATCCTGAGTCAGAGTTCACTGCAGCCTCCAAAGGGCTCACAAAGGTCTGTCTTCCTCCTTTTGTGGCCATCTCTCCACAGCAAGCGGCTCCAGGTGGTAGGCATATCCCTTACATATCACTTACAGAGCCTGGCACTCAGTAAGTGAAGTTGGTGGAGACCTAGCAAGATGGCATCACAGCTCCAGGGTCTGGCTCTGGGCTTTGTAACCCCCTTAACTGGCCCCCTCCCATTTGAGTGGGAACAGGAGAAGCAGTGGATGCCACACATGGGAACCACATGGGGAAGGAAGCGAGCCAGAGCAGACTGTACTACACCTGCTTTAGGGCTGCTGCAATCACCCACGTCTGGCTCCGGGACACATAGGAGGCCGTGATTCCCATCTCTCCATGTCTCTGCCTCCCGGCCTGTGGCTCCTGAAGCCACCTGTCCCAATTAACCCTCCTGAAGCTCTTTTCTTGCGAGGCCCCTCGGTATGAAACATCATTAAGGACATATCTCTCCCAGGTTAAACTCTCCCAGTGCAAAAGAGATGCTGGTCTACCTTTCAGCTAGAAAATCTGGGACAGCCAGCCTGGGTTAGTGGGAGCAGGAGCTGTGGGCCCTGCCTGCTCCCTTAGGGAAGCCCAAACTAATTAATACCTGGTTGGCCCACTCGGCAAAATAAACACATAAAACGAGATGATTTAACATCTTTTTTCTTTATTGATTTATTTAGATTTCTAAAAGGTCACAGTCAATTCTTTTTTCCACTGGACAGAAACCTGGAATGAGTAAAGGGTAGAGAGCTGCAAATGGATTCAACTATAAAAACACTGGGCTGTCTTTAGGTGTCAAATGATGGCATTACGCTCTGCACATAGAGATGAAGGAGATGCAGCTCAGCCTTCCAGGAGCTTCCTTGTTCACATTCAGACTCAAAGGCAACTCCTTAGCACCTTTGATATGCCTGGGAACAGCACAGGGACCGTTACACTTACTCCTCTCAGCAATCCCCATAGGGAGGTATTATGATCATTTCTGTTTCACAGAGGAAGAAATGGAGACTCAGGGACTTCACTGATTTGTCTACGGTCAAGCAGCCAGTGGGATAGCTGAGCTTTGAACCCAGGTCTATGTAGCTCCCAACACTGATAGTCTTACTTTCCTAAGAGATTGGTCCATCTTTAGTCTAGTGGAGATTCTTGGAAGTTTCTGGAGAATGGTTTCTTAGTTTTAATTTATCATGACAACCCTAGGAAGGTAGGCATCAATGTCCATATTTTATCACTGAGAAAGTGAAATTCAGAGTTTTCTGCCCCAGCTTGGAAATCATAGTCAAGATCAGAATTAAAAACTTTTAGTTTGGCCTCTTGGTGATGTGGGATGGCTCTCTGTAGAGCCATGGAGGGAAGATAAGGCCCCTAGGGAGGGTATGCTTGGTGGCAAGTCCCCAGGAGGCCTGCATCCCATCTAAGGACAATTCTCCAAGGGCTACAATGGCATTTGTCACCAAATCTCATATCAATTCTGCCTCTCTGGCATAACTGGGTTCTAGAAAAAGGTCCCAAACCATTAAAATCTTTAATGTCCCAGGATAAAGTTCAGACTCCTTCACAAAGCATTCAGTTCCTTTAAGGTCTACCTTCTGGGGTCTCTCCAATTCAGCGCTGTACCTTTGAGCCCTTGTGAATGTCTCTGAATGTTCAGTTAGATTCTTCTCACTAAACTGCTGGTTCTGCTTGGGCCTGGAAGGCCCGGTCCCACAGGCCCACTAGGCGGATTCCTATGCATCTTTCATGATTCTGTGTGGATCACATTTCCTCTGACATTCCTCTGAACATGTAAAGATGCTGAATATCATTTATCATTAGGGAAATCCAAATCAAAACCACAATGAGATACCACTTCAAACCCACAAGGAAATAAAAAAGACATAAGAAAGTATTAAAAAGGATGTAAAACGATCTCTCCTTTCTCTACATTTCTGTGGCCCCCTTTATGCCTATGTTATAGTCTTGATCATGCTTGGTAGCAATTGTTTGTATAGAGTCCAATACCCCCTATCAGATTGGGTGGCCCTTAGGAGCAGAGACCCAGATGGATTTCTTTCTGTGTGACCAGATACTCCAGTACAGGGCCTGACACATGAAAGGAGCTTCATAAATCATTGCTGAATGAATTAATGAAATGACTGCTGAATAAATGAATGGCCACAATTCAAAACTCTTTTAGAAATGTTCAGGGACTGACAACATTATCTTTACTGCAGAGAAACTGCTGACTTCCAGAGTGCAATCTCATACTCTTGCTTCTCTGTTCTAACCAATTTCAGCCAGTAACATTCTTTCCTCATTTTTACGTGTTAAAAAACAACAAAAGCAAACACTCGATTCTTTTGTTAACCTGAATGCCAAGCTATTAATACTTGTGGGTATTTTTATTTTCTAGGAGGACAGGATGGATTCCAGGGGATATAATGGTGTAAGCATTGGTCTTTTTCAGCATGTGGTCCAGAGGCCAATCTCTTATCTGTTATGAAGGAGAAAGTTTTGTCTCAGTGGAGTATTTATTCAGGCATTTGTGTGGAAATATTTAAAATTGGGGGAAAAAAAAAACTGCAGGAAAAAGGCAGGAATTATAGCATTCTGTCCCAGGCTATGTCCCCAGTATTAAGCACCTTGCCTGGCATAATGGCCAGAGACTCACTGCCCTGTCCATAAGGAAATTTTCAGGCTTCAGTGCAGTATTGTTTCTGGCATTTATAGGTTGTTGTTGTTGTTTTTCTGACACAAGCACATGATAAGGCATAACTGTTAGCTGTAGTAAGCCTTGTTCTTATCACTACCTTTTAAAGCTTTCCAAAATACAGGCAAGATTAACACAAATTCTTTATAAAACTCTTACAAGAAATACAAAAGGAGGGAGCCCTTCCCAACTCATTCTATGAGATGAGCATTATTCTGATAGTAAAATCAGACAAAGACATTACACACACAAATACAGATAATATCTCCCAAAATAGAAAATATAAATTTTATAAAATATAAAAATCTTCAATAAGATAACATTGAATTGAATCCAACAACACATAAAAAGAACTATACACCATGACCAAGTGGGATTTATCAAGGAATTCAAGGTTGGTTTAACATACAAAAACCAATCATTGCAATAGATCACATGAAGACCATAAAAGATAAAACCACACGATTATGTCATTAGACACGGAAAAAGCATTTCACAAAATCTAACATCCTTTCATGAAAAAATCCAACAAACCATAAATAGAAGAAATCCTTAACTTGATAGAGGCCATCTACAAAAAACTCACATCTAACATTGTACTTAATGGTGAAAGACTGAAAGCTTTCCCCCTAAGATTAGAAACAAGGCAAGGTGACTGCTCTCATCACTTCTTTGAATACTGTACTGGAGGTTCTAACCAGGAAAATTAGTGAAAAACAAGAAATAAAGACATTCAGATTGGAGAAATGAAGAAATAAAACTATCTCTACTCACCAATGACAAGATCTTATATATAGAAAATCCCATAAGGAATCCACAAAAGAGCTATTAGAATAAACAAGTTCAGCAAGTTTGAAGGATACCAGATAAATGTATAATCAGTTGTATTTCTATACACTGGCAGTGAACAATCCAAAAATGCAATCAAGAAAATAATTCCATTTATAATAGCATCAAAAAGAATAAAGTATTTAAGAATAAATGTAACAAAAGTGAAAGATTTATACACTAAATATTATAAAACAGATTAAAAAGAAATTAAAGCAGGCTTGAGTAAATGGGAAGATATCTCATGTTTGTGGATTGGGAGATTTAATATTATTTGGATAAAAATAGTCCCCAACTTTATTTATAGATTTAATGTATTCCCTACAAAATCTCAGCTGGATTTTTTTTTTTTTTGTAGAAATGTACTAGTGTATCCTGAAATTTATATGGAAATGCAAGGAACACAGAATATTCACATAGTCCTTAAGAAGAACAAAGTTGGAGGAATCCCACATCTCAATGTCAAAATTTACTATGAAGCTACAGTAATCAAGATAGTGTGGTACTGGCATCTATATTGATATATAGATCAATGGAATCAAATTTAGAGTCTTGAAATAAACCCTCACATTTATAGTCATTTGATTTTTTGACAAGAGTACCAAGACAATTCAATAAGGAAAGAAAGTCTTCTCAGCAAATGATGCCAAGATAACTGAATATCCACATGCAAAAGAATGAAGTTTGCTCCAGACCTCACATAAGATACAAGGATTAACTCAAAGTGGATCATAGATCCATGTGTAGATCTAAAAATATAAAACTCTTAATAGAAAACAGGAATAAATTTTCATTACTTTGGATTAAGCTATGGTTTCTTAGATGTGACACCAAAAGCACAAGTGACAAAAGAAAAAATATAGATACATTCGACTCTTTCAAAATGAAAAAGTTTTGTGCTTCAAAAGAATATTATCAAGAGAATAAAAAGACAACTCACAGAATGAGAAAAAATTGCAAATCACATATCAGATAATTATATCCAGAATATATAAAGAACTCTTATAACTTAACAATAAACAACATAAAACCCAAATTAAAAAACAGGCAAAGGACTTGACTATTTCTCCAAAGAAGACAGAAAAAAATGCCAATAAGAACATGTAAAGATGCTGAATATCGGCCAGGCATGGTGGCTCACGCCTGTAATCCCAGCACTTTGGGAGGCAGATGTGGGCAGATCACGAGGTGAAGAGATCAAGACCATCCTGGCCAACATGGGGAAACCCTGTCTCTACTAAAAATGCAAAAATTAGCTGGGTGTGGTGGTGGGAGTCTGTAGTCCCACCACTACTTGGGAGGCTGAAGCAGGAGAATTGCTTGAACCTGGGAGGCAGAGGTTGCAGTGAGCCAAGATCACGCCACTGCACTCTAGCATGGCAACAGAGTGAGACTCTGTCTCAAAAAAAAAAAAAAAAAGAGATGCTGAGTATCATTCATCATTAGGGAAATCCAAATCAAAGTCACAATAAGATGCCACTTCAAACCCACAAGGAAATAAAAAAGACATAAAAAGTATTGAAAAGGATGTAAAAAATTAGAAATGTCATACATTGCTGGTGGTATTGTGAAATGGCGAAGCTACATTTAAAAATAGGTTGGCAGTTGCTAAAAATGTTTATCATAGAGTTGCCATATGACCTAGCAATATCACTGCTGGATATATACCCCAAAGAACTGAAATTTATGTCCACATAAAAACTTGCCCATGAATGTTCATAGCATCATTATTCATAATAGTTAAAAATAGAAATAACCCTGATGTCCATCAACTGATAAATAAACAAATTGTGGTATGTGTGTGTGGGTGGGTGGGTATGGGCATGGGTATATCAGGAATAAAGTATTGATTCATGCCACAACATGGATAAACCTTGAAGACATTATGCTAAGTGAAAAAAAAAAAAAAAAAACAGACACAAAGGCAACATCTTGTATGATTCCTTTTATATACAAGGTTCAGAACAGGCAAGCCCATAAAGAGGGAGAAAGTAGATTAGTGGAGTGGTTGCCAAGGGCTGGGGGGAACAGGGTATGGGGAATGACTGCTAATGAGTACAGGGTTTCTTTTTTGGGGTGATGAACTGTTCTAAAGTTAGATTGTGGTGATGATTGCACAACTCTGTGAATAGACTAAAAAAACACTGAATTGTTACTTTAAAGGGGTAAATTTTATAGCACGTGAATTATATCTCAATAATGCTGCTATAGAAAACAAATGCAAGAAACAGGCTATGGGGAATGTGGAAAAAATGGAAACAGCTGACTTGCTAGAAGTGGTGCAATGAAAGGTGATTGTATTTCTGTTTTCTTTTATTATTGTTTTCATGTTGCTTGCACAATAATAATGTGAAAAAAAAGAGAAAGGGAGCGAGAGAAAATGAAATAGAGAATATGAACACTCACTTTGGAGTCCAGGAGTCTAAGGCCATCATCCCTTGCTCTACTAGTTACTATGTATTCTGGATAAGTGGCTTCACCTTTGGCCTCAATTTTTGTTTTCTAGAAGTGGAAATAGGATGGGCGCGGTGGCTCATACCTGTAATCCCAGCACTTTGGGAGGCAGAGGCAGGTGGATCACCTGAGGTCAGAAGTTTGAGACCAGCCTGGTCAACATGGTGAAACCCCATCTCTACTAAAAATACCAAAAAAAAAAAAAAAAAAAAATTAGCTGGGCGTGGTGGCGGGCACCTGTAATCCCAGTTGCTCAGGAGGCTAAGGCAGGAGAATCAATTGAACCCAGGAGGCAGAGGTTGCGGTGAGCTGGGGTTATGCCATGACACTTCAGCCTGGGCAACAAGAGTGAAACTCCGTCTCAAAAAAAAAAAAAAAAATTAAAAAAATAGAAGTGGAAATAACACTAACCTTATAGAACTGCTGTGAGGATTACATAAGCAGATATGAAGCAGGTACCCATCATTCTAATTTTCTTTCATCTTCATTTATTTCCTCAAACAATTATGGAGCATCTATTACATAATTGGGAAATAGATGAATTAAGATTGGACCTCATTCTTAAACATCTTGGAATTTAGAGAGGAAAACAAACACATAAATAAATTTTAAAAGTTCATCAGGAAACTTGATAGCCACAAATAGCATGTTGGATAAGCTATCTGCATAGACCAAATACATTCAGGAACTTGTGTTGGGAGCTATTGGTGAAGGAGCCAGACCAAGAAATAAAAACTCATAGGAGATAGAACTTTACATTGGCATATGTTTGTTGCAAAGTGTGCTTTCATGTGTATTATCACATGCAATTCTCAGAGAATGCTACTAAGGAAAGTAGTATTGCCCTACTTTATAAATGTGAAGACTAAATCTTGGAGAGGTCATGAGTGTTCTGGTTTTATAAAACCAGCACATGGGGCAGGATGCCTTTCACTCTGCCCTGGTGGCCTCTTCTGAACATTCTTGGTTACATGCCACTAGAAAGGAAGATGGAATGGGTCAAGTACCAGTAAATGAAGAGGAATCTTCTCCAAGTCATGGCTGGTAGAAAGTACTGGGTATGGAACCTAGTCCCCTTAGGGTCCAGTGAGAAAGCATGCCAGATGATGACACTAGGACCCATCCAGCCCTGGGTCATCCAACAAAGATGTAATGCACTCCTTGAGGAAATATCCATGTTCTGTAGATCATGAATGTCTAGCAAACACTCCTCTAGCGATCACACTAAGTAATGAGTTGAGGGTGAGGAAGGGAAACATGCATCATTTATAGAGCACCTACATTATACTCCCGGTTCCCCAGTAAGTAGGGGGCTTGAGGCATTATAATGGCTATTTTCAACACTGACACTGAGGTAACACTGAGGACCAGAAAGGTCAACTGACTAAGGTCACATAGCAAATCTGTAGCAGAGAAGAGAGTGAGGACTCAAATCAGCCCATCTTTTCACTCATCATGAGGATTCTAGATTCTTCCGTATGTAAAAAAGTCATTGTCTCAAGGGCAGAGCAACAAACTGTCAGAGCTCAGAAGTCACACTGCATCAGGAAGCTGTGGGACCCATGTCTGCTATTTAAGCAACACTAAAAACACATCAGCCCACGCCTTAAGGGTGAAGGAGTGGGATACTTAGCTGAATATCTGGTACAGAATAGGGCCTCAGTGGGTACCCCAACAGCTTAATTGATCCTTGGTTTCAATGGAACTGGCCCTCAGCTAAAAGCAAAAGACCTCTTTACCAAATACCTCTTTCTTGAAGGAGAAGGATGGCAGATATAGGCACAAGCATTCAGCACAGAAATCCAGGTGGGTCCACCTCTGAAGCTGCTAGGCTTTTGGCACCTGGCCAGCTGGACTGACCACAGTTCTCATTTATCAAGAGCCATAACCAGTCCATTACTTGGCTTCAGTGTCTCCCCAACCCGTTGACCCTGACAGTGAGTTTGTGATCCCAAAGGCTCCTTACCACTGGAATATCTTCAGAAGTAAATGAAATGGTAAGCTAGTAGACTTCAAAGCCAGGCTGTGCCCAGCACTCTATACTCCGTTCAGTGAAAGCAGAAATGGCCCCAACTCACCCACTGGGGTGAAGTAACTCTTATCACTCTGCAGTGATTCACAATGACCTGCAGAATTGACAATCAAAGTATGTAGACTGCTCAACTGATTCCTCAGGGAACTCTGGCAAAGCTCAGTAAAGAGAATCCAGATTCATGAAGAGATCATCCCAACAAAGATTTCAAAGGTACGGAAGAAAGAGCACAGGCTTTGGGAGACAACAGACCTGTGATAAATCCCAGCTTATCTCCAGACCCATGATAACGCCTGGCTCTGTCTCTTGCAAGACGTTACATCTTCTAAAAGCATCTTCAGAGAGCTAAGCGTCAACTTCTTTACTAGCTAATGTGAATGTAATTTGCTGTTTTTATGGAGGCCAGAGGGGTTAAGCAGGTGGACAGATTTAGCGGATGACTGGTAATATAAAACAAGGGGGAAGAAGGGATGTCTAAGGTGGGCTGTTGGTTGAAATAAGAATGGGTGAGGTGACAAGAGAGTGTGTGGTCAATAAAAAGAGGGAAAAAAATGAACCACAGGGAAAACTGCATTTACTAAGGTAAGGGGAAAATAAGTCAGAGCTTGAATGAAGTGTGGTGAGAGGGCATAATAAGGAAAAATAAGAGAAAATCTTGTCTTCCAGGAGACATACAGGGAATTGTCTAAGGTTTACCAACTGTTTGATCTTGAAAGAACAATCATAACACTCAAGACTTATTATGACACCATCAATAAATGTTTCCTACACATGTAGAGGGCAAGGGTAGCAAATAGGGTCCTTTTTCATGAGCAAATTCCAGCTGATTGATAATGTATATCTAAAGTATCGTGTTTGAAAAAATTCTGAGCCCTCATCTGAATGCAGTGGTAAAGAGTTGTTTCAACAGTGGTGTTTGCAGGGTAGTGGGAGAAAGAATGGCAGCCCACAGGCCAAATGTAGTTAATGCCACTCTGACTACCTCCTTTGGGACTGAGACACTCATTCCTCCAGCTGCAGGGACTTTTGCTGTTGGCTGCTGACAGGTATCAGTTAAGTCCCTCTCCAGGAATGGTCTTCAGCCCAAGAGAGCTGTCACCTGTGGGCAGTCCACAGCTGTTATTGCAGTGGGCAACAAGGCCAACTCGCTTTAACTCAATGTGAGACATCTGAAGACCATCCCAGCTCGAGTTCCCTGTGGAATCAGCTGACATTTTTGTTGTGATTGCCTTGCAGCTCAACTCTTCCCTTTCTTCCCTTACTCCCTTATAGGTGCTGATCCTAAGAGCATGCTCCAATAAACTTTCTGCATGCAAATCTCTGTCCCAGAGTCTGGTTCTGGGGAATTCAACCTAATACATCAAGTATTTGCCATTCCTGCACAAACTATACCTCTTTCTGCTTAGCTAATAGTTTGTCATCTGTGTTTACTTACTCCTCAACAAAGGAAGACTCAATGTTAACCAAGGGGAATAATCTGTAATCCATTAGCTTTCTCTTTTTTCCTTGGTGGCAAGGTAACTCAAAGATAAGTTATTGATTCTTTCTTCTCTTTTGCCTAGGTTAGAGGTAAATTTCTACATGTTTTCCTTTTTTTTTTAAGTAGAGACGGGGTTTTGTCATGTTGGCCAGGCGGGTCTTGAACTCCTGACCTCAGGTGATCCACCCAACTCAGCCTCTCAAAGTGTTGGGATTACAGGCGTGAGCCACTGCTTCTGGCAGTTTCTACTTTAGTTAGACTTGGAGGCTCTCTAATCTATAAGTGATGGGTTGGCTCTATTCCTCTCATTCTCAGTCAGTTCTCCCAGCCTCCAACTCTAGAAGAGATAGCATGTATCCATGACTCACTTTTTAAAATCATTATAGATCAAAGGTATCAGTAGGAGGATGAACAATATGTGCTAATAACTCTCATTGGCATAATGCTTTCAATTTATATGTATGTAATATTTTATAAACATAGCAACTCTTTAAGGTTATTGTTATTTCTTTTGAGCAAAAGGAACAGGAAGGCGAAAATGATTTCCCAAGTCACCTAGAAGACTTATTGCAGAACCTAGACTAGAATCTGGGTTTTTTGGCATCCAATCAATCCAGTCACAGGCAGAAAGTGTCTACCTCTGCTGCTTTCTTAGAAATCAGTGTGTGATTTCTAGAAAACAATGGAAGTGGCTTGGGAACTCCCCTCACCATCCCTCCCTTTGTACCATTGCAGTATCCAGGATCTCGGTGGTGATCACATCCTGGAACAAGCATTGATGAGCATCCTGTAATCCAGAAGATGATTTAACAGTCCAGTGCTAGAATCCCTTATACCACCACAACAAATGACTGCCTTGTTCCTGTTTGGACCATTTTATTGATGGGAAACTCATTATTCAGAAAGTGGCTTATTCTGTGTTCCCTCATCTGTACAACTGGAATGACACCAAACTGGGAAAGGTATGACATTTAAATGAGAGAATGAATGCAAAGCACATAGTAGGTACTCATAAGGAATCCTCCCAGAAAAGCTGGCACATCTTGCTCATTTAGAGTTGTTTGTTTGTAAAGGCATAGCTGAGTGAATCTGGGAGCCGGGTCCACAGGCAGGCAATGAAGCATGCTATCTGCCTGCTAAAGAGACATGCCAGGGGCTGGGATGGAAAAGACAAACTCCAGCTTTCAGATCTGTCACTGCAAGAAAACCAGGGATTTTGCTGTGGTGTCACTGGGTGGGTGGTGGTGGTGGGGGTGGGGGGGAGCAGGTGGGCAGTAAACAAATAGCCAAACCCCACATGGCCATGTGGATAGGTGATATCCAGGTGACTCTGTGACCCTAGGATGGATGGGAAAGCACAGAAAACCCTTCTCAAAGACAACAAAACTGCTTTAGTTCTGTGTAGCGGTGGCTTGAAAGTTGATCACTGGTATGATATGCCTAAGTTAGGATGCAGCTGGCATGGAACAGCACGGGTTTCCTCTGTCCAAAGATTTGCAAACAAGAGTACAGTTCAAAACATTTAATAACTGATGTGGTACAGGCACACTGCCAATGAGAATGGACATTGGCTACAATCAAACAGCATGGTCATGGGGAGTGTGTCAGCCAAACATCCACCCTGGAAACAAGGAAGCCCACCCTGCAAACAGGGAGAAGAGGATCTGCAGGGTGGGGGCCTAGAAGTCAGTAGAAAATCTGCCTATCTCCTATGGAAATCCCAGAGAGGATTTCATTAAACTCTCAGGGCTCTGGAGAGCAAGATTTAAAAGCCATTGCTGGGGTGGGGTGGGGGGAAGTAAGTGCCTTCAGTGTCCAGCTTCCAGGTCCAGTATTGTTACTCAAGTGTACAGGGCCAGCCTCCAAAAGGTCAAAGCCCTGGTTCCACCCAAAGACAAGTCCATGAAGGCTCTGACAGGTCTTGTTCTGTTAATTAGCATACCTCTCCCTCTGCCAATAAGTGTTCATATGTAGTCTCCCCAAGCACTTGTTCCTGTTCTAGCTTTTATAGATGAGGGCACTAGCACTCCTCACTGCAATCCCAGGACTTAGAACACAGTCTTAATTCATGCAAATTGAGCTCTGGTGCTGGCAGGAGTCAGGGATCAGAATCCTAGTCCTGCCCAGGTTGTCCAGAGCCACTCCAAGCCCCTCTCTTTCCCAGCTCAAATGTGTCTCCTGGCTGCTGGGCTTTCACTAAGAGCACATGTTCCTGCTACCTTCTGAATGAAGTCACAGGGGGTCAATTAGCTTGCAGCAATGAAGCCAGCATACTGTTTCTTCAGCTTGCATAAGATGAAGCTCCACATGATGAAACAAGTCACTGGTCTATGAGGTCTTGGGGGAAGGCACTAGAAGCAAAAGCCCTCCCTTGAGAGCAATGCACCAAGACTTCCCCCTTTCTCCTGTCCTTGACCACCAGCGAGCATGCTGTAGTGGACTTGCCAAACCCAAGAAATACTCCCAGTAAATGCCAACGAAACATTTCCCCACTGTTCTCCACAGAGCTCAAAAGATTGTACCTCTCGAGGCTGATTTTGCCCCTACTTGTGTCTTACAAATTGGGTTTGTTCCCCAGTAAGTCACCTTCTTCTTGCTAATTCTATTAGTGGCTTTTCATGCTTTCATACATGACTACAGCTTCCCAGCCTTCACCAGCTTTGTCTCTTCTAAATGGAAACCTCACATAGCCCTGCATTAGAAGGCACTGGATTTGAATGACAGCTTCCCAGTAATTCTCGGAAGGAGCCTGTGGGCATTGGCTGTGGCTAGGGCACATGCAGGAACACCTGCAGGAGGCCAGTACATCTGGGTGAGACATTAAGCACCAAGCTTTCATGTCAGTCAAGCTGGATCCCATTCCCAGCTCAGCCACTTACCAGCTATGTAACATGGGAAAGTTATTCAAAACTCTTTAAGGTCTTTTATTTAGTGTAAAATGGTTTTAATAATAGTATCTATCTTATAGGGTTGCTTTGAGAAATAAGCAAAATCATATATATAAGGCACTTAACACTATGCCTAGGAAACAGCCATTTAGCCATTGTCAATATTGTTAATCATTCATTTATCAATCAGTTGCTATAAATTCTGTACCCTGTTAAGGGCTGAGACTCCCAATTTCTGCCCTCAGAAACCTCACAGTCTGATGGGAAAGGACCACAGGAGAACCAGCAGTTAGGATTCAGGATGGTAAGTACTTTATTAATAACCACTTTTTAAAACGCTATCACTAATGGGTGACAACCATTTTTTGCTAACCCCCATGTGCTACACGCTTATGTAAGTCAAGTGCATAAGCTTTCTAGTCTAAATACGTGAGTTCAAATCCCAGCATTACCACTGAATAATTATGAAATCTTGGGCACATCAATTAACTTATTTGAAACTTGGTTATTTCATCTTATAAATAGGTATAGAAGTTAGAAAAAATAGGATGGGCATGGTGGCTCACACTTGGCAACACAGTAAAACCCCATCTCTACTAAAAATAAAACAATTAGCCAGGCATGGTGGTATGTGCCTGTGGTCCTAGCTACTCGGCAGGCTGAGGCAGGAAGATCACTTGAGCCCAGACGTTTGAGGCTGCAGTGAGCTGTGATCACATTATTGCACTCCAGCCTGGGTGACAGAGCAAAACACTGTCTCTTATTAAAAAAAAAAAAAGAAGAAGTTAGGAAAAAAATATATGTAAGGTGTCACTAGAGTGTCTTGTATATGGTAGGTGCTTCATAAATGTCTGTTGGCTAGAGTTGAAGTGCAGTGACTAAGGGGTGTTTGGAAAATGCATGCGAGATGGCTATTGTTCCCCACCCCTAGAAAGTCTGTCTGGGTGGCTTTGAAGGCCCAGGCAACATGTCCACCTAGGCTGTGAGGCAGGATTGTGATGCTCAGTGGCTTACCTGGTTTGAACCCTGCTCTGAGCCAATGACTGCAGTCACAGGGACCAGAGGCTGGCACACCAATGGGGTTACTGGCAAGACAGGCAGAAGGTTCTAAATAGGGCAGAACCTCCAGGACCAAGGTAGATAAAGGGCATGGGTGTGTAGGCAGAAAGAGGTTCTGAGCTCTCCCAGGCATCCCCAGTTTTGCATACCCCAGCCTCACATCATTGCCAGGATGGCTTATGCTTGCTCCAGGTCAGGCCTTCAGGGGCTGACAGTAGGCAAGTCACATAATATTTCTCTTTGTCCCAGAGAGAGCAATCCTAGTCCTGCCTTTAATGCATGGCTAATGAAATAATCAAATACAAAAGAACCTTGCAAAATATAAAGCACTACAAAAATAAGGCATTATCATTACTGACATCATGACTACTACTACTGCTGCTACAATTACAACTACTAATGACCACTATGATTTATCAGTCTCTATGTGTCAGTTATACTTTAAGATAATCACAAATCATCCCTATAGCCAATTTAGATAAATGATGAAGAAATTGAGGCTGAAAGAAACAAGGCTACTACCAGCCCCGTTATTGACTTTACATGAATTTGAAAAAAGATGTCTCTTCTTCTGGGCAGATGTAGCCCCTCCGGGACACACGGCTTGGGAGGTGGAATGCAGGCTGGCTTTTAGCCCCCAATAGCCCTTGAATAAGCAGGCTTGTGCAGGACACACCCTCATCATCAGTTTTCTGCAATCTCACAGAGAAGGTGAGTGGGCTGGTTCAGTAAGAAGCTAAGTTGGGGGCCAGGCATGGTGGCTGATGCCTGTAATCTCAGCACTTTGGGAGGACGAGGTGGGTGGATTATCTGAGGTCAGGAGTTCGAGATAAGCCTGGCCAACATGGTGAAACCCTGTCTCTACTAAAACTACAAAAATTAGCTGGGGGTGGTGGCGGGTGCATGTAATCCCAGCTACTTGGGAGGCTGAGGCAGGAGAATCACTTGAACCTGGGAGGTGGAGGTTGTAATGAGCCCAGAACCCGCCACTACACTCCAGCCTGGGTGACAAGAGTGAAACTCCATTTCAAAAAAAAAAAAAAGAAGCTAAGTCAAGACATAAATGCAGGCGTGTTCCATTACACAAAGCATGGGTACCCCAGGTGGGCAGTCGCTGCCTGGAGCCAGCATCTTCTAAGTAGACCACAAACACTGACTGGCCCTCTAGACACTCAGCCCTGTGCTGCTACTGTGGGGTGCACAAGCAGGGAGCGCATTGCCTCTGAGAAGGAGCAGAGGTACTCCTGCTCAGAATACACCAGCCCCAGAACTGAGACAGTGCCCAGAGAGGAACAAAACGGAACAAACCCAGTCCTGTTATGCGAATGAACATTCTTGTAGCAGGGCTTGATAAGCCTGTTGCTAAGCCTACCTTGCTTCCTGTCACTGAGCACCTGGCTCTTGGCTCAGGAAAGATAATCACTCTGGGAACCAGCTCTCCTCAGGAGACCTGGCAGAATGCTCGCAGTCCAGGGCAAAACCTGCCTTTCAACAGAGCTTCACCTCCTCCCATGTCAGACAAGGGGAAAGTCAACCCATAAGGGAAAGGGTTTGCACACACACAGCTCTGCTGAGAGCCTGCAGTAGTAAGTGACCGCCCCGAGAAAGGAAGGAGCCCCAGCTCTCCCAGCTCAGAGTGCTTCCTGAACAAAGACCCTAAGTGTCCTGCCGTGACAACTCGAGACACGGGACACTCAGGTTCCAGGAGCACCTGCAGCTATCATCTGTCAGTCCCAACACCAGCACTGTCTGTGCTGAGGTTCAAGCAAAGAGATCAGACAAGCACTGGGGTGGGAGTGGGGGCTGCAGAGGGCAGGTGAGGGGGAAAAGGCTTTGGAGAGACCAATATGAATAGCAGGCATTTTTGTCTGACCCCAAAGAAGAGGGCAAGGAAGAGCTGTGATCTGAGCCAAGATGAAAGAGTGATTGGCCTCCTCTACTAATCAAAGAGTTTAATGAGGCTTATTAAAAGCCCATTTCTAGGTGTTGTTGAAAAATTACACCCGTGTTTTTTTTTTTTGTTTGTTTTTTGTTTTTTTTTTTTTAAATAAGAACTGCCTTCTAGGGATTAAACACACACATACTCCCCAAAAATCCCATACCCCACACATTCAGTCACATTCCCACAAAACCTGTGTATCATGTACATTACAGCATTCTGGGTGCATCTACATCAACCATGGTCACAATTCACAACATCCACATGTATTGTAAGACATAAAAGCCAGATCACTGAGGTCATTCATGCACCTTTTGAAATTACAGATGTTGAGGGAACTCTAGAGCTTCATCCTCAAGGAGTTGTCATCCACATAAACAAACAGCATAGCCTCTAATCCACAGCATTCTCTGTGTCTTGCCTGAGGCAAGATAACTCAGCAAAAGCAGAAGCTACCAGGCTTGCTTTAGAGTCCAGGATAATTATGCTTTGGTAAAAAAAAGCAGCAGTTTTACAGCAAGGTCACTGCACAAGAAGGGGCTGGGGGGCTGTGTCACTCCTTCCACCCACGGTGGATTCTCTCTGATATGCTAAATCCCAGCCACTTGGTAGAGCCAGTCCCGGGCCTGGAGCAGGTTTCCCTTGGTTCTCAGCTTACTGCGAGCTCACAGCTGCCTTCACTCTCAGGCAGAGAAAACATTGCTTTCTGGAACAATCAGCTAGATGCAGAAAAGAATCCCTTGCAGAAAATTATTCCACCACCAGAGTGGTGCTGATCTCCCCAACAGGATACTCACTGCTAAGGGGTAGAATGCAACAATGACCATTCAGACGCTACAATTACCAGGTGGAACAGTCTGCTGTTATTAGAAACAAATGTTGTGGAATTAGTAAATCTGGGTTTCAAGCCTAGCTCTGATTCCTTACTCAAGGTATGCCTTTGGCCCACTCTTTCAGCCATCGTTTTCTCCTTTGCAAAATGGCAGTAACGACTTCCTTCTACCTTACAGAGTTGTGGGAAAGATCACAAAGTACCCTTCAGACTATATACCCCAAAGCAGAGGCTAGAAATTCTCATAAAGAGACAATAATGGGAAAATGGAGGAACTCATTGATTGGGTTGTGAACTCCTCAAGGGCCTATGTTGTATTTATCTTGTTCTCAGTGCCCAGTGCTGAGGCTGGGACTAAATACCCTGGGGAAAAACAGTGTGAAAGCAAGCAAGCAGAATGAGTGAATCCATGAGTTAAGTGGCTTGCCTAAGGTCACAGAGCAGGTCATTGCAGGACTTGAGCCCAGAAGTCCTGACCACACTAGTCCAGAGCTCTCTACTCTAGATGTATCAAACAGTTGGGTCTATTGAAGGGAGAGTGTCACAACAACTGCAGCATGGACCAGTTTTCAATAAGCCCCACTATTCCCAGAGAAACACCCAATGTTGGCCAGGTATGGCCTAAAAGGACTTCACAGACTCACTTGTTAAACATGTCAACTCCACACTGGGAACAAACAGAAGCCACAAGTGCAAGTAATACTCAATTGCCTCAAACTGGCTCATCTTATTTAATGACTTGTGCAATACTGACTTGAATTGCACAAAACAGAAAAGTCACAAGCCTGGGACAATTGATCTGGCAGGGGTTAGGTCTTGCAGACTGGAAGCATATCGTGTTTTGGGTTCACTTTCAGCATCATTACTTACCTACTGACCAAGTGTCCGAGAGATCACTAGCCCTCTCTGATTCTCAGTTTGTCCATCTGCAAAACAAGAAGACAAACACAATTAATTCCTTGAGATTGCTGGACTAAAATGCATCACAGGTTTTATGCCTAGAATTGGTTACCAACTACCTATGATTCCAGGTAGCTGGGAAAACTGAGTGGTCAGGCGCTGCAAAATAACTAAAACATGAGGTGCAATAATAAATTAAGCATGATAATGAAGAGTTATGTGTCAAGCAGGATGCTCCCTGATGGTGCCCAACTCTTGGCGCAGAAAATTCAGCCTTCCAGTCATTTGGGCACTTTTTACTTTTCATAGATGTCAAAATATAAAAGACCATTAAAAATACCAGGAGAAATAAAGCAAAGAAAAGGGCCACAATTTCGACACATTCACTTCCAACAATTTGGGCTTTTTTTTTTTTTTTGCTTTTTTTTTCCTTCTATACATAGAGTTTACCATTTTTCAGAGCAGAGGTTATCAAGATATACTATATTAAAAAGCACCATGCCAATCATGATTTTCCTCTCTCGCCACCTGTGTTAGGCCATGACCGTTGACCATTGCCCTTATTAACTCATTTTCCTTCCCATCCTTTTCATCATTTTCCCCAAGGCCTTTCCAGGTGTGTGGTCAGGTCTCTGACAGGCACTGTCCATACCTGAGCCCAGAACAGTGAGAAGCAAGCAATCTGTTGGAGGCCTCGGACTGGCCTTTCCCTAGTCTAGGTTCAGTTGCCTCATCTGAAAAATAGGGAACCTGGACAGGCTGGTCACAGATACCCTTTTTAACTTGAAAAGCAAGGCTAAGGAAAAGAGAAGGAAACTTATATATTTGAGTCCCTACTATGTGACAGCTATTGAGCTAATAATACCTACAGATATGATTTCATGGTCCTTATAAGCACCCTGGGAGATTTTATAGGCAAAAAAACTGCAGCTCAGCAAGGCTCAGCAAGCCGTCTAAGGCCTAATGCCATAATTTTGGTACCCCATTCATATTTTTGCCATAGCCATGTGTCACCTCTACTATCATTTACTAATTTTCCCAAATCAATTCATATTTTTTCTTAACTATATTTTTAAATAATTTTCAAAAAATATTTCTGCAGCTCTATTTCTGCCCTTTCTCTCCTATGAACAGCAACCTCGCAACTAAGACAGGTTCTGTAATTACAAAATGGTTGCTAACAATATGAAGGAATTTGTTATTGAAACCATTCGAACAATAGGAAGTCATAGGTGTGAGGTGCTGTGTGTATATATATATATATATATATATACACACATATATATACACACACACATACACACACACACACAATTTATTAAAATAAATTTTGGAGTTGAAAACGCTCATCCATGTACTATGCCAACTCCCAGTGGTGCCCCTACTACACTTTGGGGAGCTGGTCTGAAGTCCTTCAATGCACTGTGACTTCAGAACTGGTCTTTCATCTTTCAAAGCTGAAATCGTGAAAATGCCTAATACTTAGTCTATGTCAAGAAAGTCACCAGGGTCACACAGCTAGTAACTGAAGGAGCCGGGACCAGGCCTCTGCTTGCCTGCTTCTAACCCAACCCAGTGCCCCAGGAGCGCACTCAGCTTCCGTCCCCCTCCTCAGACCCCAGATATGCAATTCTGTGCCATATGGCCACTAATTAAGTTGTTTTCAAATCCAGGCAGGGTCATCCTGTTTTGTTATGTTGTCTTCAGCTTTTCCATAAAGTGACTAGATTATATCGATACTTATTTACATTCCCAAAAGTGCGCTTTAGTATAAAGCTGCATCATTTCTAAAACCATGTTTTGAAAATATGAACTGAAAGTGATTCTTTCTTCAATGATCCAAAATAGTAACTAAGGAAATAGAAAAGGCTGATAACCTAATACCCAGGAATGCCATTGCCACTTCAAATGAGTATAAAATCCCAAGCCGGTGAGGGGAAGTGGGAGAAAGTGACAAAGTGACTGTACTGGACACTGATCGAAGCTGTTATCTAGTGTCTTTTTAAAGCTCTAAGCTTCCATTTCCTGTCATCTGGTTTTAAATTAATTGGCATGAATTTTTTATGACCAGAGAGCAAACAGGTTGAACGTCCCATAGAACTGGATTGGGCTTGCTTTCTGCTGAGCTGCCCATTTCTGCACTGAATGTGAGCTACAAACTGTGCAGAAACAGGAACACAAACAGATCCCCCTATTCATTCTCTGTCCAATGACACCTCTTCCAGGAAGCCTTCTCCCATCAACCAGAGTCAGAATTAGTCCCCCCTCCTCTGGCTTCCCTCACAGCAACGCTTATTACAGACTCTGTTACACTGCAGTCATGCACTGTTTTCTTTTTTTTTTAAAGTATTTTCTTTCTGACTATTTACTAAATACAATAAAAACTCAACACCGTCAATATGATTTTAGATATAATTCCTTTTAAGCCTTTTTGTATGAATACTTACACACACAGACATCCACACAATGTACATTCAGACGCTTTACAAACTGAGATCATACCATACAAGCTAATTTTAATCTATCTTTAATTTAGTAAAATAGCATGCTTTTCAATGGTTACATAGATTTATAATTAATATCTTACTGATGGACATAGTGTTGTTTCTAATTTTTCACTAGTGTAAATACTCTAATATCTTTGTACATATTTCTTGTAGGGTTGTTTGATTATATGCTTCTACTGTATCGCTTAACATTTAAAAAAATTATAGCTGCTCCTCACCTGAATGTATCACTTGTCATTTTTACCAGCAGTATATGAACATGCCAATTCCTCTCGCTCTCATAAATATTAGGCATTAGCATACTTTAAAACATCTCTATTGATGCGATAGGTAAATGGTACCTAATTATTTTAATCTGCCTCTCTTGAATATCAGTTAAACATCTTTCTCTCGATTTCTTGATCATCACACGTCTTCTTTGGGAATTGCATGTTCACTGTGCTTTACTCATTGTAGGTGTTAGTCTCTCTTTGGTTGCTACATGAGAGTTTGCTATTTGTCTTTTACCCTGATGATTTTGTAGCTTGCTTCCAGTATGTCTAATCACAGTAAAGGGTACCAACATCTACTAGTTGTTCCCACCAGAATTCTGGGTACCTATTTTGACACCCCCCACCAAGTCACTACTCACAGCCTAACAGTCACCAAATCCTATCAGTTCTACCTCCTAAATACACCTTAATTTGGCTCCTTTCCCTCCCTCTCCAGCACCACACCCTCATTCATGACACCATCATCTCTCTGGGGGGCTTCCGCAGTGGCCTCCCATTAGTCTCCCACATCTTCTACTCCAATTCTCTCACCGCCTCAAGCCAGAAGGATTTTTTTTAATGCAAATTGGGTTATATTTTCTGCCTAACACTTTCTGACAGTTTCCTATTCTACTGAAGATAAAATCCAAAGTCCTTCATGTGTTCCTGTGCCTCATAAGGCTGCTTCCAGAACCTGGCTTCTGTACTGCTCAGGTATTACAGATACATGCATCTGCCCCACAGTCTCTGTAACTGAGCCAACTGGCCCCCTTTCAGGCTTGCAAATGGATCAAGACCCTGGGTGCTGCTCCCTCAGGCTGAAAGGTTGTTTGCTCTCTTCTCTGCCTGGCTGACCCAAATGAACCCTTCAGGCTTCTCAACTCCAATGCTGTCTCCTCTGAGAAGCCCTGAACCCCCAAGTTAAATAAGCCCCTCTGACTATTTGCTAGGATTTCCTTTGCAGCACATCTCACAATTGTATTTAAGCACTGTTTGGCATGGTTGGTTTAATGAGAACCAGGCTGTACACTCTATGAATGACATGGTTTGAATCTGTGTCCCCACCCAAATCTCATGTCAAATTGTAATCCCCAATGCCACAGGCAGGGCCTAGTGAAAGGTGATTGGATCATGGGGTGGATTCTCACGAATGGTTTAGCACTATCCTCTTAGTACTGTCCTCTTGATGATGAATTCTCTTGGCATCGCCCCCCGTGCTCCCTCTTCCTCCTGCTCCAGCCATGTGAAGTATCGGCTTCCCCTTCGCCTTCCGCCACGATGGTAAGTTTCCTGAGGTCTCCCCAGAAGCCCAGCAGATGCGAGAACAGACTAATACAATAGGACAGAGTCTTGATATCTCTTGTCTACCACTGTCTATGCAGAATTTAGCATGGTACTTAGCACATACTAGGCACTCATTGAATACTTGCTGGATTACTTTCTTTAAAAATATATTTTAAAATATTTAAATAACCTATCTATTTCAAGGATCAAGCAATCACCTCTAGGTTTTCACAGAAATTAACACAGGTCTTCATACAGAAAGCAGCTCCAGTGACAAACCAGTCCTGCCTTCAAATGTGCAAGGTCTAATTTAACGGTCTATTCATGAAGGACTGTTCCATTTCTCTCCATGTACAAAACTCAAAGCCCTGGCTTGGGCAGCCACAAGAACACTATGGTGAAAGTATCTGAAAAAGTCCATGTCTCATGCTTTTCTGCAGCTCCTTCCTCTCTCCACCCTATGTTTTGCCTCTATTCAATGAATGCCTTATCTTACATGGACTTAATTTCAAATTATATATTATATCTAATATAGTATACCAAATTACATCTAATTCACTGCCTTCTCTCCCAACATTTTAAAACCAATTTATATTACTAGCATGATTGACTTGATGGTTCTCTATAGATCAATACCTATATTTATGAATATTTTCTTAAGTTACTTTCTTGAATTAATTATTGGTCAGAGAGGCTCAGTACTTCCCTAGCAACATCTCTTCCCTGCTTCCTGAGTCTACCTTGTACTCAATTCAGCATTTAGTTCACTGAACTAACTGAAATTGTACTTCCCCACTTTCCTATAGGGTCTCCAGGATGTAAGTCAGAGATCGGGCTGTGGTGCGGAGCCACCATTTCTTCTCAAGCTCACCACAAAGTACCTTGGGCATAATGATCAGTTGCATGTAAGGTGTTGATGCCCTCACTTTGGTCATCTTAGGCCACTAACATACTAGTGCAAGGAGTAGAAGGAGGCCAGCAGGTCAGAGATTTGCTGGGGCCTATTATGTAGGGCTTAGAAACTCACTCATGCCAAGGAGGCACAGGATAAGAATAAAAGCTCATTTCCTGCCCAGGAAGAAATTGGGTTTTAGTTGGGAAGACCAAGATGCAGTAAATAGTCTTGGCCTTGCCTGTGTCTGAAGGCTCCTCCCTTCAAGATTCTGCTTCAAGAATCTGCTTCAAGATTCCTTTTATTTAAGCATCCCTCTATACAGAGTGTCCTTCTTCAGCTAAAGATCCCAGGAAGAGGAACTGGAATAATTGGTGAGGTCCACTAGGTCTTTGTTAAATGCTGCATTGGCTCTGGAATCAGAGTTTGGATTTGACCCCTGGTTCTATTTCCTCCTCTCTGGGTGACCTTGGGTGGCATATTTAACCTCCCTAAGCCTCTGTGTTTTCATTTGAAATGTGGGGATAGTAAAAGTACCTACCCCTGGGTTGCTGCAGTACTTATGTGTCTATGACCTAGCAAAGGCTCGATGAATGTTGGTGAATATTATTCTAATTGCTAGACTGTGATAATCTTAGTTAACAATAAGGTATTTACTGTGTACCAGACATTATCCTAAGCACTTTACAATATTTAACTCATTTAACCCTTATAAATAATTCTGTGAGTGAAGTACTATTATTTGCCTCATTTTATAGATAGAAACTGGGGTAGTGAGAGGCTAACAAAATTGCCTGAAGTCACAAAATAAATGTTGGAGCCAGGATTTTGAACCCAGGCAGTCTGGCTCCAGAAGTCATGCTCTAAACCGTTAGACTATTAATCATCATAATAATTATATAATGACTTACTATAATTTTTAGTTAGTAATAATCACTATTCATTGTTATTAATGATGGGTGGCTGGCCCACTCATATAGGTCCCCAGGCAGCTGGGGTGATTGGGATGGGGTTTGGGCTGGTAGGGTGTTTGGAAGCTATCCAAGCTCACTGAAGTTCAAAAGAGTCTTCCAGTTCCAGGCAGGAACCAAGGATATGAACAGAAAACCAGGGCAGAAGGCCAGTTCTGTGTGTTGGGCTAATACGGTAGGAGTGGGAATGGAAAATGAGGTGGCCTGGTAAGCCCTGGGTACTTTGGGAAAAGGGTTAGAAGAAGGACACCTGAACTTCCAGGCTTCACCT
Source organism: Rhinopithecus bieti (assembly GCF_001698545.2). Classification (NCBI taxonomy): domain Eukaryota; kingdom Metazoa; phylum Chordata; class Mammalia; order Primates; family Cercopithecidae; genus Rhinopithecus; species Rhinopithecus bieti. Next base: position 877,566 of record NW_016812346.1, on the reverse strand, counting down.
ACCAGGAGGGCTGAGGCTTCCACTTCGTGTCTCACTGTATCAAGGTGGACTCTAGGACTAAGTGGGTCACAATCTGCAAGGGAAAGGTCCCAGTAACTTAGCAAAGAAGGGCTAGAGAAGGTGCAAGCTAATGTCTTCTTTCTGGAAGTCTCTGCTGTCCCTGCTCACAAAGTCCCAGGAATCCTGAGGCTCAGAGATGCTTCTTGAGCTGGAAGTATCTACTCTTGAGATGCGAAAGGCAATTTCAGGAAATTCTGTTGATTTAAGCCGAGTTGCTTGCACTGCCACTGGATGTCTGAGTAAAGATGAGTTCTCCTCCAGGGACCATGGTCTGTCAATTCCAGTGTTATCATTCATTGTCGGGGCTTGGATATTCCCCCCTGGACATCCACTGCTGATCAGATCCTTGAAACATGCTCACTTTGGTTTTCTTCAGAGTCAAAGATTTTGTCTTTTCTCCCTCCCTCTTGTTTAGGGACCATTTTTGAGACCGGTCTTGGTGGTGTGAAGCAATTTAGGATGAGAACATTGTACTGCAGCCACAGGACCTCAGCCTCAACAACCTACCAACCTACTAACCTACCATGGCTTAGTGGGGCCAAGAGTGAAATCTTAATGTATTAACTGGCCTCCAAAGACCAGCTGCATCCTCCTCTGGGTGCTCTCATCACAGCTGCCTCCCCTGCAGGTGCTCCCCAGCTGGGGACACTCTGCATCAACTTCCTCTCAGAGTGAGATCATTTTCTGTGTTGTGCAACAGAAATAACAGATTTTGTTATTTACCTAAAAACATGGAAAGTCTAAGAACAATCTAAGAGGTTGCCTCATACTGTCATTTCTTTTCAACCAGGCCCACAGAACCATGTGAGAGAGATTTTTAATAGAACAACCAAAACAAGGAAGTCAGCTCTTCTTGAAAGATCAACTTATCCACTCAGCAACTTTCTACTCACCCTCTTGCATTTAATAAGCAATGCTGGTTGCTTACTCTAAACATCAGACTCAGATTGCAATTGGTGGCTGGGAAGAGTGAAAAGAGCATGGGCCTGATCCATGTTCAAGTCCCAGTTCTGACTCATGTAAGTTTTGTGACATTGAGAGAGTTACTTAACTCCTCTGAGCATCAGCTTCTTTATCTGCAAAGTGAAGATCTTTATCCCAGCCTTTCAGAGCTGGTGAGAGAACTGGCATTTCTCAAACATTGAGTTGAGGCCTTCAAGTCAGTCCTTAAGAATATTGACTGCTTTTACCATTTCTACTACCAATCATGGTTAACAAGACATGCTCACTGCACTAAAAAGGTCCAAAATGTTACTGGTGGATGGGGAGCCTGTTATCTATAGTGGGATTCACTGAGGAAGAGGTCAACTCTACTGGGATGGAATGGGCAAGAGAGACTTCAAGGGAGACTCATGAGCACAATCTTTTCAAAACAAAAGGTCTGTGGCAACAGGCATAAAATGTGGATACATCCTGAGAAGCACAAGCTTTAGAAGGAGATGCGGAGCCTCTGATCGAGCACAGGGAATACAAAGGGCTCAGGGGCCAGCTTCTAGCAATGCGGTCATCCACCAAAGGCTTTTAAGCTGGACAAAGAGAAGGCCAGATTTGTCCTTGAGATAATCACTCTGGCTGCTTTCAAGACAGACTAGAGGGATGAGGCTGGGAGGGAGGCTGGAACAAATAAAGCTGCAGAGCCAAGGCTGATCTAGGCCCAAGGAAAGGGTCCCTAACTTCATTTGTGAAGCTACTGGTCACCCTTGCCAGCTTCTTCTAGCAGCCTGGCTACAGCAGCCCAGTTCCTGCAGGCTGTGGACCTGGCTGCCTCAGAGCTGACCTGTGGAGGGTCCTTTCAGGCACCAACTGCAAAACCATCCACCCAAACTGTTCCTCTCTGGCTCTGCTGGTGCAGGGGCTCCTCTGCTTTAGGCCCTCTGATCCCTGCACCACTCGAGTCTGGAGCCATGGACAGGGTGATTGAGCTGCTGCCCTAGCCTGTACCAGTCCAGTTAATTCAATTCCATGCAGTTAAATGATGTTTATGTGTGGATCGTATGCTCAGCTTTGAGGGTCATATGAGACTGTAAGAGACAAGGCACACGTGGTTTATAGTAAAGGAGACACAGCTGTTCTGTAACCCAAAGCTGAGTGTTGAAATGTGCTCAAGAGAGGGCCGAGTGACAGTGCTCTACTCAGGGATATGGGAGACAGGGCCAGGGACCCTCCTTGGCAGCATCAGAAAAGCTTTTTGGAAGAGGAGCACACTTGCCTGGGCCTGGAGACTAAGAAGGCCCTTGACAGTCAAAGGATGAGAAAGGGGCCTTTAGGCTGAGGGAAGCCGTGTGGGGAAAGTGCTGTTGCCTGTAGTGGCTAGACCACAGGAAGGAAAGGAGGTGACAGAAGACCAGGGCAAGTTAGGTGGGCTGAGGTCATGCTGGGAGGGGCCTGAGGTCACTTTCTACTTTCTTCCCTAAGGCAAGAAATGGTCACATAAGGAGAAAGACATTAATTTTCATTCAGTACCCACTATGCCCCTGGTAGTGTGCATTAGATGAGCCCTACATGTACACATTTAGTCTGCATTTTATAACTTTCCTTAGAAGCAAATATTATCACCATGCCCATTTACAACCAAAGAAACCAAGGCTTAGAAGGATTATGTAGCCTACCGAAAGCCACTGAGGCAGAAATGGAACTCAAATATACGTATTCCAGCCCAATGATGCCCACTCTGTATAATACCAACTCCCTAAATGATGGAGGAGGATGTATATCCTTCATTCAAACAGCCAAGAAAACCTAGACTCATCATCACCACCACTGCTGCCATAGTTATGGACTCCAAATTTTATTTCGTAAGGGAGGAAATGTACCAGATGTGCTTCTTTGTAACAGGATCTTTTAAGATTCCCGAGGATATATGTTTAATTAAAATCAACCACTATCAGATCACCTGTGCTCATTGATGGCTTACAATGTGCAAGGTGCTTCCACTCCACGTTCATAGTAACCATCACAACAACCCTATACAGTCAGTTTTACTCCCAAAGTTTTATAACTGAGGACATGGCGGCTCAGAGAGGCAATGAGATTTACCCCAGTTGCACAAAGTGGCAGCGGGTATGAGAAGCACATGTTGTGGTGCTTGGGCCCACCTGTTCACCTCAAACTCAGAGGGCCAACAACCCAATCCTCACGTTTTCTCTCTGAAGGGTTCTCTTCTGCTGATCCCCATCTCAGTAAGTGATGCCACCTTCCACCAGCTGCATAAGCTAGAAACCTAGGTCACTCCTGACATCCCTCTCTCCTGCACTGAACCCCCAAGATCTAAGCCATCATTGAGTCCTGCTGGTTCTAACTCCTCAGTCTCTCCCAATTCTGTCCACTTCTCACCATCTCTGTTTCTACTACCCTATTCAAGCCACAGTCATCTCTCACCTGAGCTTCCACAATGGCCTCCCAACCAGTCTCCCTGCACTCGTCCTCATAGAAGACGTGACCCCAGCCCTGGTGATGGGCCCCAGCATGGCTCAGCACCTCTCGGAAGCCCCGTTTCCTTTTGCTCTGCCATTCTTTCCTTTCCTCAAACACTCCATTTTGTGTGACCCTAGGCTTTTTGCTCTCTGCGTCTCAGCTGCCTTCTCTGCAAAACAACAAGAATTGCCCAGGCCCCCGAGATCCAAGATTCCCCACCAAGGATCTGCCAGAATGGGGAGGACGAAAACTGAGACGATATGGAGCCCTAGAGATCTGAGCAGCACCATGCCCTCCCACACAGGAGAACTCAACTTGGAGCCAAGGCTGGTGGGAGGGCAGGAGCCTGCACTGCCTCTCCTCCTACCCCATCCCGGGCTTCTCAGACAGCTTCAGCCACCGACAATTGGGAGATGCTGATCTGATGTAACTGAAGGCCAACCAGGCTGCACAGGGGGCCCAGGGAATTGCCTCAGAAGCTGCTACTGGTGAGAAGGTGGCTCAGGCTGGGTGGAGGGGCCGAAGGCAGAGCTTGGCACTGAATGAGGGGCCACGGGCCTAATCCTCAAGGAGTCTGGAGTCCTAGGAGTTCGGGCAGCCTGGAGATCAAGGGCCTTCGGCTTTTGTGCCATGGACCTCTTTGAAACTTGGAAATCCTTTCTCATGAAAATGTTTCTAAATTCGTAAAATGAAAATAAGATTACAAAGAAAACCGATTATATTTAAATAGCTATCAAAATGTTAAAATGAGAAATTTGTGAGACAGATTTTCTTCCTTTTCAGTCATAACAAGATCTAACGGCAGGTCTAATAACTATCATAACCTTGAGGTAGTGATGAGTGTAAGTGATATTTTGAGGTATCTGCAACAACTATAATGGGATACAAAAATATCTGATTCCTCCTGGTAACAAAGTCCCAGAGATTGCTAATGCTATTGTGTTTTATTACCCATATTCACAGTGGGAGAAAATGCTAACTTTCAGTTATTTTTTCCCAGCCACATGCTCACATTACCAACTTCTAATTTAGGGCAGTGACCTCACTTCACAGAAGAGGAAACTGGAGCTCCCAAAGGGGCAGGGGCTTGCACAGGGCTACACGGCACGTTAGAGTTAACTCGAGGCTAGCACAGGCCCCTGCTGCCTCCCAGGCCATACCACCCACTCTGCAGAGCCACCTCCCAAGACCCACAGAACAATCATTTCACTTCTCTGGGCCTTGGTTTCCTCACCTGTAAAATGGGAATAACCACACCCACTTCTGCAAGCTGCTGTGAGGACGGAATGAGAAAAGGAGCAGGAAAGGGCCTTGTTACCTGGACAGTGCTCTGTAGTTGGGTATATATCAGTAGCAGGCAAGTAATTACTATGCACTATCTGATGAGAAACCAAAGGATATGAAGCTCAGTGTGGCAAAGAGGAATGCCTATAGAAGCAAGACAATAAGGAGGGATGGGGACTATGGTAAACTCTAGAACTCATGCTCTTCTGAAAAGGGGAGCATCCACTCACCACCAGTGGAGGATGGCGAGCCTAGTGTTAACAAATCTGACTTTCTAAGAGATGGTGGAAGTCCACATGTTTGGTAAAATGTCATTGTTTTTATATTCAATTCTTTGATATTAAAAACAGAATGTGAGTCCCAAAACATCTATATGCTGTCAGTTTGCAGCCCCTTGCATTTACAGGTAGGCGAATTTCATTGCCTTGGGAAGGAAAAGATGAAGCAGGTCAGTGTTTTTCCCATAAAGGCCAAGAGGGTCCTCATCCCATCCTGGCCGTGGAGGTCAGAGGGGGCCCGTACAGGGTGAGCATTCTTGTGATGGCCACCAAGACCTCCCAGACAAGAAAGTTAGCAACACGTTTGTGCTCCAGTCCTTAGCTTCTAGGAGGCTGCCTGGTTTTATTAATAACCCTGGACTGTGCTCATAGCACATCAAGGTAAACAGAGACATTTCCAGGGTGTACACTGTAGGCAATTCTAACAGATGAAGAAGAAGCAGGTTTCCAAATATAAATAGGAAGATAAGATAAGCAGGCAGAGATCCAAGTCAGATTCATACTGAGTTGCAGGCTGTGAGCCATAGACTTAGAGAATCGTGGCTCACTGGGGCTGGAAGGGACCCTCATTTGGAGGATAGAGAAACAGGCCCAGAGAAAAGAAGAGACTTCCCAAGGGTTACATTCATTAGATACTCCTGATTTCTTATAGCAGCAGTTTCCTCATCTAAAGACTCTCACAAATCCACTCACAGTTTCCAGAATGTGTTATCCTCTCCCCAGTCCAGTGTTGCTGCCCATGCTGTTACCCCCATCTCTGGCCATCTCAGACTTGACCATCAAGATCAGCTGGGTCTGCCTGTGGGAGCCTGTCCTGACCCCTCCAGGCAGGGGTGGATGTGGTGCTGCTGAGCACCTCAGCCCCTGTGTCTCTGGCTCCCGCAACACATGCCACATGGAATTACCACTGTCGGTGTGTCTGCCACTCCCAAAGCCCTGAGGCAGGGTCCTGCCTTAGCCAGTTCAGTCTACCCAGGACCCAGCTCAGGCCCTGGCACAAAGGAGGTACTCTAGAAACAGATGCCAAATGAAATGGAGGCCAAATAAAACAGAGAACAATGCCTGATGTCAGTTCCCTCTCTCAGTGGCATAAGGAGGTTGCAAGTAAAGACTGCCATGGAATAGCTCACCAGATACCATCTTGATATAAAGTTAACATGCCAAATGGTCCCAAGTCTAAGATAATAAGACTTTGGCCCATTATATCAAAGGCCAGCCAAAACTCTGATAAGGATGATATCTATCTTGTGAATAAAAGAGAGCAGCAAAATAAGTTGTTTTTGGGGTCCAATAGGTGCCAGGCTCTAGCCTGAATACGCACTCATATGGCCTCCCTGAATTCCCTAGCTTCTGAAGAAGATATGAAATGTCTATTTTATAGGTGCCTGAATAACACCCATGGCCAGAAGGAGAGAAGAGAAGGCAGGACTGAATCTAAGCCACACAACTCCAGAGTTCTTTCCATTCAATCAAAGTTGTCCCTGCAGTTAACAATGGGCAGCTTTCATCCTGTCTGTTCTAGACCATGGCTTGTCTCAGGCATGGAGTGGCTGAGGCAGGGGAGCTTTGAATAAATTATTTCCCCATCCCCCTCACTCCAAGTCCTGTTTTTCCAGCCCTGCCATTTACACAGGTCAGGGGCTTGGGAAGAGGAGATGATTATGGTGGCTGTCTGCTGCTTTCTAGGACAAAAAACAAAAGCAAAAACAGAAGCCTGAAGCCCCTACTCACGACAGCCACTGAGTGGGTAGGAGAGGGTTCTGTTCAGCCTTTTATAAAAAATAAATTATTATTTAAACATTATTTACATTTCTGTGCTATCCCTAGAAAACTTTGGTTTAGAGAGTGCCTGCTTGGAGATGGAAGTCTTCAGGTTAATTCATTCCTTCATCAGCCTAATACTAATGATTCAAATAGCAGTAAGACGGGACAAGACAGGTTTTGTGAATGTCATGGCTAACACAATGGAAACCATTCTGATTGCTCAGAGTGTACATAGGGCATTTCTAGCTTCTTCTTTTTTTTTTTTTTGAGACAAAGTCTGGCTCTGTCGCCCAGGCTGGAGTGCAGTGGCGCGATCTCGGCTCACTGCAACCTCTGCCTCTTGGGTTCACACCATTCTCCTGCCTCAGCCTCCCGAGTAGCTGGGACTACAGGCGCCGCCATCACACCTGGCTAATTTTTTTGCATTTTTAGTAGAGACAGGGTTTCACCGTGTTCGCCAGGATGATCTCGATCTCCTGACCCTGTGATCCGCCCGCCTTGGCCTCCCAAAGTGCTGGGATTACAGACGTGAGCCACCGCGCCCGGCCTTCTAGCTTCTGACTGGACAAAATCCTGCATCCAACAATGATTAGTACGCTGAATTGCCTTGTATCCTCAACGGATGAGGCAGAGGCTTGGAGTCAGAGAGAATGAAGTCTCAAACCCACCTAACCTCTCTGACCCTTGGTTTCTGTGCCTATGCCCCCCAAGGTTTCTGCGATGACAGTGACGCAGGTCAGGTAGCCAGCACAGAGTCTGCCCATTAAATGCTGGTCTCCCTGGTTCCCTATGGCTGCCACCTCAGAGCCATTGGAGACTGAGTGCTGGGGGCAGCTGGGGCACACAGGGGAACAGATACAGCAGATGTGCTATTTGTTTCCTCAGGCTTTGCCTCCATCGTACTTTGTGAATCCTACTTTGTAGATTGGGCTGATGTTTTACAAGCCCACAATATACAGTTTTTTTATGAGCCCATAAAAATCTTCAAAGTGAAATCAAATTTATATGCTTCTTTCTGGCTTACGGACTAAAAGCCCAGCCCTTGAGCTTAACCTTCGTGACTCCTGTGAACCTCCCTCCTAGTGTGTACATGGTGGCCTCCATGCACATCTGCTCATCCTTCTCTAGACAGGTTCTGCCCATCCCTGCCTCTGCACCTTTGCTCATGCTGTTCCTCTTTTATAGCAATCCAAACCCTTCCAGGTTCTACCCCCACCCACCTGTGTGAAGCGTTGCCCTGCAACTTAAGTTCTTGCAGCCTCTCCCTTCTTGGAATTCCATGATGTTCAGATAAGTGGCCATCATTTTTATTGTCTTTTTCCCTGGGATGGTTTTATTTGCTGCAGGGCCCTGAATGAGTCTCTGAACCGTTCAAGGCCTACACATACTCACAGGAGAAGCGCCTCCAAGGCAAGGCTGGTGCAGACCCTCATTCTGCTATCTTCTTGTGAGGAATTCCTCCCAGCCCTCAAAACCCACAGGAAATGCGCCCTCCTCCAGGAAGCTTCCCTATTAAGCTGTCCTTGTTCTCTCCCATCTACAGCTCCCCACAGGCTCCATCTGAATCATTCTCAGAGGACATATCACTTCCTGCCACTTAGAGTAGTCATTTATGTGGCTTACCCCTCAACACTGTGAGCCCAGGAGAGAACAGACCATGTCTACTCACTGCCATGGCCCTGGCATCCAGCAAAGGGCTTGACATAAGTGGGATTTCAGTAAATATTTGCCTAATTCATAAAAATAATTGCAGAAGAAAACAGGTATATAATCCTTACTATGTACCAGGCATTATTGAAAATGCTTTGCATGCATTGGCTTACTTAATACCTTAAATATATTAGCATATTTAAGGTGCACAGCCTCCCTATGAAAGTATGTCCTGTAATGATTTCCATTTTTCAGATGAAGAAACCAAGTCACAGAGAGGTCAGATGACACACCCAAGGTTGAGCAAGTGACAGAGCTTCTGCTTGAATCCAGGCCATGTTGTTCTAGCAACCGTGTTCTTAACCACTGAGTAATAAATACCACCTCTGAATTCATTCACCTTTATCGCCTCAGTGCCTAGCAAAGAACCAGGCAGCTAGCAAGCACTCAATTAGCATGTATTCCCAACACTTCTTGGTTGGAAGGCTGCCACCAGTCGTGGTGAGATGCAAGATGGGATGGGCACCTGCAGAGTGGATCCAACCCCTGCCAAGCCTACCACTAGCATATTCTGAAGTGGGCAGTTCCTTTCTCTTAATGAGATGCACAACTCCACTCCACAGAGCCTTCCCTGCCAGGGCAAGCTACTCACTCCATTCTTAGTAGTAAGCTGACATGGGAAGGCTGTGTGCTTTGTTTCCATCAGGACTGGCTGCCCACCTAATTCTACATTCATTAAGGCTTCCAGGAAACCCCATTCCTAGTCACTGTCAGAAATAATCAGCTTGTGTGTCTGGTGATGCTCCCTGACCCAAAAACAGAAAGCAAGGAAGTAGATCTTGCATCATACTTATCTGACTTCAGTTGTTTTTATTACTCTAAGACCCATTTTCATGCATGCAACATTCACTTTTCCTCAGATTACAAAATGGAAGGGGGTTTCTAGTGTTTCAGAACGCTATTCCAAAGCCAAGTGAAATTAATCCTTTTGCTTATTTATTCCCAGACCTTGTGCAAAGGGAGCAGGGCTGCAGAGAAGGACAACTCCAGCAAGTGAGGGTTCTGAAGATTCTGATCCACGTCTCCCCAACAAAGCATGCCAAAATACATGCACCAGACTCTCCTTTCCTGCCAAAATACACCCAGGTCATGCTCTCCGAAAGGATAATCCTTTGCTAAATCCTACACAATCATTTCCAATGTTTGCTGGTAATGGACACCAGAAAGCTAGTGAACTTTCCTTAGCTCTAAACACACTTGCTAATAACTCTTTCATGAAAGAGCCCCATTCCTGCTGATTTCAAGGCTCTGGAAATCAGACTCCTAACAAATTTCCTTTGACTTTGTTTCACATAATCCTGCTTCTGTCTGGTTCATACTCTTCTCCAAGTGTGTTGGGTCCCAGTGGGCCATTGTCCTCCAGGAATGATGGCTTCAGGCTCAACAAATGGCCTCCATCTATCATCACCGAGCTCCAGCGGCGACAACAGAGGCTCTTCTGTTTCCCTCCGCAAACAGGCAGAGTAATGGCCCTGCCTCAGACTCGTCTCCCCACTGTCTTGGGAGAGATACCAAGATTGCTGGAGTTCTGGGGAGGGGAGTAAAGGCAGGGCCATTTCCAGTTTCGATGTGAAACCCTTCTGGTCTCTGGAGACTCCATTTATGTTCTCTTCTCCCCGGTGGCCAATCCTTTCTCCCATCCATCCTCTGCTCTGCAGTCCAAGCCTTTTTTCTAAACTCATCATCCATCTCCCTGTTGAGCTCTGAGAATCTAATGAGATAATCATGTTTGCAAGTACAGAATGTGCAGAGCTGTTAAGGAGGACTGGATTTGCAGTCAGAAAGGCCTGGGTTCAAATCCAGCTCAGCCACTTTCAGAATGTGTGACCTTGCAAGAGCTACTTAGCCTCTCTAAGTCTCAGTTTTCTCATCTGAAAAGTAGGAATGATAATGGCTGCCTCGTGATGTCACCATGAAACTCAAGTGAATAATAAAGGCAACGGATACTGATCACTAAGCATAGTGCCTTGCAAATAGAAGGCACTTAACTGGGGCTGCTGTTATTTTTAGAAATGTATGCTATAACAATATTAATAAGAATTTTATGTCTTCCCTGCAACTCTAGAAAAATGGATGGTGGAGATAAATGAATTGAGTTTACCTGTGGTGTTGAGTGTCGCTGACCAGAAGTTGGGGCAAGGAAGCCTGGTGGTGCCAGTTCCAACCAGTTCCAGCACAACCCAGGATCTAGCGCAGACCCCAACAGGGAAAAATAAGATCTACTTCACAGTTCTGTTGTGAGTACTCATGTGGTTATGCAGATAAATGTCAGTCTTTAGTTCCTGGCATACAATCGGTGCTACAGAAAGTTTGGCTAGTTACTTATTATTAGTTACTTATTTGTTAGATGCTTTGTGGGAGTCTAGGACATTTTGCAAGGTGCTAGTCAACTTTTGGAGGAGGAAGAGGGGAAGAAAAGGGGAATAACACATAATCCATCTACTCATGGAGCTCACAGAGTAATGCAGCGATTCTCAGCCTTGGCTACACATCACAGTCACTTAGAAAACTTTAAAAAATACTGGTGCCCTGGCTCCATACCCAGACACTCTGATTTAACTGGTCTGCGAGGAGGCCTGGGTTTCAGTATTTTGCAGAAGCTTCTCAGGTGATTCTAATGTGGCCAGGGCCAAGAACAGTTGGCCTATTTTTGGGGAGACATAAACACATAGATGTTTTTAATAATATATGCTTAGGGTTCCAACAGAGTTATCTACAGAGGGTGGTAGGAACACAGATGAAGGCACAGATAATGCCTTGTTGTTTAAGCTGAGTAATAGCGTGGGAGTAGGAGTTTACTAGGAAAAAGGATCTGCGAGAAGGGCAGTCTGAGTCTTTACTGCAAGGCCTCAAATAAAGGCACAGCTGCAGTGAGTCACCAGGCAGGAACTGGAACAAACCAGGACACTCGAGGGGGAAATTAGAAGAGCTGGACTGATTCTCACGAGTAGAGCTCCCTGGAGATCCTGTACCTGTCCCCTACTCCTCAGCCGGGGCCCTGCTCCCAGAGGTTCACCACTCAAGACCAGAAGGCCGCCTCTGTGTAGAAAAGAGAAAAAGGGCATTCTGCAACATCACGTGGCCTCTGGAAAGTTCCTTTGCTTCCTCATCAACTGTTGCCACATGTCTTGCAGAAAGGTCAAACACAGGGTGAGGCATAGGTTTGTTGGTTGGCTGGCAATAGGGGACCAGGCACAGGTTTGCCTCCTGTCCATGGTGCTGAACAATCCCTGTGCTGGAGAACCAGGGTGCTCAAAGTGTGGTCTGTAGACACACAGCATCAGGATCACATGGGAGCTTGTTAGAAATGCAGAATTGTGGGTCCCACCCAGGACCTACAGAATCTGAATCTGCCACTTATCAGCATCCCCAGGTAATCTGTGTGCACACATTAAAGTCCAAGATGCACTGCTCAAAGCCAGTGTTTTGAAACTGTTCTCAAAAGTTTGCATCCCCTTCATGAGCTGTGAAATTAATTTAGAACATCCAAAACAGAATTTTGAAAGAAAATAATGAAATTAAATGAAATACAACAGAAAAGAATAACAAATGTCAGAGTTCATCACACTTATTAGGTTGGTGCAAAAGTAATTGCACTTCTGCTATTATATTTAATGCATTACTTTTCCTGCCATTACTTTTAATGGCAGAAACTGCAATTACTTTTGCACCAACCTAATAGTAAGAGCAAGTATTGTTACTATATATATGAGTGTTCTAAGCAGAACCTAAAATGTATTCATTATTAGGAACTGCATTTTCAACAATGTCTGAAAGGCACTGCTTGTTTTTTCCTAATTCTGGGACACTGGTGATTTTTATCCAATATCTCCCAGGATTCTCAGACAGCAGAGGAAGCAGATAGTGAGAGAAATGAGGGTTATAGGTTGATATAAAAAGAATGAAAGATATAAAAAGAGATTGAGAGTTGCTATAGAAAAAGAAGGAGAGAGTGGGACTGAGCCTCCAAGAGAGGTATTCACTGAGAGAACACTGGGGAAGGAAAAAATTAACAAGGATGATTTTGACATGATTTACCAGTTACTACAAAAGAAACTACAGCCAACGATAGCTCAACAGTTGAATGAATATCAAATGATGGAAGGAATATGGGTTCAGCTTGGCGAATGTAGGTATGGACAAGTGAGTCTGTGTGGGCTAACAAGCGTACTCAGTTGCACAAAGATTGGGTTGAGTATTAGTGTCTGCAGAGTTACTTTAAAGTGCTCTTGACTTTCTTTTTTATTTCAATGAAATTTTGTAACAATTTACACCACCCTTAGAACAAGTGTTGCAGTGAGTTTATATGTTTTGATGTGTGTTGCCGATTTCATGTACTGAGAACTCCATAGTATTTCTGATGGTTTGCTCCCCTAGCCCCAGGAGCAGTGGTAGAAGTGAAGGCAAGCAGGCAAGAGTGCCTGTGGGTTATAGTCAATAGCCCTGGTGTTTTGCTCCTCACCTCAGGCAGATTTCTTAGGTTTCTCACTGCTCACCAACAACCAAAAAGTTCAGAGGCAAAACTCTAGAGAACTTTGGAAAGAAATAAGCAGAGGTCTCTTTAAAATGCACAAAGACGCTTTGTTCGCTTCAAGGAGTGACAGAACAAAATGTCAAGAGTAGAAGTGACTCTGTGATTTTTCTTCCTTTCAGAACCGGGCAATGGGAGTTATTAACCTCTTGCCACATGTCTGTTATTTCATTTATACAACAGTGTCCTACATTTGATTCTGCCTAGGAAATTGGTGTCTAATGGAAGATGACAAAAAAAAATGACTTTTAAAATAATTTTCTTCCAGGCTAGTAGTTTATAAAATATTGAGCTCAATATTCCCATGTTGGGAAATTCTGCATAGAGGGAGTGTTATGGGACAAAAAGTTTGTTAACAGTCACATAGGGTTTCAGCTTCAAGTAAGACACAACTCCATGTATCCAAACGTGTGTTTGTTCTACAAAATGACAGAATCAAGACCAGTCTATCTATAATGAGCCATGAAGTCAACTTGGACACTTCTACTTTAATTTTAATAAAAAATGACCAAGTATATCTGTAATCTATAATTTTTTTGTGGGGGGGCACAGACAGGCTATCTAATTTTTAGGGCCCTATTAAGTCCCTCAATACTCTAAGTTAGTTGTCATGATGCTTGATACAATGAGCACAGTGGCTAACTCTTACTGGTAGCTATTATGTTCCTGGACTTTTATATCTTTATTAAATTCATTTGACAAACAATGGGGTGAGTATTACAATCCTGATTTTCAGAGATTATAAAATGAAAGGTCAGAGAGGTTTTGCGACCTGCTCAAGGTCATATGGCATATCAGAATGCCACAAACAGAATCTGAACTGCAGCATGTCTGACCTCAAAACTCCAACCAAGTTGACCAAGAGTCTACTCATTCAACTGCCTTTCTGCCTTAGTTTCAAAAGCCCCAGTGTCCCCAAATAACCTCTTTCCTATGGGCTTCTGGCTGTTTTCCCAACTTGGCTCTTTCATCTCTCTGGGTCTTGCATCTGAGTAGGCTGACATTTCCCACTGCTTTTGTCTGTCACTGAGGAATTGTCCTGTGTGGGTGGATGGTCACTCACAGAGAGGGGTCTTCTGGAAGCCAACTAGCTTTCCATTGTGGCCCAAAATGACATGTGCTTCTCTATTCAGCCAATGATTGTAAGAAACAGCCTCGAAGGGGAGATTTTCAGTAAAATTCAACTTTGAAGCTGGATTTCTTTAATATCACAATTTAAGCATTTCTGACACTGGTTGATGCTTAGAGGGAAATAGTACCCTCTGAGAAATGATGTTTTAAAAATCTTGATCTGAATACAAAGACAGTCAATTTAACACAGCAACACTTTCCCCAGGGCCTACTGTGTTCCCCACACTGTGAACAGGGGGGATAAAAAAGGCACCAAGGCACTATCCTAAACCATGGCATTTATTTACCAGTGAGAAAACAAACTCACTGAAAATTCTAACTAGAATTCAAGCTAGGAAGAGACACATTTCCGCTCAATATAATGAAGGATTTTCTTCCCATCAACATTTGTCCAAAACTGAAACAGCCAACCTTATTAATGAATTTTACCCAAAGATGTGCTGGTAAATATTTGACAATCGGCTTTCCAGAGGGGAAAAAAAAGGCTTGATTTGTAGTGTTTGCTGATTTCTATGGTGTAAATCCTCCTACCATGGCTGGTTTCAAGCTACCAAAGTGACGTCATTGAAGGTGGAGTTGGGAAGAGATGAGTGATAACAGTCATCATATAGCATTTCCACCATTTACCTATTCTACACAGGTAAAATAGACATCAGTAACCTCTGGAGTAGAGTTTAATGTAGTAAAATAACCAGAAACTGGTGAGTATCAAGTACTTAGTCCCTTTGTTTTTAACATAAGTGTGAGTTTATGCAACTTAATTTTTAATGACTGTTTAATAACTAGCTCACAAAATTCCTGAAAAATTAACACTTGGTTCTTGTAAGCCAGTGTGAAGGTCTCCAAAACTCCATAGAAGAAAACTCATGTTTGGGAGAGGAAGTGGGGGATCTGAATGGATGACTGTCATGGATGTGATTCCTTGTCTTTAAGCTGGTCTAATCCAGCCATCAGCCACAGCCATAGTTGCATTATCACTGCTGGTGGCACTTCAGGGCCAACCATGTGCCAGTGAGAGTGCTGAAAGCTTTGCCTGCATTATCTTATTTATCTTGATGAAAGCCCCATGAGGTAGATTGAGACTAACAGCAACCCCATTTTACAGATGAGGAAACGGAGGCTTAAATTAAGTAGCTAGCCGAGAGTCATAGAACAGTAAGTGGTGGTGTTGAAATGTTTGACTCCAAATCCCTTTTCTTTAAATCAGGACATTACACTGATATAATAAGAAATGCAGTATAGCTAGTGGTTCATGTACCTCCATTAGCCTTCAGTCAAACTCATTTGTAAAATATAAAAAAAAGAAGATGGTCTCTTCCCAGTTACAGGTTTCAGAAAGGGAAATCTGCTCACCCTTCTGAATCCAGAAACTTAAATTGAACTCAGAGCACATAAGGGAAGTGTTTAAATGAAGAGCATGCTCCTTTTATTGTTTAATAATGAACAACAAAAAAACAACAACTAAAATCTTAAGTAGATTCATATAAAATCACCATCTTTGTAAGAAAAAATATAAAGTGAAGTATGTGCAACTTAATGTTGTTCCACCAAATGGATGATCCCGGGCATGCTGGAAGGACTGCCAGCAACATGCAGCCTGACCTGAAGTCTTCAGTATCGATGCTAACAGATAACCAACGCTTTCCTTTATCCAGAGGATAGCAAAGGGATGAGCAATATGAGCAAGCTAGATACCTAACGTGAGCAGGACAACATTATCTCTGTGATGAAAGATGCAAGTGGGTACAGAAGTCTTGTTCCAGTATCTGCCACCACCTTCTCTACTGTGTAGCAAAGAGGAAGATCTTATGCTAAGTCAGTAGCCCTCCAACCTGTCCGGTCCTGAAGCTCCATCCCTCATTCCCTAGTCCACACTAGGTGACCACCCCAACTGGGCTTGTAGTTGGTTGACAAGATGTTCTTATTAGGTAGAGGCTCTGTCAGTGATTAATTTGGCTGCAGTTTACCTCCCTCCCTCCATGTGTTTCTCACCTACCTTCTACTGCAGTGGAGGTTCCTGGCAGGGCGGGAGAACATAGCCCATGGCAGAGCATGGAGGGCCCGGAACCCATATGCAGGGCACAGCTCATGGGCTCCCCTTCCTCTTCCCTTCTGCACCCTCTGACTCCTGAAAACATCCCCAGGAGTGAAACTGGATGCAAGCGTTTGCATTCAGTGTTTACCTGTGGAAGTTTCGGTCACCCACTTAACCAAGATCCCTGAGCTGTGCATGTTAGTTGCTTTTTCATCATGTCTCCATAGCATGGAATTACTGAGGTACAACTGCATGATGCAAACTATCTAAATTGTGGGCAATGGCTCCTGTTGTTACAAACACAGGGTGTGAGGAGGGCTGCCCAGCTTTCTTTGGAGGAATCTTACTTTAAAATCAATCAAAATAGCAGTTGAGAAAGAAATAATGACCATTGTAAATTTTTTACATAAATGATATGACAGGTGAGTTATTTCTAGTCCTCACGAGCAGCTCCTCAGGGTAACTACTGCTATCCCACTTCTTAGATGTGGTAAACTAAGACTTAGGAAAGTTGAGAAACTTGTCCAACATTACACTGCCAATAAATGGCAGAGCCAGGTTTTAAATTCATGTTTGTTTATATCCAGAACACGCATTTTAGCCACATTGCAACTCTGTCTGCATAAAAGGGAAAAAAATAATTACTAAGGGCTTATTCTGTGCCGATAATGATAAGAAAGAAGATAATGATAATGATAATAATGAAAATAGCTAACTCTTACATAGTGATTATAGTGCTCCAGGCACTGCTGAAATTCCAGTTTTCAAATTCTCCCTATAGCTTTCATTTTAGGGATGAGGAAATTGAGGCTCAGAGAGGCTATACAACCTGCCAAGGCCACAGGGCTAAGAACTGAGCTAGGTGTCTCTGCATAAACGCTTCTCTTAGCATCCTCATCTCAATCTAGACAAAAAGGTGGAAGCATCCCTGATTCACAGTGGAGGACACCGAGGTTTGGAGAAGGTAAGAGATGTGCATTTATCCTAGCAATTATGCTATCTCAGAGGTAGAAGGAGGCCTAGATTCAGGGTTAGTGTACCACTTGCTGGCTGTACAACCTTAGACAAGTTCCTTGACCTCTCTGTGCCTCCGTTTACTTATGAGGATAGTGAGGGACTTTAATCAGGACATCCTTCTCATCTCATCCAGCCTGGACACATCAAGACCCCTGGATACCAAAACAACTCATGTGAGATGTTGCCTGCACCAAGAGGAGGAGAAAAGTGCTGCCTTCAGACTCAACACATGCATTCCCCATCACCCCGACTGCTACACTTTGAGGCAAATAAACAGCCTCAAACGCTTCCCAAATTGCTGCTTAATGCTTCTCCTCAGAGCATGATCTCATTTATGAATCTGCAGAAAGGGTTTACAGCAACGCTGTTGATGGTTCGACATCCCAAGTGATTCATCTGAAAAGGTGATGTAAAAGAGCAGCAAGAAATCACAGGAATAGCAGAGGGGGCTAACTACCCAATTCTTTCTGGGAACGAAAGAGGCAGACATGGCCAGAGGAAGCAGGCGATCTCAGTTCAAACAACTTGTCACTGGATAGAATTTCATGGAGCTTGCTGACATCTCAAAGCATAACAAAAATGGAAATGCTGAGAGCAAAACATATCTCGGAGCCATCCCTATCAGCTAGTTTGGGTCACACAAAAGCTTGAGGTATCAGGAGGTCTACATATAGATTTCGCATTATCAATGACTGTTTGGCCTGTCCCTGTGCATTGTGGGAAAACCAAGCTACTTGGAAGAGAAGGCCAAGATCAGATGCAACAGGGCAGATGAGGATTGTACCATGTCTGGGCCAAAATGGGATTATATAGGGCCTGGAAATCAATGTGAGATCAGTTTCATGTGGACCTTCTCGGACTGGAATTGATGTAAATGACAGGAAACAGGCAGGGCTCACCTTGCCTTAACTTCCCTGCACTACCTCCTGCTACATCCCCTCTTGTGACTTATTCCATATTCCTATGTCTTAGTACTAGTGGTTCCCTCTGTCCAGATGGCCCCCCTGCTGGGCTCCACTGGCAAAGTCTTACTCTTCCCTTCAGCTTTTTCAAGTGACACCTGACTCAGAAAGCCTCTTTCCCTGTGAGGAATGGATTCAGGGCCATGCAATCCACACAGCTGCACAAGGCTAGAGGCTTAAAACAGCCCTATGCCTGGATTAATGTTCTACTGTTGCTGTCATTAAATTCTTAATTTTTGAAAATGATACTCTGCATTTTCACTTTGCAATAAGTCCTGCAAATTATGTGGCAGGCGCTGCTCCTACCCATTGGGGCTGTGGTCTCGCAGCACCTCGTACGCTCCTTTAGTGTAGGATGTGTCACTGTTCTTAGTTGTTTGTATCTTTCCACTCTGCTCTATTGCCAAGAAAAGAGAGAGCTTAAACAGTTAAAAGGGACTCTACACTCTCCCCAAAACACAACACAACAAAAAGCAATTTGGCGTAAACTGGTAGCAGATGAGAAAGGGGGGAAAAAAAGACAAGCAGGTAATCAAAATTGAGCTTTGAATTAGTTTAATTCTCTTAACATGTAGACCTTGGTTTCTACCCTATATTCCCTAGAAGTCTACAGGGACAGTGAAATGTTATTGTTCACACAATTCCATGTTTACCGCATAAAAACAAATCAGCTTTTCTAGAGAGGCATATTTATTCTTAACATTGAGAAGAGATAAAATTTATCCTGAGAATCCTCATAAAAAGGACCTTGTAAACCAGAGGGTTTTAACCCAGTAGCTTCACCTCCTGAAATAGTCTACAACATTCAGTGTCTCCTGGGGTGAACACAGTTCTGGAGAAAGCTCCATGGCTGGTGCTGGATTCTCAAATGGGCCTAAGACTCATAAAGAATTAAGATTCACTGTGCTGTAATGATGGATACTCACAGTAGACACTTTCTCATAATGACCTTTAATCCAGGTTAACATTTCCACAAAGCACAGTTCCATACAACAAGTCTTATTGATTTGGTACTGGAAATGTGCTATAATGGAATTATTTGTGAATGGGCCCCTCTTAAGGCAGAGAACTTTATCTTCTCACTCCTGATCCCAGAATGCCTAACCCAACACTCAACATATAATCAGCATATAGTAAAATTGGCTAGGTAGCTGGATGAAAGGACAGGTGAATAAGTGAACCAAACTTCTAACAATCTACCTGCTCTTCTTTCTACTCCAGCATGCTGAGGACTGAACACTTGCTCAGAAACATTGACCCACTCTCTAGCTACATATCTGGTGATAATTCCCTGGGTTGGGGGACTCAGCAGCAAACTGGGCCTTTCCCAGACCCTTGAGCATTCTAAAAGGTGATGCACCCTCTAGGGCAAGACTTCTCAAAGACTGTGGTGCTTAATTTTGTGAGTCAACTTGATTAAACTATGGTACCCAATTGCTTGGTCAAACACTAGTCTAGATGTTGCTGTGAAGGTATTTGTGGATGTGATTAACATTCACAATCACCTGACTTTAAGTAAAGCAGATTATCTTTCATAATGTGGGTAGATTTCATCCAATCAGGACTTAAAAGACAAGAGATTTCCCAGGGAAGATGCAATTCAGCCTCAAACTTCAACTTAGAAATCCTTCCTGGGTTTCCAGCTTGCTTGTCCTGCACAGCAGATTTTGGACTTGCCATTTCCTACAATTGTGTGGGTCAATTACATAAAATCAATCAGTCTCTCTTTCTCCATCCCTACACACACACACACACACACATACATACACACATACATATAGATACACATACATACATATAGCTACACATGCCCAGCCATTGTCCTTCAGTATCCTTGGGGACTGGTTGCAGGAACATTTCACAGATACCAAAATATGTGCATGCTCAAGTTCCTTATATAAAATGGCATGGTTTTTGCATATAACCTACACACATCTTCCTGTATATTTCAAATCACCTATAGATTATTTATAATACCTAATGTAATGTAAATACTATGCAGTTTTTATACTGTATTTTCTACTCATTTTTGTTGTTGTGTTATTTCTTATTCCTTTTCTTTTCTTTAAAATTTATTATTATTATTATTGTTGTTTTTAGAGACAGGGTCTCACTCTGTCACCCAGGCTGGAGTGCAGTGGTGAGATCATAGCTCAGTGCAGCCTCAAACTCCTAGGCTCAAGTAATCCTCCTGCCTTAGTATTCCAAGTAGCCAGGACTGTAAGTATACACCATTATGCCCAGCTAATTAAAAAAAAAAAAAAATTGTAGAGATCAGGTCTCGCTATGTTAACCAGGCTGGTTGGTCTCAAATTCCTTGCCTTAAGTGATCCTCCTGCCTTGGCCTCACAAAATGCTGAGATTACAGGCATGAGCCACTGTGCCTGGCTTGTTTCTTTTTCAAATATTTTTTGATCCACAGTTGGTTGAGGAACCCATGGATGCACAGAACCCATGGACACAGAGGGCCAACTGTATGGATACAGATAATCACAAATACACATATATATGTGTGTATATATATGTAAATATATATATAGATATATATAGAGAGACAGATTCTATTGGTTCTGTTTCCCCGGAGAACCCTCTACAGGGGCTAAGGACTCTTGATTATTCTGGGTAGATGACACTGCTACTGTCCTCCAGAGGCCATCTCCATCAAGAGTTCATAGCAGAGGACACAGAGAATATGTAAAAGGGAGTTTCCAGCACCAAAATGAGTATGATAAATCAGCTGCTCTGCCTTAGGAGTCAGGTGAAATGGAAGTCAGAAGGGACCACTCCAAGGAGGCAGGCCCCACCTCTCTGTGCCTTCAGTCTGTATCAGGAAAATGCCAATGGCCACTCAGTCAGGGACAGGCTTTTCTGAGAAGGACAACACTGAAAGGCTCTAGTGCCCCTCCCCCATCTAACAGTATTCAAATAAATTGTTGGAATATTCCATCGTTGGCACGTGGAAGAGAGAGAGAGAGAGGAAGTATGTTTTAGGGAAAGGCTGGTAATGGCATCTTTTAGCTGGCTCTGTTCATTCCTGAGAATTGAGTTCTACCCTGGGCTGGAGGTGTGGTGTCCCCAACCTCCACACCTTTAATGACTCTTCAAGAGCAGCTGACATCTAGAGGCCTAACCTGGGCCATACATAGGTTACCTTCATCCTGTCAAGTGCACTATAAAGGAGGAATGACCACATCCACTTTGAGGGAAC
This sequence comes from Rhinopithecus bieti, assembly GCF_001698545.2. Taxonomy (NCBI): domain Eukaryota; kingdom Metazoa; phylum Chordata; class Mammalia; order Primates; family Cercopithecidae; genus Rhinopithecus; species Rhinopithecus bieti. Next base: position 856,172 of record NW_016812346.1, on the reverse strand, counting down.
TTACAGAAGTGAAGTGGCAATATGGAATTAGAACTCACAGCTGTTTGAATGAAAAGACCCCAGAATTTCCCCTCTGCCTCGTCTGCTGTTTGTGTTGTGCTCTGAAAGGAATGCCTCACTGGTATAATTTTGGCTTCACCAGTTACTAGCTGTATGAGCATGTGAGCATGGGCAGGTAACACAATGTCTCCAAATAGCTGCGTCCTCCTCTGTCAAACGCCTGCCTTTCGAGATTAAGTGTTAATTGAGATGAGGCTACCCAGTACTCGCTCAGGAAGGCTCAATGTAGGAAATGTACCAGTACCTAGTACCCTACCCAAGTGCTCAGTGAACAGAGGTTATTGTGATCATTTTATAATTCACAGGGTCAAAGACTACAGATGATTCACTAGATCTCTATCATGTCTCCACGAGAACACACCCAAATGGCTCCTTAACCCCAGCAGTAGAATTTACACCACCACATTCTGCTGCTCCTACCATCCTTAAGAGAGCATGAAACACCAGCTCCATCAGGAAATTTCGCACCAGGGTGGAAGAGTGGGGAAATGTGAAAATTAGGAACCAAAATCACTTTGTGAACTCATTAAACATGAGCCCGCTCGCATCTCTCCGTGTGTCTCCTGTTCCCGCTTTGGGTTGCGTGCCTATTATTAACCACCACCTCCAGACAGCAAACGTGCGCCTTATCCCAGGAACATATTGTGAGGAAAGAGATTTCCTAATATAGTGTAACCAACAAGTTTTTTAAGAAGTCCCACCTCTCTGAAGTAGAACCTGACTCAAAAACCATCCTGGGCTCCCCACAGCCTGCAGAACGAAGTACAAGCTTCTAGACGGTCGTGGAAGGCCTTTATCATGAGTCCCTAACCCCCTTTCCCCTTGGATTCCACTTCTCCTATACACATCAACCCAGCTCTGCCAGGACACCCAAGGTCAACTCAATGATCTTTCCTACATTGAGCCTTTGCTCATAGTTAACACTGCCTAAATGCCTTCTCTGTCCATATCTTTGCTCCTCAAGTGCTCAAGACACTTCTCAAAGGCTTCCTTTTCTGCGAAGCAAGCATGGACTCCCCATTCCAAACCAACCTCCCTGTCACCTGAAGTCCCACAGCTCCTCACTCATTTGTCTCTCGCAACACCTGTTGTATTGCATGGCAAACTGTCCTTTTCTTGTATTTTTCCAATATCTTCTTCCTGTCCTGCTCACCGCCAGATTCAGGTTGGATTCTCCAATAGCAACCAGGAACTAGGTTGGGATTTATAAGCAACCTCCCTCCCCTGAGAATCACATATTCTGACGCAGAACCGTGAAGCTTGGTGTTCCACACTCAGTTCCCATTTAACTGAGTCTCTTTGTCCCATTCCCTAGAGCTTTTTCATGTTCGTAGCTGTCTCCCAAGTTAGGCAGACACCTTCTTTTGGAAGGAGCCAGGTCTATTTATCTCTGTCCCCACACTCGAGTGCCAGGTGTATGGTGGGTTTTGGTAAATATCTATTCACTATTACATAGTTTGGAAACAAACTAATAAATGAGTAAAAAAGAAAGAAAAAACTTGATAATAAGCTCCTTAAGGGCAGGGCCTCATCTCACTTATTTTTCTCTCTCCCTTTAATGCTCTGGCTACAGAAAATCCCAGTTAAATATATGGTTTGCCCTGAACTGAGTGATACTCAGGACTTGATTCTTAAAACAGAACATTAATCTTCACAAACGCTCAGACAATTTTCCCCCATCCTTAGTAAAGTGAGGTTATATAAGTCAGCCAGAAGGTGAAGCAAAAAGACTGTGTTGACAATTTTAAGTGCCACAGAAATGGATAATTTTAATGGATATAGTATTTCTACAAAACTAAAGCACTATAATTGAGATAGTGGCCCCAGGTTTCATCGCTAGATGATAGTGAATTTTAAATTTGAATCAATGAGGAAGGTCTACAAGTCAATTACCTTTCATTTCACTCCTTTGCAATAAATGAAAATTTAGGGCCAATAGCAAAAGTACATGGGAAAGGACGCTTTTACAGTTTCTCAATTCATACATCACTACCACAACTGATGTTCTCTCTAAAAGACATCCATATTTATTAGCTCATTGAATTTAAGTCAGTCTTAATTTAAAGTTCATAGTGGGTTATGCAACACAGTGACTTCAGTTTCATTAACATTCCCATTTTACAGATAAGAAAACTGAGTCTTAGTGACTTGTGCATGTTGCCCCAAATAACTTATATTTAGATAAAGCAGAGTCAGAATTGGAAAAGTTTTTTTTTTTTTGTTTTTTTTTTTTTAACTTCCAAGTCCTGTACCCTTTGCCCCAAACCAGACCTAATAAGGAAACCAATGGAAAAGGTAGCGGCAAAAGAAATCTAAGTCCAGTGATCTGAATCCTGGTACCTCAGAGGCCTGTGTGTGTGTGTGTCTTGAAAGAGGCAACTCCATCATTGCCTTTTAAATGCCAGTAAAATGGGACAGTGCCTGAGAACTAAAGATTTTCAGGCCCTGAGCATGAACTATGAAGAGAAATGTTTCCAGGGCACAATTTAGGGAATAGATGCATCAGTGCACTTAGCAACAGTCCCACAATCTGATCAAATCCCTTCTGCCACCCCAGGGGACCCAAGGGTACATAAGCATGGGGAGATTATTTGAAAAGTTTCCTTCGAAAGGCATCTCTTTCTTTTGTTTTCTGGAAGTCAAAAAACATTTCTCTTTCAGACCCATCCTAACATTTAGCCAGCAGCTCTACTGAAGTTAAGAAAATGGCGAAGGAAGAGAATGAACATTTAGGGTCAGTATTTTGCATACACAATCACCTTCTCTTTCCATAGTCCTATGTGGATGTGATGGTTCTCATTCAACAAATGAGGATGCTATGGCTCAGAAAGATCAAGTGACTTTCCCAGGAACCAAGAAGAAAGTGGCAGGTCCTGAAATCCAGCCCATGTTTCTGAGTCTCTAACATTGTTGTTCTTCCTTCCCCAGGCTGGGAAGAGAGTGTTTTGTCTTTGTAACCCACAGAAGCCTCGGAAAATCACAGCAGATGGAAAGACAGAGTCTGTATCTCAGAAGACTGCCTAGCTGACTCCAAGAAAAAAGCTACTCATGCTAAGTAGCTTCTTGTTCCTGTGACAGCAAACCCCACAACTGTGACCCTGCAGCTGCCACAGGGTCCAGTTTTCTGTATGCCTGGTCAGAGGTGGTGGTAGTGGTGGTAGTGTGGGGACCCGGGGAGGCAGGGACACAGAGAGAGTGTGAGAAGGAGCCTGTAAACAATGATGTGGTAGATGAGGGGATCATCTTCTACAACATGCCCACTTCTGTGCTGGACTGCAGGTGGAGAACTGAGGGAGAAATATAACATTCACTGAACACCTACTATGTACCATGCCTAATGTTAAGCATGCATATATATATATATATATATGTATACACAGGTAGGTAATGTAGCCCCTTCTTCTGTGAAGAAGAAACTGAGGTTCCTAGGGGCTCAGGGACTTACCCAGTATTCTAGAGCTGATGTAGCCCAAGGCTGGGCTGACTCCAGAGATTCTTTGTGAATAACATAAAAGTTTCCCATAGGAAAAGCTACTGTCTACAAAACTGTCCTTCTAGCTGGCAGAGAACCATCCCAACTGACCTGGCCCAGTGAACCACGTGACTAGGCACTGACCTCTAAGACACCATTCAGAAGCAGCTAAGCTGTTCAAAAGCCATGGAGAATCCTGGGCAAGTGGCAGCCTTCACTAGATGAGCATTTTTGTTTTCTCCTCAATATATTTTTCCTTTTCCCTCATGGCATGGAGATTTCTGTTCCATCGTCTCCAAATCTGGTGCTACCTCCACTGTTGGCACAAGGGTAGGAATAGAAGTTCTTTAGAGCAGAGCTGGGTTTTTTAACGATTCAAAAAGACTGCGGCTCAGTAGTGATGGGAGAGGCCTTCGCTGGGAATATCTTTTCTTGGAGAAAGACTTTCATTCACTCATCAAATATTTGCTAAGCACCTCCAACATCCCAACCTCAGTTACTGGCAATATAGAGCTTTTGTTTTGGTGGAGAGATGGTAAATGAAGCAGCAAACACAAAAGACATGAGGAGCTATGATAGAAAGTGGCTTTGAGCAGGAGCAGAGGTAAGTAGACAGGAGGACTTGTCTATGCTGGGGGTGGTAGTCAAGGAAGAATTCTCTGAGAAAGTGGTACTTGGTGGAGGAACGAGACAACTAGAAGAAGCTAGCCATGCAAAGACCTGGGGCAGAGCAGTCCCAGCAGGAGAAGTGCAAAGCCCTGAGGCAGGAAGGTGTCGGCTTTTTCCAGGAATACCAAGAAGGCCAGTGAGTCAGAGGCTGGGTTAGCAGGGAAGGGAAGATGAGATCAGAAGTTGGCAGGGCAGGTAGAGTAGGCTGTGCAGGCCTCAGCAAGGAGTTTGGTTTTTTTCTGAGTGTTCTGGGAAGCCACGGGAAGGTTTTAAAGAAGGGAATGACAGCAGCTGATTTACATTTGTAAAAGATCTCTCCAGCTGCCTGGTAGGAAATGGATCACAGAAGGGCTAGCAGGGAGGCTGAGCAGAACCTGCTGAGTAAGAGGGGAAAGTGGTGTGGACTAAAATGGTAGAAGTGGAAATAAAGGGCAGTGGAGAGAGATCCAGGCAATGGGGTGTTGGTAAATGCTTAATGAATGGTTCTCTAGCGGAAAAGCCCTGTTTGCCTATTTCCATGGTATAAACATTCTTACTGTGGCATACTTTAAGCTAGCAATGTGGCATCACTGAAAGCAGAACTGGGAAGAATGGTGTACAAGCAATTCTTGAAGCTGGTGTGAGCTGCCAATTCCAGTACACAACCAGGTTCAGGGGTAGACTTGATAGGGCTTGCTAATGGACTGGCTATGGGAGTAAGGAAAACGGAGGAACTGATGGGGACTCCTCGGACTGGGACTTGAGTGATGTGAAGCACAGAGAAGCCACTTCCTGAATCGCTGGCCTCTGCTCATTCCCTGGCTTCTGGACTCCTGAAAGGCAGTGGGCTATGGGGAAAAAGCACACCCACCAGGTCCTGGGCTTCCTCACAGCCGATCACAGGCCTTAGCCCTCCCTGTTTTTCACCCAGCACTCAGCCTGGTGCACAGACAGAATTTAATAAAGGGCAAATGCAAGAACAAATGAGTAACCTCAGTTTCCTCACCTGCAAAACGGAATGTCAACATTAACACCCTCCAAGGGTAACTGTGAGAATCAAATGGGAAATAACATAACAGCCAGCAGAGTCGAGAGCTATGTGGTCCACAGGCATGACATCAGGATCCTCAAATTAACCCTGTGAAGTTTTACTATCCCTCCTGGCAGATGAGGAAAGGAGGTTCGGAGCCATTAAGCAATGTGTCCAAACCTGTGCAACAGAGCTGGGATTCAGACAGCCCCAACTGTCAGATGACATTCTCTGCACCTGGGGCCACCCCAGACAAGGCCAAGCGCTGGCCAGTTTCTGCTTTCTTACCAGGAGCAACAGAGCCACATGAGGTCATGAGGATATGTCGGCCATCCCTGCCTTGCCAAGATTTGCAGATGAAACAACATGAATAAAGTGAAACTCAGGCAAGAGTTGAGAACCAGATGTTTCCCTCTCCTGGCCAGGAAGGAGGGAAAGAGAGGTCTTCCCTGGGAGCAGAAGAGGATCTGCTTGCCCTCTTTAGGATGAATGATTCAGAGTTAGAGAACCATGTAGGGATGGAGGCATGGCTGCCTTGCTGGGAAAAGCCCGGGTTGTACTCAGCATAATGACGAGTGTGTTCCCCTGGTGGAGACGGGCTGACCTGTCTCTGACTGGTAAGTGGACTTTTTTTTTTTTTACCCCTTTGCACAGCCAGCATTTTTTCCCAGGCTGATGTAGATAGAGGAGCCCAGGCCTTGGAAAAAGAGTCTTGAGTTTAGGCTCCACTCCTACTACTCACAGCTGTGTGATCCTCAGCTAACAGCTCATATAAGCAACCTGTGCCTCTGTTGTTGCCATATCTGTAAAATAAAGGCACAACAGAGTCCTTGTCTCAGTGGGCTTCAGGGAGGCCTGGGTGGTGCTCACAGGGTGCATTAAGAGGACAGCTGGGGCACCAACCACAGTGACCATGCCTTTCGACTCTGTGGAGGGGCATGACCATGCTTCCCAACATCTACTGGATACAGTCTAAGGAAAACAAAGAGCAGGAGGGAAAGCATCCCCTCAACTCACTTCTAAATGTTATACAAATGTAAGTGACACATTAGCTCCCTCTCACCCTGGGAAGGTTATAAATTGTTGGAACCTAATGGCCCTGGTAAATCACAGTGCTTCCTGCAACCCGGGGCAGGGGAGCCTCACAGGGGCTGAGAGCTCAGCCTGCCAGCCTCCCTGTTCAGGTGGGGGCTCCAGACAGCATCCTTTCTTTGCCATGTAATGGCTCTAGTTCCAGCAGCCTCTGCTACTCATGCAGAAAGGACATTTGTTCTGAAATCACAGTTGTCAAAGTCTGTCAGGTTTTGGTGCTCAGATGCACCACAGCACAAATCCAATCAGCCAGAGGAGACAATGATTTGCATTACAAGAGGATGCTTTGTTTTAATAATAATAGATGCTGTTCACAGAGCATGTACTCAATGCTGGGCACAACTCTGATCCTCAAACAACCTGTAAAGTAGTTTTGATTATTATCCCCATTTTATAGCAGAGAAAACTGAAACCAGAAAGGTGAAGAAAGTTACCAGCTAGAAATCAGCAGAGCTGGGACATGAGCCAAGGTAGCCCAATGCTAGAAGTCAAACCCTCAGCTATCACTCTAGGCTGCCATTTCAGTCCCGCGGTGCAGGAGTGGTTTAATTCCAGATTACAGGCTGGAACGTAAGGCTAAAATCCTAGAATTTAGCGTGAAAGACTACGGCTACAAACAAAATGGTTTCAGAGGCCAGAAGGCAGGTCTGTTCTCAGTCTCAGCCCCATGTGGCCAGGTGAAAATGAGGGTCCAGTCATCACATCTTTCATCTTTCTTTGTAATTAAGTTGAACAACTTGAATGTGAAATCTGTTTTTAAAAAAAAAAAAAAAAAAAGGTCAACCTTATGCCAGCCCACCAAAATCCATCTGGGGGCTAATTGTGGCCATGGGGTAGCAGTTTGCTACCTCTGCTCTTTGCAGCCTCACAGTTTATAAGCTCTCTTCCCTTCTCACCCATTGCCTCATTCTGTTTGGATATCCAGTGTTGTTGTTCCCCCACTTCACAGATAAATAAACTGAGACTAAGAGCTTAAGTAGACTATATATCTTTCCATGAGACTATATACTTTCCAAAGTATTGAATATTAAGGACCTTGAATATACTGTCTGCACCTCTACATTGTCCTGGGTAAGCATCTCACAACTTCTGCTTGCTCTCCTCCTCCAGTGCCAGGGATCTCACTCCTATGATAGCAATGTGAATCATTTGTAAATTGTTCTAGTCTTTAGAAAGTCACCTAAACTTCAACCTGCCTGTCTCACTCTGAAGCTCTGGAGGTATACCCAATTCCCCTTCTACATGACAGGATTTGCCAACCATCAACAGTGAATATAGCAGGGGAACAAGGTAGAAATTTCACTGAACACCTCCAGGGCAGGAAGTTCAGTGTTGAGTCCTTACCATACTTTTTTTCACAAATCCTTAGAAGAGCACAACACAGTAGCCTTCCCTAATCCGATTTGCAATGATGTTCAGGGAGACTGAGTATCATCCCCAAAGTCAAAGTTACTATATGATAAGGAGAGCATTCAAAACAAGGTCTGTCAGATTTCATGGCCTGCCCATTCATCCATCCATCCATCCATCCATCCATCCAACAAACATTCACTGAGAACCTACTATGTGCCAGACACTGCTCTGGACACTGAAATATAGATACAACTTCCCCTCTACCATGCCCCTTCCCATCATCTTCTTTTTTAGGCAAAAATACCTGGGGTCTTTCATTTAATCTTTATGTGGTTGGTTTCCACACCATTCCTCTTTCCCAGGTTGTTTGAATGTGAACATCCCTATTACCCAGAATGGAAAGTGATCTTTGAGCAGAGCCCAGACAGGCACGTGACTAGGAGTGATCCATCCCTAACTTAGGGCTCTCTACTTTTACTGACAGAGCCTATGCACGTAACCGTTTCTGGCGGCCTTCCCACAAGCAACTTTCCAACCAAAACCATAACAATTGTTTTCACAGCTGCTGCTACTAAATCATATCTGGTCTTGAGATATTGGGCTTGAAGGCCTAAGAAAAATGAAACTACACCTAATATCTACTAAGCCAATTGTATGTAGTAAAGATTTTATCAACATCTTACATTTTGTATTACTATTTGCATTTTCAAGCAATTAAAAAGTAAGACTCAAAGAGGTGAAGTGACTTGTCTATGATCATCTAGCCAGTAAGCCATGGAGCTGGGATGTGAACTCAGGCTGTCTGGCTCTAGAGCCTGTATTTTCCCTAATGGGTTTCACACTTGTACCTGTTCAATTTCCTCTCCCTTGAAAAGGGCTATTGCTCTGGACTATTGTCTTTAATCTAATAACCTGACAATACATTCTGCCTTTTCTGGCACACAGAATGATCTCTCTAAGTCATCTGTAGTTCATGAGCACAGCAACACCGAGCATGGCAAACATCATTGACTACCTAACTGGGCCTGTGGGAGAGAGTAAACGCAAAGAGATCCCCAACAAAAACAAGCAACAGAATCAAAGAGCAGGTCCCAGCCGCCTTCCAGGTGAAGAACTGCTGCTGAGCAGTGAATGCCTAATAGTGTCACATACAGTCTGGCAGGACTCAGCTGGACCTCAGTGTGGGCCCATCTGGAGATCTTCAGTGATGTCTGAATGTGATCGCCCTGGGCTGAGGCTAAGTGCCCTGACCTAGGCCGGGTGCCAGGAGATGCCTGTACATCCACAGCAAGAGATACCAAAGAGCAATTATCACAGCAGACTTCAACCTAGAATTTCAGTCTGCAGGCTCCCCACCCTGAGCCACCCTTCCTCTATTCCCTAAGCACTTTCTAACACAGAGCCCTGCAAAAACCTTTCCATGGCTACCCAGCACTGTCAGGGTAAAATCCATTCTCACTTCACGCTGCTAGAGGCTCCTCATAGCTTACAGGGGCATCCCTTGCCTGTCTCCAACCATCCCCAGGAAAAAACCCTATTTGTAGCTTAGTATTTTGCAAGATAGGTTCAAAGAAACCCTATTCCTATAAGATAGTCTAAGTGTCCTGAGACATCAGTAAGTCTAAGAAATGCTGCCAACAATGTTATGATCTTGAACAATCACAATGAATGTTAGCATGTTGCATATAACTGAGAAATCCTGTCATAAAGAGATCCGTTTCACTTTAAGCCTGAATTTCTTATTCTATAACGGAACTCCTAATCTGAGTAACACCCAAGGGAAAGAGGTTTGGATTAGTCAGTGATATCACCAACTTCCCATGATTTCTTTCATGCCTTTGGGGTGCTACATCATACTGTGCCCTCCAAAAAATGTGTTATTCTTCTTTCGCCACCTGCAAAACTTATATTCATTCAAGGCCTAGCTCAGCTTACAACTCCTCTGAAAAATATTCCCGAAAATTCCAGGCTTGGTTTTGTTCTTGCCTTGATAATAGCACTTATCACAGGATGGTTACAATCCTATTTCCTTTTAGAGCAGGAGCTCCCGGAGGACAAGGATTGGGCCTAGTTCTTTTCTAGAAATGCAAGTGTATGGCATAGTTCCAGGTTGATGTGGTTCAAGCTGGTTCTGCTACAGAACCTGACAGGTCTCCTGCCACCATGACTGGGGAAAGCTCCCTTCCCTTGGCAAGGCAACATGATCAAGGCAATAGCTGCCATGCTCCAAGAGAGCCAATAGGTCACTTCAGGAAGATTCAAAATAGATGCCATCCTGCTACATCACTTGGCGTTGCTAGGAAACAGCTAGTTTGCTACAAGGCAGGTTGATTAGCATTGCGGAGAAGACATAAACTAACAAATGGCTGTATCTTCTCAACCTGCCCAAACCAGCCGTCAGTACATTTGTATCAGTTTTTTGCATCAATTTCATATTCAGCTTAGGGGGAAAGGCAAAGTTTGAAGTCAGGATTGAAGACTGCAGATCCTTCTCAGAAGACACCAGAGCACCTCTGATGTATGGGAGTGACTCTATAAGCACCGAGACCAGAAAGGGACAGAATTAATTCATAAGGTCTGCTCCACCTCAGTCTTTCACATAACGCCTGTCTGCATCTTGGCTCAGGAGAAGCCTAGAGGGGACATGGTCTGGGAAAATGTTTTGCACAAAGACGAGAGGCTGTTAACTCCCCTGACTGAGTTATAGGAGCCCGCAGGTTGCAGTGACTAATTCTGCCTGAAAGATATGGAGAGGTTGCCTAGAGGTCTCAAAGGGTAACTGGGAATCACCAGACTAGCATGGGATGAGCTCTTACAGACAGCAAACCACTCCCTAACTTTCAAGTGGGCCATCTGGGGACCACTTCCTCTAAGAAGCTCTCTTTGCTGATTCCCTGTCTAAGCTCCCTGAGCAGTGTGCTAGATGCTTTCATGGGGGTTGTCACTGTCTAGAGATAAGGAAGCTAAAGCTCATGGTGATCACCCTATGAGTCAGTGGCAGGCCTGGACTTGAATCCAGACCTCACTAACACATGTGCTATGAAGTCAGTTAGATCTGAACTAAATGGGAAAAAAACAAATGTAATTTTTAATCTTTGAATATTTTCCCCCCTCCAATATGGAAAAGTGTCTTGAGGCACGGGAGGGAGGTTTGGTTTCATCCATAGAGCCCAAAACATGTAGTCAGGGCATCTGATTCCACATTTGCTCTGCCACTAACTAGCTGCATTACTTTGAGCAAATCCCTGTCCTCCTCCAGGCCTCTAGCTTCTGATCGGTTAAATGGGAATAACAAGAGCCATCTTGCATACTTACTTCCCTAGGTATTAGATGACAGAGAAAAAAGTATTAAATGATAGAGGTATTAGATAATTGAGGAAAAAGAGTCTGTTATAAAAACTATAACAGACTATGCAATAGTCAGCACACAGTATGTGTTCAGAAAGAATCGGCTGGTTATGTGCTTAGAAGCTATTACCACAATGCAATAAGGAACCTAGAGAGCCAGGACTGGGCTCCCATTTGCTTTCTACCACTTTGAGCAAATTACTTAATCTCTCTAAGCCTCATTACTTCCATCTGCAAAATGGGAATTATAATGCCGCTTTGAAAATATTGCTGTGAACATGCAATAATTAAGATATGTAAAGACCCAGGCCCAAAAGGATGTAACATATTTGAGTTTCTCTCTACCCCCTGCCCTTTTTCTAGAACCATTAGAAGGCAGAGACATCCTGCTAGCTGTCTGTCACTCCTGCTGGCCAGTGGCCCGGGAGGCCCCCAGTTGCTGGGATTGGGCAGTGTGCACATCGACATTTACTGAATTGTGCCCTGCAGGATGAGACAAACTAATTTCCAAGGCTGAGACCCAACCCTACTCAGGGGCACAGCATGGAGCCACTTTGAGAAATCCACATTCAAGGCACAGTCTCCCCAGGCCCCAGGGAAATGTAATAGCCAAGGGGACAAGGAGGTTACCAAGCTAACTGTTCCCGATTAAAGAAAATGGCCTAGAGCCAGCAAAGCTAGCATTTGAAAAGTTTAAGTTTTGTCTGCGATTATTGCATCTCGCATCTACATAGCCTTACAATTTACCAGTTTACCAAAGCCTTCTGTAAAGAGCAATCACTCAATAAATCCTTGCAATATACAAGGAATCAGCCTGCCAGAGGCTTTTTAAAAAACCCCAATGCACTGGTCAGGGTAGACTGGGAGGAGCAGATGTTTGATGGCAGCTGCATAACAACATTATCTTGTAAGAGAACTGTTCCATCCACAGCCCAGCCATGTGTATACCATGTGATCATGCCTCACTGTGAACATAGCTGATTAGGTCAGAAGTGGGTACTTGTCCCTTGGAAGGTCCAACCCTTGGCTGTCCAGTAACCTGTGATTTGTCTCAATTAGGTTCTTCCTTTGAGGATTTGAAATTGGAATTGAGGAACAGAGACTGGGGTAGTTATCAGAGGGGAGAATAGCCAGAAAAGGGTTGCTAAGAGTAGTAGGTTATTGACAAGGCCAAGGTAGGTATGACGGACCTTTGCAAGGAAAAGCTCTGTGGACCATAACGTATGAGAAAGCAAAGGAAATGGGGAAACTGGGGAAACAGAGCCACATGGACTCCCTGGTTTCTGGCAAATTCCCATTTTTTGTTTTGGTGGGGCCATGCCACATTGGAGTTCTCACCTTTGGACTCTCAAAAAGACCTCTGAGACCTTATCACAGCCATCCTTGTCAGAATGGGTTTCTGCCCCATGCCATTGAAGGCTTTGCCAAGGACAGGAACAAAGTGGGTGTCGCTACCCACACTCTGCAGACAAGGACCCTGCAGCTGGGGTGGTGCTGAGACTTGCTGGCATCTCACAGCCAGATCAGGGTCCTTCCTCCATGACCCCACACTGCTTTTGAGACTGTGAGAAGTTGGATGACTATCCACCAAGTCTCAGAGGAAGAGAGGGTCCTGCGCAAGCACGTATTTGGGATGAGCGCTTCTCAACTGTCTCTCCCCCTAGAATGTGAGTGCTGTGAAGGCAGGATCATGCCAGCTTGGTGACTGCTGCACCCCCACAGGCTAGAACAGGGCTTGCCCCAGAATGGGTGTTTAAACATGTTTGTCAAATGAATGATTGAATCGATTAAGCAGTCCCAGTATATTCCAACCACACACACAAAAAACGGAGGTTTACATGTCCTCACCTATAGACAACAAGAAGAGCTGCTGCATTTGAGGTTCCAGATTCTTGTGGGGCAAATTTTCATTTCCTTCTCCCTTGGGAATTGTTTCTGAAAAGCAGCTGCTGTCAGTTTGGGTTCAACTCCCGTTCAGCACTGGGAAGTAAGCAGACCATCTAATCCTTGAAATGGGATGGCCCCTGACTGCCACCCAGACAGCAGATGTTGGAATTCCCTCCTCGGCACCTCCAAGTGACCTCTGCCCTTGCCCAAATTGCCCAAGGGACCCAAGGTCATCCCTTCCATCACTGGGCAGCCAGAGCAGGTGGAAAGTTGACTTTACACTAATTGTAACTTCTTTCCCCTTGGCCCTGGCTCTAGGCCTAAGGGTCTCACAGAAGCTCCCTAAACTATCCTAAATAGAGTATGGAATGAAAAGTGTTCTGGAATGCAGCCTAGGGAGACAAGAATTCCAAATCTTCTGGATGACCTTGAGCCAGTCGCTTGATATTCCTGAGGCCAAAAGGCCTGAAGTCTTTGGCTGGACCTGGGTTCAAAGTTCCAGCTGAACCTTGGACAAGTCACACTCACAGAGCCTCAGTTTCCTCAACTGTGGAGGAGAATGCTGCCATCCAGCTGAGAGTAATGTCTGCTCAGGGCATCCGAATGGGCTTTGACTCAAGATCAACATGGAAGCTGAGTCTACTCTGGAGATTGACTCAGTTCATTTTGGGGCTACAAACCCAAAGACTGAGCCTTGAAGCAGAAGATGATGGAGCTGTGTTGGCAACGCCTGCTCAAACCTCAAACACAACATAGTCACAAAGCTAGAGCTCTGAGTGCCAGGAAGATCCAGCAGAATATGATTTTCCCTGTACTCCAACACCAGGGTCAGGAGAGTGGCAGGCCAAGCAGGGGATTGTTGGACGGGGCTGTCCTTTGGTGTCCCATTCCATGATCCAGTGAGAAAAGAACACCAGACTCAATGGGCAGATGACACAACACCAGACAAATCTCTCGCATTCTGTGAGCATATCCTCATCTATAGAGCTGGCTAGGACGCCTGCTCTATCTCCATCAAAGTGTTGTCGTGGAGATCAAACTTGGTATTAGGTCAGGAAAGTCCTGGTAAACTGAAAAGGCTGTGTCTTTGAAAAGTATCACACTGCACAGTTTTGGTTGTAGTACTGCATCCTTCTCCATTTCATGAGCCAGGGCCAAGGTCAGGGGCTCCTGTGCAGAGCTGCAGGCCCAGCACTTTCCCTGCTATGCATATCCCTTGCTCCCTGCTATTACTATGGAATCCTCATCATCCCAGTGAGATGTGCCTTATTATGCCCATTTTACAGATGAAGAAGCTGAGGCCCAAAGAGACTGAGTAACCTGCTGGGCCCCATGGTTAAGCGATAGCTATAATCCCAGGGCAAGAGTCACAGGGAGAGAAGGAGGAGACATGAAGGAGCAAGAGAGGGAAAAAAAAATGGGAAAAAGGCAATATCAAAAGATAAAGATGGAGGAGGAAAGGGAGGGGAGGAAAGAGAGGAGGAGGGATGAAGGAGAAAGAGTAAAGAATGAGAATAAATCAGCCCTTGTTGGGGGCACAGAGGGGACAGCGTGGGAAGCTGCCAAGCTGCTCCCTGTGGTCGGGTGTGGGATGTGGGGTGGGCCGACCAGGCATGGGTTGGGGCTGCAAGCAGCCACATGAGGAAGTGACAGGTCAGCAGAGTTATTCAGCTGAGCTACAAAAGCTTTCTGCCAGGGTGGTGAAAAAAATATTAAACGAGACTTCCTCGAGCTTTAGAAATTACTGAAATACTGAGGCCGCAATGGAAGATAAAGTGTCCTACAAAGGGAGCTTCGAATGGAATCAATTTCCCTGGGCCGACTTTTATGTCCTATTATAAGAAATTGAAAAATTATTTCAGTGGAAATGTCACTTTGCCGGTCCACCTCTCCTGAAGATATTAAGAAGGAAAATGGCTTCCAATAAAGGGGCATTGGGTCTTGTCCTCCATCAGTGGAGTTGATCCTCTAGGTTCTGTGTCTTGGGAGCCCAGCCCAGGGAGGTGGGGTCAAGGGGAGTCTGGAGGGCCCTTCTGTTAGAGCTTTGGCGCTGGCAGAGAAGGCAATAAAATGGAGACAAATGTGACAGCCCCAGGGACCACTAGCTCTTGATGGCCAGACACACATACCACCAGCTGGAACATGATACTCTTGAGGCTGACTAGACTGGGCCAGGGGGAATGTCAGGATTCCCTGCACGGGACATCATACGGCAGAGAGGACTCGCAGCTGCTGCCATAGCACACATGTTTGCTTCTAGGGTCACAGCATAAAAGGCCTTCCCGCCCATCATTCCTTCCCTCATATCCACTTTTTCCCATTGCCATGAACTCCTCACCTTTCTCTATCCATGGCAGGCTTTCTTTCCATGCCTTGGTGTTCTTGCTGTTTGAAAGGCCCATTCCTGCACATCCATCTGGCAAACTCCTACTCAATCTTCAAGACCCAGCTGAAATGTGCCTCCTTAGGAAATTGTCCCTGAACTCCCTCCCCTGTGTGGTAGGCTGAAAAATGAGCCTCCCCCACCAAAAAAAATTGCTTATGTCCTAATCCCCAGAGCCTATAAATATGTTACCTTACATGGTAGAAGGGACTGTGCAGAGGCGACTGAGTATCTTGAGATGGGGAGGTTATCCAGGTGGGCCCGGTGTAATCACAAGGGCTCTTATAAGAGGACAGTGAGAGGTTCAGAGTTAGTAGTAGGATCTATGAAGCAGACGATTGGAGTGAGGCTGGGGAGGGACCACAGACCTCGGAATGCAGGCGCCTCTAGAAGCTGACAGAAGTGAGAAAATGGATTTGCTCTTTGGAGCCTCCAGAAGGAACCAGCCTGCCAATATCTTTACCCCAGCGAGACCGAGTTTGAATTTCTGATCTCAAAAACTGTAAGGGAATAAATCTGTGTAGTTAGGAGGCACTCAGTTTGTGGTAATGTGTCATAGCAGCGATGGGAAACAGAGACCTATGAGCATGGTTCCCTCTCCCTCCTCTGGGATCACTTGCAACTCTATGCCCATGCTGCAGCTCCTCACTACCAGCGCTTATCCAGTGCCCTTCACGTGCCATGCCTATCCTGAGTGCCACACAGGCATTATCACACTCAATCTTACTGCAATGCAGCTGGGCAGGTACAAGATCCCCAGTTTACAGAGGAGGAAACTGAAGACCACAGAAATGAAGAAACTTGACCCAAGAAAGTCACACAGGTCACGAGAGTGACATAGCTAGAACTTGAACTCAGCACACACCGTACAGTGATCATGTATGTAAGCGTTGGTCTCTTCCACCAGAAAGTAAGGTAAAAGGGTAGATGTTGGGCCTCCAACAACTGCAGAATGAACAGACCTCTGAATTGGGGCCTCTCTGTGCTATCTGAGTGGTTCAGTGAATTCTTGTGTGAAGGATGTAAACAATGGAATGTCTGCCCTTGGAAACTAGAACTTTTCATCATACTAGATTATTTGTAACAAGGACCTAAAGCACTTTATTTCACACTTTCTATGACCTTTCCTTATGGGTGGTGTGGTAAAGTAGGAGTCCAGGACTTACAGTCCAGACACCTCTGGGTGAGTTCCAGCAAATATACCATAAGCCTCAATTTCTTCATCTGTAAATGGATACAAGAATCCCACCGCCAGAAGAGGCCCTGGTGAGGACAAATGAGAATGGGCACGCAAAAGCATTGGGTGCAATGTGAATGCTGCTCTTGTTCTCTCTGGGCCATGAACAAAGCTGTGGGGCACATTGGGCAGTTGGTCTTTCCCCACAATCACAGAGGACACTGAGACCCCACAGGCAGCTATTGCACCCCACTAGAAAGTGTAAGGCTGCCTGGCCCAAGTACCAGAGGGGCTGTCCAAGTTCTCCACTGCCAGAAGGCAGATGTGGAGAGGTCATTTGGGGCCGAGATGAGGACAGTTGACCAGAGAAGCCAGCCTGTGATTGTCAAAGGTAGGTGTGACTGCATGGACCACGATGAGATGAGGAGAGGGCTTCGCAATAGTGCACATGGGTGAGCAGAGGCATGGAAGAGAGAAAGTCCCATGGGTAAGGGAGGCTCTAAAAATGTGGAACATGGAGTTTGTGGCCAACACCACGGAGTCAGTGGGCAGGAGGAGAGGGAGAAGGTGGGAGGGATGGTGGCTGGTAGTACAGCGAGCCACACAGAAATAAGGAACTGCGTGGCCTCCCTCTTTCAGTCTCTTGTGTGTCTAGGAGCTGAACATCCAAGGGACTCCAAACCAATCATCTAGGCAGGAGTTCTCAGTCCTGGCTGCACAGAGAATCACTTGGGCGAGTTTTACAAAATCCCAATGCCCAGGCTGCACTCCAAACCACTTCACTCAAAGTCCCCAAGAGTGGGACCCAGGCATGAGTATTTTTTGAAGCTCCCTAGGTGATTTCAAAGTCCAGGGGAGGCTGAGAAGTTCTGCTCTAAGCCTCGGCTCCAGGGCCAGGAAGCCAGCCTGGAGTCATCCAGATTCCAGTTGAGCTCGTTGCCTTCAGCAATTCTCCGTGCAGTTCCCTTCCCCCTGCCTGTGCCCCTGGCACCCTGCAGCTTTGCATGAATGTGATACTTCCTTCCTGTCCCTGGCCAAAACTTGGCCTCTGGGGTGTGTTTGCGCAGTTGTTTAAGGATAAGGTTCCACCAGATTCATTTTTCTGTGGTGGCCAGACTGACTCTCCATGGCCTGGTGGCCCTGCCCTGAAGTGTGGTGGGCTTCCGAGGCACTGGCACACCCAGCTCACCCTGAGCATCAGTGAGCCTTCTCTGTGGCCGACTGCTAGCATGGATAGCTTGGGCACAAGGGGATGGGAATGAGGAGAGTCCTCTCACTGGTCCCTGGAAGAGGGAGAATAGAGCATTTACTGACCACTAAGCGCTCTGTGCCCGGCATGGGAGCAGGTGCTTCACATGCATTATGGTTAAGCGATCCTTATCACTTTTCACCTTATGATGCAGATATTTGAAATCATTCTATTTTACAGATGAGAACATAGAGGCTCAGGAAAGTGAAGCAGCTCAGCCTAAGGTTTCACAAACGGGAAATGTTATAGCTGGGTTACACACCTAGGTCTGCTGGCTCCAGAGTCTGAGCTTCGGTGCTCAGGGTCTCAGTTTCTCACCTATAAAATGAGTATGATAAAAAACATCCCTCCTTCACGGTGTTCTTATGAGCATTAAAAAAGTAGCAATGTTAACCTATATAAAGCAGACAGTAGGGTGTTGGGAATTCGGCTGATGCTTGATAAAAATGGCCCTGATTCACCTTTTTAAAAAGGACTCCATACTAATGCTTTATGTGGTCTAAAGAAAATATAGCGTAGCTAAGTTTAAAAAAATATAGGTTGAGACCAGAGCATTATTTCCATCTCCACTTTCTTCTCTGTGCTCTCTAAAAAACGCATGAGCTTGTTACCAATACTAATTAGTTCTTGTCCTGGCACCCAATCAACAAGAAGATGTCTAAGGTCAGCCATCTGGGGTCCTTTGGGTGAACGCTGAGAGCTGAGGCAGGGCTGCTTCCCCAGGCTCATGCCCACGCCTACAGGAGCCTGGATCTGCAGGGGCTTGTGTCTGCTAGGGTGGCCATCCACTTAGCTGACACAAAGAACATAGGTGAGGTCTTGGAAATCCCAGATACTTCCCAGTTGCATTCACAGAGATGCTGCTTTTAGCATTTCTCCCTTTCAGATATCAGTGTTTTCTTCCTATTATAAAGCATTCTGCTATCAATGAAGCATCCCAGATCCCACAGTGAGGAAATGCATTCCATCTACTCCCAGACCTAGGTGGGACAGTGCTTGGTACAGAGTAGGCACTTAATAAATATTTGTTGAATAAATGAATGAGCATGTGGAAACTCACTCATACTGCCCGAGTCTCCTAATTTCCAGGCTAAGTACTCCTGAGTTTTTCAACCGTTACTCACGTGGGTGGCAGAGGGGGTGCTCAAAGCACGAGGCTTTAGTGAACCAGAGGCTAAGGGAAGATATGTCTCTTCCCTATGGGCTAGGGGAGGTGAGGTCAGAAAGCCAGAGAAGGGAGTCTGACCTGGGCATGCACTCGATACACAGGCAGAGAGGGAGGACTGAGGGTAGAGCCAGAGAATGAGAAAGACACAGGCCCATGAGGAGATCTCATACCCATGACACTGCCCCACCCAAGCTGGTTTGGAGCTATGGAACTTACAGAAACAGAGCACATGACACCCCCAGAAGGGGTCTGCACGCACCTGGCCAGGTAGACTGGCACTGGAGTCTTTGAAAACAAAACTTCTTTTTGACCAACATTCATGAGTGCAGACCATTTTGAAAGTCTCAGAATCCTTCCCTATCTTATTCCATCTCACGCTGGGCCCTTCCTTTTGACCCTTCCAGAATGACAATATTTCACTTTACTCAGGAAAAACCAGCGGTGCAAAGTAGGAAGCAGAGTAATCAGGCCACCTGCCCAATTTTCCCTAAATTTTCTACCTAAATTGCCAAGACAAATATTTCAGGAAACTGCACTTTGCTGGAATGGTTAGGTAATTCATCTTATTTACCATCTAAATGCACTTGAGAGCTGAGAGAGATTCACTCATGTTGTCGCTTCTTAGTCAGATGCAATTCACAGCAGAAATCGCTGCCATCCAAAGCTTCCATAACTTCCAAAGGGTAATGGATTTTTTTCAGCCCATCTTTCTTCCCCGCTCATATTTGCTTGAGGATTCCAAATGGATTCTATTTACTGTAATTACTGTTCTAACTGCAGCTCACTTGCAATGCATCAGGTTAATGTTAACAAGATACCCAGCTGATGCTGGTAATGTGTATTCATTGTTCAAACTCTTTACCCACCCCCTTTGGTGTTGTCTCAATTCTATTTTCTGAACCCAAAGGGGAGGGAGCAAAGCCAAGAAACACGGGTGGATTTTTTTCTGTTTTATTCTTCTCTAATGCCATGGGCTTTTTCTCAACGGATATTCATTGTTCTTGGGTTTTCCTATTCCTGTATTTACGTGGCATTATTACAAATGTTATGCTTTGCTTAAATACTGATTTACACACTTACCCTCTCTCATTTTTCCATGCTACTAGTATCATTAAATTTCACATTATTTGATTACTAATAACAAAAATTAACATTGACAAAGTCCTGACAATTTGCAAGACATATTCCACCTATGTTATCTCTATAATAAGAGAAACAATGGCCAAGTGTATCAAGAGGCTTAATCTCTCAATTCTGGGGTAGTTTATATTCATAATTTAAATCTATGGAAAAAGCACCACTTCACAGGGGCAAAGACTAGGGTTCATATTCTAGCTTCACCACTTAGCTACAGGAGTTCAGGTAAGCTTATCTCTCTGAACTTCAGTTTCCTCATCTGTAAACAGACAAAACTATAACCTACTTCATACATTATTGAGAAGTTCCTTGCAAAAGTAGGTGCTTAATAAATTATCTGTTATTATACCTTACCAATAATTTCAATCACGTCGCCACATTTAAGGACCCAGAACACACAGCTGGGAATGTATTTTAATAGGACTTCCAAGTGAACGTTTTTTGAGCTATGAGGAGCGTGGAGATGAGACCCTTACTACTCAAAGTGTGGTTCACAAACCATCAGCATCATTATTTGGGAACTTATTGAAATACAGATTCCCAGGTCTTTCTTCAGAAAGAAAAATGTGTAATTATAACATGACTCCATAGAGTTGACAGAAAAATAGACTATCCCTTCAGTCCTGATGACCTGATCTCAGTCTGAAAAGCATTAAGAGGGCTGAAGAGGAGACATTCCCAAATAAAACTCCGAAGTCCATTCTAGCTCATTCCACTATGCAAGCAGCTGTAATTCCCCAGAGAACATTTGACTCTCCTCGTCGCAGTGATGATCAGTAAGCATGATGAAAACAAATGCCATTTTTAATTCAGGTGCTAACAGTCTGAGTCCATACAGCTTCGATGTCAACCAGACAGTACCTCAGTGTATGGGTAAGTCTCTTCTCCTTTCCACCTAGGTTACCTCATCTATAAAATGAGAATCACAATACCTGCCTTCAGGGGTGTTTGAGAATTAATGCAGACAGATGCTTACCATACTGTCTGGCACACCGCAGGCACTCATTTTCAGCTGCAGCAGCGGTAGCCTTAGGAATAGTAATAAACATGCCTTTATTAAACACACATTGAAGCTGCTGCTTCCACCCCCACCTCCTACCCCATACACACGTTTATTCTATTATTAGTAATTAGTAATTGCTATTTATTACTGTAATTGCCATCTCTGCAAAAAGAGCTACCATGTCCCTGTTCCCAAAGCCAAGTTCTTGGTGTCAGTCACCTGCTTTCATTATGGGGAAGCAAAGGAGAGCTGGAACTGGAATTCTAAAAATCCGCTTCACTTTCCTTCTCCTGGTAACTTTTTTGGAAAGCCACTTAAGCCCTGACAATCACACTTTCTTCATCTGTAAAATGGGTGTAAACCATTTTCCCCCAACTGCCTCAAGGCCAAAGTGAAGAGCTCAGAAAATGAAGTATCTGAAAGTGATTTGCAACCATACAATATTAGTTGAACAAATGTAAAAGACCCCTGCGATCCCTGCTTTCCCTTAGGCTGCAAGTCCTGATTTCATGGTTCGGGGTTTCTCTCCTTTTCCCACCAAACCACCGCCTTTGCAGAAGCCTCCATTACCACACAGGTCTCCTGCAATCTCTCCTGGGTTTCACTCTCCCCTTTCAGACCAATTTGCTCATCACTAGGGATGCATCTTACTTAGAAACTGTTCTTTCTCTTCCAAAATCAAAGGTGGCATTATTAAGGGTTGGGGAAGAGTGGTGTTTTAACTTCTACATACACTTCACTAGTGCCAGCTCCCACCAAATAAACATGCAGGCACGTCAAAAGTGTGTCTGCTGCATAAATAAAGCTTCCAGGCAGGTCCTTCGGCCTTTTACCCCCATACCCTACTAGGCCACCACCACGGTGCCTTTACACTGGTCTTGTAGGGAGACTCTAGAGCCGCCTTATACCAAACCCTCATAGCTTCCTCTGCATTTTCTTAACCATTTAAGGAACTCCTAATAGGCCATGGACTTCAGGACAAGACTATAAGGCTGGCTGACTTATTTTCCCCATGATGAACTCAAAGATGATGGAGACCCACTTGACTCATTTTAGGGCCACAGTTCTTTCCCCACTAGAGGAGGTATAAGATGGGGGCTCAGTGCCTCCCCAGGGAGGACCTCATTCTCTTGGCACTTTAGTACTACACTGTTTGCAGTGGGGCCCCGCAGACAGCCACTCTCTCCAGACATCTACGTGACCTTTGGCAAGCCGCTTCTCTGCTGCTTAGCATAGGGACCTATGCTTCCTTCAGCCTCCATTTCCCTGTCTATAAAAACAGGAACATGCAGCTAGAGTAATGTAGTATAAATCAGCTGTTTAATTATATCTATCCTCTCACTTCTTTTGATAAGACTCAAGGGGCCCCATTTCCCAGGATACCTGGGCAAAACCATTTTTTGAGCCTTCTGTACCCAACCATAGTCATTAGTCTTTTAACACAGCCATTTGTTCATTTATGTAATAGAAACTTACTGAATATCTTTCATGTTCTGGTATAAGGCTATACCAAGGATACAGTGGTGAGCAATACTGCCATGGTGCCCAATTACATGGAGGTGGCACTCATGGCAAACACTGGTTGCCTCCCAAAGGACTTTTCCAATATAGCAGAATCTCTTTCATTAGTATCCCATATCAAAACAGAGGGATCATACAAGATGCCTCAGAGTCAAAATTCCAGCTACTGATCACGGTTAAGTTTTGGTTCTATCACTTGCTAGCTATGCAATAGTTATAGACAGAATGGTTGCATCTTCACAAAATTCATTGTTGAATTAACCCCCACTGTGATGGTATTTGGACACTAGGCTTTTGGAAAGTAATCAGGGTTAGATTCAGTCATGAGGGTGAGGCACTCATGATGGTATTAGTGGTTTCATAAGAAAAGGAAGAGAGAAAGGCCATCTGCAAGCTCAGGAGAAGGTCTTCAGTGGGAACCCAAGTGGCTGGCACCTTGATCTTGGACTTCAAACCTCTAAAACTGTGAAAAATAAATGTCTGTTGTTTAAGCCACCCAATTTATGGTATTTTGTTATGGCAGCCCATGTGAACAGTGACCTTATCTTCTCCATGCCTCAGTTTCCTCATCCAGAAAATGGGGATAATTATAATCCTATCTTACAAATATAAAATGAGGATTAGATGGAACATTACATATAAAGTACTTCACACAGGGACTTGCCCAATAAATGATAGTTTTTATCCTCAAAGTGCCCAACTGGAAATGCCAATCACAGGATGCTAGAGCTGTAAGGGATCTTGCCAACCCCCTTCACTGTATGGAGGAAATGAGGCTCAAAGAGGAATGGCTTGCCCAGGACTATGATACCAGGGTCCCAATTTCTGCTTCAGGTTTGTTCCCCTCCACCGGCTGGGGAGGGTCTCATCCTTCCTCCTATCACCTGTCTCATCCCTGATACTTAGCACGCCCACTTGAAATTGTCACCCCCTTTACCTGGTGAGCAGCTCCTATGTGACGTTGCTAAGAGATGAGGATCCATCACTGAATTCTACACCTGGAAAGTCTCTTAAATTAGGTTGTCGGAATTCTTCTTTTTGAAGAAAACCCAAATAGAAAAAAAAAAAAAAAATTCACCGATGTTTCCTTGGAAAATGCTGTAGGAGGAGTTAAAACTATGCTAAAGTGTGCAGCACATTTATAATAATAGCTGAACACCTTTCATTTGCTTTGCCCTTTGTGGTTTGCAAGGCACATTTCTACATATTGTTGAGTCCCCACAATCAATCATTCCTTCATTCATAAATAGATATTTAGCACTTTCCATGTAGCACACACCATTCCAGATGACAGAGGTTTAGCAGTGAATAAGACAGACAAAAACCTCTGCTTTTATGGGGTTTATGCTCTAGCAGGCAATAAATGCAATACACACATGTACACCTACAGACAATGTTTTCCGATACTGGCAAGTATTGTGGAAAAAATAAGGCAGAGAAAGGGGAGAGAGAGTTAGGGAACTTGTTTTGAGTGGCCAGGAAAGCTTTCTCTGGAATGCAATCCAGGCAGAGATTATTAATATTGCTGAATAAATATCTGAAACCTCATTTTATATAGAAACACAGTCCAGACTCAGACAGCAGTTACGTAGTAGGGCCCAGAGGCGAATTCATATTCTCTCT
Organism: Rhinopithecus bieti; assembly: GCF_001698545.2. Classification (NCBI taxonomy): domain Eukaryota; kingdom Metazoa; phylum Chordata; class Mammalia; order Primates; family Cercopithecidae; genus Rhinopithecus; species Rhinopithecus bieti. Next base: position 832,021 of record NW_016812346.1, on the reverse strand, counting down.
ATCCCAGCCTGTGATGATGCCAAGTCTCATGTCTGGATCCAGGAAGCCAGACTGGAGGACGAGGTGAACAGAGTGTGCCTGGAGATCAAGTTCTTGTGTCTCATTCTATCACATTGTCCACCTGCTATTGCTTACTGTGTGCTGGCCCCTGGGCTGGGCACTGGGACTAATGGGATAAAGCAGACATAGTCCCTGCCCTCAGGAAACTTCCAGATAGATTAGTGAGGAATATGAGACAAGTTCACACATAACTGTGCCTCCTGTTAGAAATCCCAAGTCTACCCCAGGCCCTTCAGAATGGGGCTGCTTCTCCAGTAATCACTAAGAAAAAGGTCTCCAACCTCCCAGATTTTCTTCTTTTTAATCAACAATCATGAATTAGCTGCTGACTCCACACTGACCACTGCTAGGGATCACCTCTATCTTTCCCACCCAGGCACCTCATACGCAACTTCCAGCCACCTCTACTGCTAACACCTTAGTCCATGCTGTCATCAACTCTTGCCCAGAATACTGTCACAGCCCTCTTTATTTTCCTTTCTTGTTTTTTTTTTTTTTTTTTTTTTCTCTGAGACAGGGTCTCACTCTGTTACCTAGGCTACAGTGCAGTGGCACAATCACAGCTCACTGCAGGCTCGAATCTCTGGACTTAAGTGATCCTCCCATCTCAGCCTCTTGAGTAGCTGGGGCTACAGGTGTGCACCACCATACCTGGCTAATTTTTTCTCTTTGGTAGAGATGGGGTCTCACTATGTCACCTAGGCTGGTCTTGAACTCCTGGCCTTGAGTGATCCTCCCACCTCAGCTTCCCAAAGTGCTGGAATTACAGGCGTGAGTCACCACTCCTGGCCCTGTCACAGTCTTCTAACTTCTAACTTCTAACTTCTGATGCTGCTCCTGCTCCCAACTACCACACCCTTCAGGGTGTTCTCAACCCAGCAGCCAGAGTGATTTCTTAAAAGTGTATCAATCATGTCATTCCTCTGCTCAGAACCCTTCAATGACCCCCTCACACTGGCCTCACACTGGCCTCCAAGATTCTATGTGGCCGGCCCGCCCCCACCGCCCCTCTCAGACCTCACTGCCTTCCCACTCACCTCCTTGCTTGCCCTCCCTGGCCACACTCTCCTTCCTTTTTGCTTTCTTCCTGTGCACCAGTCACGGGCCTACCTCAAGGCTGTTGTCTGCCAGATATTTTAAGATTTTCCCCTTAAAGGAGATATCCTTTAAGTCTTTGTTCAAATCTTACCCTCTTTTAATTTGCAATCGACATGGCTTCCATGTGACAACCTTCCTTATTTCCTAGTTTTTCTCCCTATCACTCTTGCCTTCTCATATATGGAATCATTTACTCACTGATTGTGTTTCTGTCTGCCTTCGCTTACTAGAATGCAAGCTCAAGGACACAGACTTTTGTCTGACTTGTTTAGTATCTATCCGACAACCTGGGACAGTGCTAGCCATATAGGGGATATTCAGTAAATCTCTGTTGAGGCTGGGCACATTGGCTCACACCTATAATCTCAGAACTTTGAGAGGCTGAAGTGGGCAGATCACTTGAGGTCAGGAGTTTGAGACCAGCCTGGCCAACATGGTGAAACCTCATCTCTACTAAAAATACAAAAATTAGCCAGGAGTGATGGCAGGCATCTGTAATCCCAGCTACTCGGGAGGCTGAGGCACAAGATTGCTCAAACCCAGGAGGTGGAGGTTGCAGTGAGCTGAGATCGTGCCACTGCACTCCAGCCTGGGTGACAGAACAAGACTCCATCTCAAATAAAAAATTAAAAATAAATAAATAAATACATAAATATCTGTGGAATAAACATCCAGACCAATCATCTTCTCCATCCCAAACTTGTTTCTCCTCTGACATCCCTTTTATTTGTTGAGGGCATGATCATCTACCTAATCACCTGTGACTTGGTGCAATAGTTCAGCAAGCCTAGATTGGAGCCAAGGAGGTGAAGAGCCCCATGCTGGGTGCCATGGAAACAAATGAAACTGGGAGTCACTTCTAGTACCTGATTTCCTCAGCCCCCTCAAATCCAAACTACACATCAGTTTTCTGATTTGTAAAATCAAGATAATAATACCTATTTCATAAAATGAAATGAGATAACATGTATAAAGGATTCAGGAAACATATGTGCTGCATAGTAAATATCTAAGAAAAAATAATTCAGCTGGCACTGAATTCTGGAGTCTTGCTCCTGAATACCTCCAAAACATGTCAATGACTCACCCTTTCCCTGTCCTGGTGCTGCCAGGATGAATTAGAAGGCTGGAAGGAGCAGAGAGCACTGAGGGCGAGGAAGGAGAGGCATATGGTTAGAGGTGACCCTGACTGCCAGTCAGCTCTTGGTTTCAGCTGAATGCCTGACCCAAACACAATTGCCAGTCACATAGGCAAGGGTAAGATCACAACCCTCTAGGGCCACAGAGGCTTCGGGCTCCCATGGAACCAAGAGTGACCTCCCCTCTACTACCCCAATCATGCCCAGCCCCCACCCAACAGACCTCTCCTTCCAAATGGGCTCCTCACACCCACTGCCTGGGTGACATCGTGGGAACAGCGAGAGCCATGGAGCATGACTGCCTGCAGCTACTTGATTTGTGCAAGTTGCTGACAGAAGGATGTGCATGACCCCCATGGAAGATTAGGAGTGGGACATTCCCAACAGAGAGGCCTGGGCAGGCCAGAGAGGCAAGGGGAAAATTCTGCTCCTTGCTCTCTCTGCTGGCTAGTTGTGGAGTCCCATAGCAGCCTCCTCTCTGGCCTCTGTGCATTTATTCCAAAGGGAAGAAAAAGGAGACAGAGAAGAAGGGAGGAAGGGAGCGGGAGAGGAAGAGGCAGACAGATGGGAGACACAAAAAGAGACACAAAAAATTAAGGTTTTCGAGGACCTTCTGTGCACCAGGCACAAGTTCTTTCTTAAGAAGTAGAAAATAAAAGGGCAGTGTGAGGGAAAGAGAGGTGGGCTGGAGAAAGAAGCAGGGACAGAAAAATGACAGAGACAGGGACAGAAAAATGACAGAGAGACACAGGCAGATGGGTACCCTCACTGGCAAGGCTGGCGATTTATGAACAAGATCATTTCTTAAATGTTGGGATAAAGCTGTCTCCCAGGTAGGTGGACAGTCAGGGGGAAAAGATGTAGGGCTCTCTTTGGGCCCTAAATACTTTTGCCTTATGGGACAGGAAAACAAGGCTTAGCCAGCACGAGTCACTAACGAGAAAGACTTGCTGAGGGCTGGAGGAAGATGGCCATACATCTGCCTCCTGGACCAGATTGGCACTGATATTCCATGACCTTATGTTTTAGTTGAGTTTAGATTGTATTTGTTTTCTTTGGGGGGTTTTCCTCCCCTTCAAATCTATCTAATAAAACAAATCTTACAGGGAAAGCCCAGCTTCTGGTTGATAATTTGTAGAGAGGGAGAGTCTAATCCTGATGGTCAAGTCCAGGAAGGCTTTCTGACCTAAGCAATCTCATTTCTGGACTGTCTTTTAACATGGTTTTTAGGGGAAACATAGTTTTCGCCTTGAACCTGACAAGCCAGACTCTGAATTGCTTAGACTTCCTAAGCCTCATCTGTCACTCCACAAACATGCCATCCTGGAAGTGTGACGATCTCTAATGCATCATGGTTTATAAATGAGTCTGACGTGACGCCTGGTACATGAAAAACACTTATAATCAATCAAGCAAATCAGAAAAGCTGTCAAAATAGCTTATAGTTTATGTATCCACTGCCAAGAAAGGTTACAAAGGATATATTCATGATCAACCAGCCAGAGATATGCAATGAAAATAGAAGAACGGGGAGAAAAAAAAAAAAAGAGGGTTTACCATTGGGGTCAGCAAACTAGCAAACTCAAGCCTGCAGGCCAAAGCCAGTTGACCAGGTTTTGTTTATTTATGTAGTTTTATTGGTACACAGCCATGTCCATTTGTTTGCATAGCCTCTATGGCTGCTTTCCACTATAAGGCAGAGTTGAGTAGTTGTGACAAAATCTATATGACCTGCAAAACCCAAAATATTTACTTTGTGATTCTTACAGAAGAATTTTGCCAATCTTTGAGACAAAACATAGTCCCACCACTTTTTATCTGCAGAGGCTAAATGCGGGCCTATTGTTTATTTTTGTTGTTACCTTGGTTTTTTCACTTACAAAGTGAGTTTATAACATCGCCCAGACAGAGAATAAAGTTAAAAAGTGAAAGCTACATAAAAGTACTTAGCACCCTGCCTGGCACACAGCAAGCCCTCATTGAATGGCATTTTTGTGTTATCACCGTTATTTTAAGTAGATGTTGTTTCCGGGACAGGACACAGAGATGTTTGGGGAAGGCAGAGCTGGCTGACCAACCCTACCCAGTGTCCTGATTAATGCATTACAGGGAATCTTGAAGGAAGTCAAGGGAAATGAACACTTGGTGAGTGGCACTCTACTGCAAGTTCATTTTATTTCATTTCTTTGATTCTCATAAGGACTTTGTGCCATTTAACAAGGGAGAATGGATGTCAAGGCTCAGAGAGGTCACACAAAGATACAAAAAGCCTAAGAATGCAAGCACAGGTCTGTCTGCTTCAAAGCTTAAATTTATATTTTTCTCTACCTTAAAATAAGTAATGTGGTTGAAGGAGCTGGTGACATTTTACTTAGAAAAGACAGACTCAGTGGTGACCCAGCAGCCTGCCTCCAAATACTTAAGTGTTCCTATGTACCAAAGAGGTCGGAAATACAGTAGCTTCAGAGGATAAAACAAAGACCCTCAACCCATTCCTTTTCTGATTCTGTGTTGCTGAAAAATTAAAGTTGCACAGATATGTGATAACTCTCCCTACGTTATATGCACAGAAGCCCCAAAACAATAACAAAAAAAAAAAAAAAAAAAAAGAATTTGAAATCTAAAAGGTTTAAGTCTGTCCTAAAGATAAGCTGGCATGAATAAAATAATATTATATGTGTGCAGTGTGTTGGTAGGTTATGAAGAATTTCCGTATGTATGATTTTATTTGATGTTGTGAACAAATGTGAACCTGAAAGAGCTAATCCTTCAAGATGGATCCCTAGTGGCTAACTGGGCCTACATTTAAAATAGAGCCAAGGAGTCATTTGCTGACAAGAGTTCCCTAAAAACCAAAACCATACCTTTTTAAGTTTGAGAATTTCAGAGCTCACCTGAACCAACCAGAGCTCACCTGCCTTTACCAATCAGGGCTCAGCCATGTTGACCAATCAAAAACTCAGCAAGTTTGAATCCTTCATTTGCATGAACAGACTTGTGTGTGAACTTAGGTGAGAACTTTTGCTATAAAACTTGAACCCTCAGCCAGGCATGGTGACTCACGCCTGCAATCCCAGCACTTTAGGAGGCTGAGGCAGGTAGATCACCTGAGGTCAGGAGTTCGAGACCAGCCTGGCCAACATGGTGAAACCCCGTCTCTACCAAAAATACAAAAATTAGCCAGCCGTGGTGGTGGGCACTTGTAATCCCACCTACTCAGAAGGCCGAGGCAGGAGAATTGCTTGAATCTGGGAGGCAGAGGTTGCAGTGAACTAAGGTCGTGCCACTGCACTCCAGCCTGGGCGATAGAGCGAGACTCCGTCTCCAAAAAAAAAAAAAAAACTTGAACCCTCTCTGTTCTCTGAAACACACCTTCTTCTGTTTGCACCAAAGGCCATGTCTTCCCATTATGCAAACTGTTCACTGGAATAAAATCTCTTTTCTCCAAATGCCTTTTCAGAGAACCTTTGTTCACAGTCTTCACCAAAATCATGTGAGGATGACGAGACACATGTCACAGCCTCCTGTTTTACAGAAAAGGAAAACTGAGACAAAAGGCTAGGAGACAGAGCAAATGAGGTGCTGGTGCCACACACTCCACATGGTGGGAGATGCTTCATCGAGTGACTGTGGGCAGCCTCCTTTTAAATGGTCCACTAAACAGGGTGGTAACTAGCACATGCCTTGTCTGAGGACTGCAGTCTTACCTGGAAGTTTCTAAAGCAATGGCATGATCTCCAATGCTACACATTCTTTTAGGTTGTCCCCAAAGATGCCTGTGTTGCAGATTTGGTTCAGAATATTTCTCCTTCTGTCCTGAGGCCACTTTCATAGCCAACTCTGACATCAGCCTGACTTGCTGTGAGAGCATTCTGTTTGTAAAACCGAACCTGGGGACAATCCCTGTTCAGTTTTCCAGGGAATCGCTTGAGCCATTTTGAATCCACCTGGGCGTGTTGTCCACTCCCACCTAGCATTCTGCCTCAATCCTACTATGATGACCTGGGGTTTTGCAAATGTGACTTTGTCAAAATTTCTGCTCTTGAACATGGTGGTGCCCCACGCTGATCATAACCCATTGACTTTGCAGTTCTCGAAGCAAGTTTAAAGGGCAAATTTTAAACAGGCAAGTCATATTGGAAGACAGTATTGCCTATAGTACAGCAGGTACTAAATCATTTCAAAAACAATCACCGTTCACCAAGAAAGACGGGCGAGACAAATATAATTGATGACGATTTCTTTTTTGGTTAAATGTAGGCCTTTGGTTGATAACCCCGAAATTATCTTGCCCACTTGTAGCAACAACTGTCCAAGTGTGGCATATGTTTATAGGTAAGTAAGGACTGTAAAGCATACCACAAGAACACTCAATTCCTGGCACATCAAAACAGGTCAAGTGCGTCACTATGCATTAGGTCAACTGAGAGATGGAAATAGACTAAATGGAATGGAAATGTTTCCACTTTGAAATGTTACCATAGTAATTATTAAGCCCTGAGCTTTATTTGCCATGTTCTGGGGCTACCCCCCAAAATATCACTCCTTTACAGCACTCTCCACCTAAAGGCTTCTGGACTCTGGTAAAATCAGGGCTATCATCACAACAGTCCTGCTAGATGAGGAATCCTCCCAGATGCCTTAGAATTATTAGCTCTTCATCCACTTAGTAAGCTGCCCCCTACCCCAAACACGGGATTGACAATTTCAGGAAATTAAATGATAAATATTACTAAAATGACCTTTAGCACAGTGCCAGCTGAGTAAATGCCAATATTACATCTTGTTGGTCAGAGGCCTGGAAAGCCATGATTATCGGGGAGCTTATGAGGTGGTATCCCCAGAGAGCTCTGGGCCAGACAGGGACGCTCAGGACCCGAAGCAAAGGCAGGAAGCTCTGTCAATCATTCATGGGCCTGATGAAAAATGCTTATGTCACCATGCGGGGAAAGCAGGACACAAACTGTACACATAGTGTGATCACAAGAGTACCAAATTATGCCTTTGTAAGAAGAGGCATTCAAAAAACTAATGTGGGTAGTGAGGCTAATGGTTCCTTCCCTCCCTCCCTCTCTCCCTCCCTTTCTCCCTCCCTCCCTTCCTGCCTACCTGCCTTCCTTTCCTCCTGCCTGCCTTCCTTCTTTCTCCTTCCCTCCCTCCCTTCCCTCCCTCCCTCCCTGCCTCCCTCCTTCCCTTCCTTCCTTCGTTTCTTTTTTTCCTTCCTGACCTCTAACTTCCTAACTTCTTAGTTTCCTCTCTCCTTCCCACCATTCATTCAATAAATACTAACTGAACAACCCCTATGGACCAGCCACTGAGCGAGATACTGATGATAGTGTAGTAAAACAAAAAACATCTTTAGTTTTATTGTATTTCTGCAAACTTTTTTTAAAGTAAAAAGGCATATATATATATACACACACACACACACACACACACACACACACACACACACACACAGGCATAAGGATAAATCTATGGCCAGGCACGGTGGCTCATGCCTGTAATCTTAGCACTTTGGGAGGCTGAGTGGAAGGATCACTTGAGGCCAATAGTTCAAGACCAGTCTGGGCAACACAGCAAGACCCCGTCTCTACAAAGAAAAAATAAATTAGCTGTGCATGGTGTTGCATGCCTGTAGTCCTAGCTACTTGGGAGGCTGAGGCAGGAGGATCCTTTGAGCTTAGGAATTTGAGGTTGCAGTAAGCTATGATTGCACCACTGCACTCCAGCCTGGGTGATAGACTAAGGCACTAAAAAAAGAATAAATCTAGTATTAAACATAACTGGTTGTAAAACTCTACAAAACAATCAGGATAATATGAACAGCAACTGGATAACTGATGCCATTAAGGGATTCTTACACATCATCCAGGTTTTGTTTTTTTTTTATAAGGTGGGGAAATCTTTAATTTTTTTTGAGATACACACTAAAGCATTTACAGATGAAATAATAAGATGTCTTGGAATTTGACTCAAAATAATCCAATGACCAGGTATTGATCATTGTTGAAGCTGGGTGGTGAATACATGAGGAGGTTATTATATTCGCTTCTAGTTTTGCATAAGCTTGAAATTTTCATAGTAAAAGTAAAACAAAACAAAAGCATAAAAGTCACATAAAAATAGGACAAGTCTGCTGGGAAGTGCTGAGGTCAAGGCAGGAGGGTTAGAATAGGGGCAAAGAGTAGAGAAAAGTTACCTAGAGAGAAGGAAAACTGCAGATCAGACTTTTAAAAAACTTTACCTCCAACTATATCCTTACTTAGATAAAAGTTATCATCATCATCAAAGTGTCCTGAGACACAAAGAACATCTCTCCTCTATTCATTACAGAGCCACAGCCTCTTCCTCAGTGGGTTCCTACAGTACTTTGTGCAGTTGGATAATATTTATTCTGCTTTATTATAGTTCATTTATGTGTCTGACTTCTCCATTAACTCCATGAGCAAGAGCTACATATTCTCATTTCCGAATCCCAGTTTCTCATACTGGGCTGGGCATACAATAAATGCTTGTTAAATTGATTTCAAAAATTTATTGTACAATTCATAAGTTTCAGAATGTTTTCCCTAAAATCCTAATAATGTATGTGATCAGGTAGAAAGAATATATGAATGAAATAGAAAGGCGCATGACATTTCTTCCCACTCAGGATCAGCATGTTGATTCTGTTCACACAGGGAACCTCCCCTCCTCTGTTAGAGTAGGAATTTATCTTTCATCAAGCTTGTCATCAATGGTATGACCAAGAAGCATGCAAGATGGTGCTGCACCAATCACATTCCTTCCCTCAAAATCAAGGATATAAAATTAGGCTGAAAATTGTCATTTGTGCCAGAAGATTATCACTTCAACTACAAAAGCATATCCCAATGACAATGATGGAGTTAAATGCCTCTGTTTGGCATTTTAATAGACTGTCAGATTTTTTGCCATGTGAATTCCCAATTCTCTTGAGACTTTATTTAAGGGTAACTTTATGGATGACAAGGCTATAAATAAGACTTTCTAGTTATATACTGAGAGATCATCTTAAAGTGAGGAGGGGAATTTCTTAAATTTAACCTACAACTACAATGCAAAATGTGTTACAGAAATATCAACCCATCATATCTCAGAATGTACTAAAAACTGTCTCTGAATGGTCTCTTCCTGCCCTGCCCACAATGCCCTAAGCCTGTGATACAGCAGACCAAATGTACATTATTACAGACTGGTCGTATTACAGAGCTCCATGTGACTGTCCGTGTCTGATGCCTAGCAATTATCATGCAACCTGTGACAATGTAGTGAGATAATGCTGGTAGCATTGGCCTTGGAACCCAGATATCAGGTCCAGATGATATTTAAGGGGATTATGCTAGACTTTTGGAATGATATGGGTGAAGGTATGAGATCCAGCAGGCACAGTATCAGTGCCACCCCTCTGCAGAAATTGGGGAAGTTTGAGAAGCTGAAACTCAGTGATCATCCCCCGATCTCTGGTGTCTTTAGCTGGAAAGGGATCCTTTGTGCTTATTTCAGTAAACGTAACTTGTGTCAGATTCATGATTTTAGAGTGTTCATTCTTACCAGCCTCAAATACAGTTCTCTGCTGGACTAGTTCACATCCCTACCACAATGTCAGAGTATTATTTTTTAAGTATGAACCAAATTCACCATCAGCTCCAAACCCTTCAGTGAATCCCCATCTATCGAGCAAGTTTTTCTGCGTTCTAATACATGTGTCTTCCCTTCACCCCTTAGACTTAGTTTTGTTACAACTCCCAGTATTGCTAGTCTCTGGGTACTTAGCACCACTTCTTGGGTCTCTGTCCTTACCCACACCTTTATTAATAGTTCATTCACTAAACTCTTCAGTCACCCCTTTTGAGGGTGCTATTTCCTGCAGAGACTCTGACTGGCACAAATAGACTACTTTGAAAAGAAGAAGAAAGAAAAGACAGTTGTTTTTCCAGATAGCAAGCTATGTTACTTAAACAGTGTGATATAGATGGGAAAATAAACATCACAACAGAAAAAAATAAAGAGACTATGTGTCTATGAGATTTCATATACGCTGGAAGTGGTAGTCAAATCAATAGAAGGAAAGAATAGACTATTCAGTAAATGGTGTCAGGACAATTGGTTAGTCACCTAGAAGAATAAAACCTGTACCAGAGCAATGCAAGTAACATATGTTTACTTACAAGTCCAGTCTAAAAACTAGGCTCTGTGTCCTCAATTCAGTACATATTTGTGACGAGTATCAGAAGTTGGAGCAATACCATATGTATCTCAAGAGGCCTTCTGGATGAGATTCTTGCATCCAGTTAGGAAAAATGGTCATTCCAATTTGCAGATGAAGAAACTGAGACCAAGACTGATTAAAAGGCTTGTCCAAGTTCACATAAGTAGCAAAGGAGATACAATCAGTAGAACCTGGTCTTACACATCTTTAAGCTTGAAGGTAAGATGTGTAACTGCTGAGTTTTACACCATTTCCCTTCACTTCCCAATTTCAGGTGCAGAGGCTTGAACACAATGAGTACAGACAGCTGCTGCATGTCAGCAGAGGGGGAAATAATACCTGTTCATCAGGGAGCTAATTCTGCAAAATGCACCATCTAATAGGTACTGTATACACGTAAATAGGATGCTCTAATCAGCGGGAAAGCAGGAACTGCAATCTATCCCTCATGGACCTAAAATATAATGGGGCTAAATTGAAGGTTTTATGATGCACAGAGCACTTTACTTGGAAGACTGATGCTTTTCCAGGCAAGGTGTTCATTTCCAGAACAAGTTCCCACACTCTCTGACATCCAATCCTGGGGAACAATGGGAACTGAACAAAGCGATGCCTGGGGCAGCTCGTCAGTATTTATAGAGCCTGTGGGAGACAGTACAGCGCAGCGGTTAAGAGCACAGATTTAGAAGCCAGGCAGACCTAGGTTAAAGTCCTTCTCTGCTATTTTTGTAGCTCTGTGACCCTGGGTAAGTCTCTCAACCTCTCTGAACCTGTTCTTTCACCAGTAAGAGAAGCATGATAGTGTACCATGTGAGTGTTGGAGGATTAAATGAAATAACGTAGACAAAATGCCTACAAATACGTAGCAGTCAATGAGCTTTAACCATTATTATTAGACTGATTTTCTGGTATGGCCCACCTTCTTGTTCCAAAGAATATTCCTGGGAGAGAGCTCTAAGATGTCAGCAGTGGCAATACTGTTGGAACAAGCACATTGCCTGACTGGCGATTAATCTGACGTGGATGATGAGCAGATCATTGGACACTGACTCACACAGGTGGATTGCAACTCCTGATATGTTTTGTTGGCTAGTACAGTTTTTTTTTTCTTTTAATTAAATTAACTGAAAATATGTTAAAATAACAAAACTTGACATTAAAAATCTGGATTTCCAGTGTCTCTTGGAACAATAAAAGGTGTAATGACAAAACACTCACCTTGCTTTTTGACCACAAGGTACTATAGTTCAGCGGCAGCTGCCCTGTTCAGGGCAATCGCTGTGTGTTCTCCATTCCCATCCAGCCCACTTGCTCTACCTGCCTGATTCCTACAGGCATTTAAGTTTAGAACTCATCCTCATGAGGCTTTCTCCCAACCGGAAGGTAAAAAAATGTGGAACTGGGAAATGTAATACATTATCAGAAAATAACCTGTGATGTAATAAGTATGGAATTTGACTAACCTGAGTTTGACTTGTGGCTGTGCCACTTACCAACTGTGTGGTATTGGTGCAGTTTGTTTGTCACTATCTGCTGTCTCTGAAACTCATGCTTCCTCATCTGATAAATGGGGATGAAACACTTATCTCCCAGAGGCAATGTGAGGGTTACATGAGACAATGGGTGTAAAGTGTCCGGCACAGAGTCTGGCCATTGCAGATTTTCATATGATATAATTATCATAGTGATTCTTTTGAAAAGATAGAGCTGGGGACCAAAGTTATGAATAAATTAATAAAATTTCTTCATGTTGTTTACTAAATGATACTAAAAATAGTAGATTATACATACTTAGGGAAAAAAGTCATTTTATCCATCTAATTTTTATGTGGCATATCCTATACATTTCATCTCTTTCACCAATCTTTGCTAGTTAGAAGTACTTTGGGATCTCCTTCCTTTATTGTTTCAGTGAAATGACCATGACTTTGTTGGCTTGGTTGCAAGTGACGCATAAGCCAAAAGAATTTTTTCTGGGTCTGGTCCTTCAACTTAATGTTCAATGACTTTGAGGTTTTCACCTGAAGCTGTTAGTCTCACCTTCTGAATGCCATCATATTCCCAGAGATGATGGTTACTTTGCTGATTGAGATGGAAAAATGCTTTGGGTGACTCTTATTTTACCTAAGTGACATCACTGAGGAGATACCGTCTATGAAAAGAAAAGATGAGTAATCTTAGCTCTGTCATGGAAACTATTCATTAAACTCCATAACTATTCATTCATGCTCCATAACTGCATGAGCCAGAGCCCAGACTTGCTGGGCACTGGAGAGGAAGCAGTGAATATGACAGATACATGCACCTTCCTTAAATCTCAGCACCCACCTGCCCAATGGGGCTGCCATGGATGACAAGGCCTGGGGGAGAGGGTTCCTCTGTAGTCTCTCTCTCCTCTTGCTCCCTCATAATCTTACTATTTTTTCCCTGTCCAAGTCTGATTGCCTTTCCCCCAAACCCCCAGATATCTCCATTAGGAGGTGGCTCCAAAATTCATGTAGTTCTACCTAAAATTCCCGTAGGTATGGAAAAGCTATGGTAAAAATCTGAATGAAGCCAATTAATTAGTGGGCAATGAAATATTATATGATATTATTTAACAATGACACCAAAAAATAATGAGCACTTATTAAACATCGTTACATGGCATCTGCACTATCAGATTTAATCCAGTAACTCTTTGAAGTATTTTCATCCCAACTTTACAACAAGAAAACTGAGGCTTCTATCACACTGAGGTCCCAAGTTACACATCTATAAATGCCACAGTGACAGTTTAACCCCAGCCCAGTCTAACGCTCATGTCAGTGGTCCTGTCTACCATACTAATTGTCCTACATTTGCTTTAAATATCAGTCTTCATAATTTACCACCTTGTAAATCTCTTTTCTCAAGTACATTTGATATGGATAATCAAAATTAGCTAGAGGAATTTACAGTACAATAGATACATTGCTTTTTCTTTAAAATTTAGTTGCTTTATGAAGAAAATAAAAACTGTTGGGAGACATGTTTCAAAATCTTACTGATGAGGTATTTACCTGATAATCCACAATGGCTTTGATTGCGAGGATAAATATGGGATTGCCACTCAGACTTTCAGGAAAATATATGTAATTACAAGGGTTTAGCAAAGTATAAATAGAAAATTGTTTTCCAACTCCTAGCACTAAAAATTGCAGCCCCAAGAGGCTTTGAGCTGGGATAAGTGCTATATCTACCCCAAAATACCCATTACACATTAGGTAAATGTCCCTTTGTTGTGACAACTTTCTTCCTAAAGAATAGTTTGTTGGTCTTTGGTGAAGGAAAATCCCAGCCCATGGGCCTTCCTCCTCCTTAGGCCCATCATAGCCCCTAAAACATCAGACAGCCTAAAAGCTAAACTCCTACCAGAGACAGAAGGCAAATACCCACAAGAGGCTGACCTCTGCTGCCTTCTGACCAGCCTTCTCTAACTCCCATTGTCTATTCCAGAAACATTTTTTGCCAAGCTCTGGGCCAGGTGCTGAGGACACAATGATGAACATGATAGCCACAGTTACTGCCCTTTGGAGCTTACACTGCAGTGGGGAGACAGGCATGAGCATTTGATTACCACACAGATTAGTGATCTACCATGACAGCAATAGGCACAGAGAGAAGCAGGAGGAGCAGAGCCCAAGGACAAGGGCAGCTCCACCAGATCTCAGGGGGTCTTGGAGGGTCCACGGAGGAAGTGACATTGGAGAAACCCAGTACGATTAAGGAATATGCAGATGCCCAGTGCGTGTAGAGGCAAGGGTGGAAAAAACCTGTGGTGGGGTAAGGCATTAGGAGCTGAATCATATAAGGTCTGAAAATGTTAAGGACTTTAAACTTTACTTTGAAATCAATAGGAAGACACTGATGGGCTCTAAGCAAGAGAGCCCATGCTTAGGTCAAAGGTCATGCTTCAAGTGATCAAGAGCCATGGAAAGCTAGTGGCTATCATGCTAGACTCTTTAAATTACTAACCTGTCTAATCCTTAAAGCAGTCTGCAAAACAGGCACTCTGTGGCCATTTTATAGGTTTCATTCTTTCCACTAGACCTCCCCACAACTGTTTTATACCCAGCTCTGATGCTGTGAAAGGGTTTCCACAGATGACTCAAGGCAGCATTAGTGGAGGTGCAGAGCCTTCCAGTTCTTCTCCAAGACCCTTCTCAGGAATGCCTTCTCTGCGTCACCTTCCTGAGGAAGGCCCAGGCTGGTTGGGCTCCTAAAGGCCCTTGGAATAAACTTTACCATGGCATTTGCCAAGCTGCAAGGGAAATGTGCTTCATAGGTGTGTGTTCCTTATGCAACTGCTACTATACAGTTTGTAGGAGGTGGCAGACAGAGTGATTCACAGGTTTAAGGGCCCACTAGCCCCTGCAGCCAGTGCATAGGCTGTGGATTAGGGGATGTCCTGAGGGAGTATGATGGGGACTGTGTGCTCCTCTCACAGTGTGATCCTCTTTCTGCTTCAGGGGCAATTCATGGAGTTCCAAAGGTGATGTAACCAACAGGTAATTTTCTCTTTTGGCACTAACATTTGGTGTTAATTCCCTTGTGCTGTTCCACTGTATGGTGCCTGGCAGTCAACTTCCCTGTCTCCCCCACATTCATTGTAAGCTCCTTGAGGCCTGGGAAGATGCTCTATTCCTTCTTGTGTTTCTAGGCCCAGTAGGGTAGCTAGAAGTTACAATAGATCTAAACACAGGAGAAAATACATCACAATAAACAGTAGATGAATGAATGAATGAATGATACAAGTCATTGTAGAAAAGTTCCTATCATTCATTTTATAGCTCTGCCAGAAGGCTATATATCAGTCAAAGCCTAGTCACCCATTCACAGTTCTCATTTGAGACTTATCAATATTTTCTTCCTCCTTGGATCAGAAAATAATAATACAATAGGTATCATTTACATATCTTGGGCAAAAATGTACTACAAAAGGTGAATACTAAACTTTGGAATTATTCGAACCTGGATTCACATCCTCATTCTGATACAAATTGGCTGGATCACATTCAACAAGACTTTTCTTGGGCCTTCGGCCTCCATTTCCTTATCTGTAAAATGGGGAAACTAAGGGCTAATTCACATGGCAAAAGTGAGAAGATGAAGTAAATCTATGTGTGAATACCTACAAAGGTAAACCTACTCAATACGTGCTGTTTTCTCTCTCTTACCTTCTGACCTTTTGTGCATGGCTGATAGAATCCCTGATACTCTCACTGGAGGATTCCTTTACAAGAAGTTACCACCTGGGAGTCAGCCAGAAAGATTATTTTTGTTTCTCTCTCTTCGTCTGTTCCTCACCTTCCTCTCCCTCTTCTTTTCCCTCTCCAGGAGAGTCTATGAAAATGATTCCTTTAAATTCCTATTCCTTCTGTCAAGAGTTAATACATATCACACCTTCTCTGATGCACATATGTTATTGATTAGGTACAATGAACGAATTGCCATCATTTTGTCCATAGCTACTTGTGAGAGGAAAAAATATATAATTATTTACTTGCTTATAATTGTCTTGGCAATATGAATTGGAGCTTTGGAAATAACTGACTTATGCTAATCCAATGTGTAAACAACCTGCTGAAACTACCTAAATATAGAGCAGTTTTATCATCGTTTTACCCAAATTATTGGAAGAAAAGAAAAAGAAGAGAGACAGAACAAATGTGACATTCAAATGGCCTGCTTAGACCAAAAAACACAATTTCTTCCTTGAAGACTTCAAAAAGCAACAATTTGGAAAGTTATTGATCTTTCTTTTGGCAGGGCAGCTGGGTCTTTTATTTCTCAGGATCAAGAGTTTCAAGTCTCCTTCGTGTCAGATTAATAGCAATAATAAGTGATAGTCACTTACTACATCTAAATCTGACTAAAGCAGGTGGAAGCTGCTGTTTCTTTAGTCAAAAGGAAACCAGCATGGGGTTGAAAGAGGCAAAGTCCTACCATGTGAGTTCGCTGTGGCCCTTGGGGATGGGGGCAGGAAGACACCAAGGCCAGAGTCCCACCCCAAGACTAGGGACTCCTCCAGGGCAGGACTGGGTCGGTTTTATCACTTGGTGTCCCACCACAGAGAAGCCAAGAGCAAGCAGGCACTCAGTTTGTTGAAATCACTGCTCATTCAACAGACCTAGCCTCCAGAAATTATTTTATATGTTTAATGAAATAAGCCAGCAAGTGAAACCATGTAGCTTAAAAAGTGGCCCAGAGCCACAATTAGCATTTGTGATCCTGAGCAGATCAATCGTCCTCTCTGAGCTTCAGTGTCCACCAACCTCGACAGAGACAGTGAGAATTAAATACGCAGTAATGTCAACCAAGTACAGAGGCCACCCTCGACCAACACTCCATACATGCTCACCTGTAATACTATTTATATCAGTATGAGATGGGACAGCCAGGTGTGGCTGCAAGAGCAAGGACGTTTAGACTATGTCAGACTTGCTTTCCAGCTTCCATCCTAGTGGTTAAAAGCACAGGTTCTGCAGGTAATCTGCCTGCGTTTGAACCCCAGTGCTGCCATTTACCAGCAAAAGGGCAAGTTATTTTATCTTTCTAGGCCTGATTTCCCTCATCTGAAGAATGTGGATCATAACAGCACCTACCCCACAGGGTTATTGTGAGGAGTAAATAATGCAGATAAGGAGCTTATAATAGTCTCTGCCATATAAATATAAACCTTTATCACCATCGTCATCATTGTTGTCATCATTGTATTGAGCAAATTAATTAGCCTAATTTCTCCACATAACAACAGCTGTCTCAGTGAGATGTGTGGAGTCAATACGTTCAGGAATGACAGGTACTTGGTACACAGTAAATGTCAAATAAATGTTAGTTTTGTCCCTCTTTTCTTTCCTGATTCCAGTAATGATGAAGCTTGGTCGAGGGGGCTTTGGTGTTTTCAAGGCACACAAGCCCATTCTTGTCTGCTTTTATTTCTTATCAGAATCTCCTCCCCACTCTCTTTTCCCTTAACAGTCTCTGGTCCCCAGACAACAAAAGAACAGACCACATCCTAGCTGAAAATGAAATCATTTTTTTTTTTAACTGGGAACTGTCCCTGCAGCTGGCAAGGCCAGGAGTCACTCCAAATGACACCACCAAATGACCAACCAGTCTCAGAGGTTTCCGAGAGATGCTTAAGAGCCTGGGCAAGGGTTTGCAGCACTTAACCTGCCAAAGCCTCTTCAATTGCAGCCTGTCACCCCCTGAGTTAAGTAGTGGATGAAATCAGCATGTATAATTTCTCATCTTCCAAGGTTCAGAGGGGCGCATTACATTTCAGCATGATTAACACTGCTCTCACTATTTTTTTCTTTTGCATTTACCCTTCCCAAGGACCAGTGATAGGGTTCAAAGAAACAGAGAGGAACAGAGGTGGGCACTTCAATAGAACAGGTGCTTAACTTTAAGTGAAACACTCAAACAATTGATAGCCAGGGAAAGAGATCTTCCTTTCCTCATTCTCTGCCAGATTTAGCAATTTACCAGCAAGCCTTCAAGGGCTGAGAGGACAGGGTGAAGAAATAGTCAACCTCTTAAACTCAGGCTCATGTCACTCATCCAACCGTCCCTCTGTCCATCCAACAAGCTCTTCCCTCTCTACCAGCTTAACTTTGATTCATCTGTAGACCTTAGCCCATAATCTTCCAGAACCTTCTCTCAACTGCGGCTGGGTCAAATTCCCCCAAGATTTCAAAATTCTGAGTAGATCTCACTTAAAGCACTGACCATGGTGGCAAACACCACCTTTATTTGTGAAATTAATTAATGAATGACTCTTAGAGCTAGGTTCAAACCCAGGACTGTCTGTCTCCAAAGTCCAGGATTTTTCCAGGTGAAGCAGCTGAAGCCCTGGCTCTGGGTCTCCAGCCCACAAGTCATGTAATTTTCTATAAGCTGCTTCCTGTATCCCCATTAAGTAAGAAAAGGTGGACAAATGGGGTGACATTCAAACTCCCCCTGCCCTGCTTTAATTTTCTAGAATTCATCATCATATAAGAGTGATGTGTACAAGGGATGGCCCCAGGAAGCAAAGCCCAGTCAAGAACAGAGGCCCCAGGTCCCCTGAGCCAGGCTCCTGCTCATAGGTCATGGTGGCCAACCTTTCACATGGGCCCCCTACAATGGAGGCCGGGGCCCTCCATACCATGACATTATCACGACGGAACAGGCTGTCACCTTCTTCCTTTCCACTGTCTTCCAACTTCACAGGTGCCTCTGCACCTGACACCACAGCTTATCAGACTGGAGTGGAGATGGAGGCTGCAGGCCACCTCATCTCAAGCCGTTGTGGTGGCAGCCCTCCTGGGGGACACCTGCACTCATTAACTATCGCCTCCATGATGCAAAATATGAGCACCCCTGAAGTTCAAAAAACTTAAAAAACAGAAAACTTAATTAAAGCCCTCTCTGCCTAGTTGTCTTCCAGTTGGCTTATGAGGTCCTCTGAAGGAGAGAAAACAAAACTCTTTATCCTCCATGTCCACCTGCGATTCCTAAAGCATGGGGCTTCTGTTGGGAGGAACCTGAGCCTCATGCTCCTTTTGCCTCCGTGAGTTATTAGAAAACAACATAGAAGAATATCTTTGTGACCTGGAAGTGGGAAATAAAGTCTTAAAACTCCTAAAGGCACAACTCCTGTAGTTAAAAAAAAAAAAAAAAAAAAAAAAAAAAAAAAAAAAAAAAAAAAAAAAAAAAAAAAAAAAGATAAATTTGGTAATCCCAGATTTAATGTTTTTGCTTAAAAAAATAATAGATGTACATAGTTTGGGAAAAGATAGTTACTTAAAAGTGACAAGGGTTTAATATTTATAATACACTAGGAACTCCTTTCAATAGACAAAAAATGTCAGGAACTCTAACTGATAAATGGACAAAGGATATGGAGACGTAATTCAATGAAGAGAAACCCAAAAAGCCAACAAATTTATGTAGATACTCAAACTTACGTAGAGTCAAAGAAAGGAAAAAACAAAACAATAAAACAATAAGCTATGTGTGCACCCATCAGATTGGCAAAAATAGAGAGCTCTGTCCCAAGTGTCAGAAACTATGCAGGGATAGAGGATATAGGTGGCTTCATGCCAGTGTGAGTGCAGATTGGGGTAGCACTGAAGGAAAGCAATGTGGCACTACCTAGTCAAGGTGAGTACACATGTGCTTTATGTCCCAGAGGCATAGCCTACAGCAATACCCACTCAGGCCCATTAGGAGGCATGGGTGATACCTACTGCAGCTGGAGAAGAGTTGGGCTTGCTTCTGGTCACTGGCTGGGAGTGTTGTGGGCTTGGTTCTAGGACTCCTGACATGTAGAAAAAAATCACTTCTACCAGTTTGGGATATGGGCCAAGACAAGATCCCAACAAGCCTTTAAACACAGTGCTCACAGTTAGCTTTAGTTCTCCAAGGACTCCTCACAGCCCCCTTATCACATATTCTAGAAGGAGAAAATCTGCATGAAGAGTTTGCCCTTCACAACATCCCAGATCTGTTTGCTTCTCTTCCCCTAGCCATGCCCCTCCCCGAGGTGTGCTTTCAGACAAGCTAGGGAACTGTGGTTCCCAAATTCCATGAGTTCCATGAGAAAATGCACAAAGGAAATAAGATCTGTTGTTAATATGATAATGGTTATTACTAGTGAAGGCAAGAAATGCCCTGGGGAATGCACATAGCAAATATGATCACCTACATCACCAGCCCCCTGTAATTCTGAAGAAAGGAGACTTCATTTTACTTTCTGAGCTCAGAGCTACCTTTTACCCTGATGACTGGGGCAAATGGTCCCCAAACACCATTTACAAAGTGAGCAGAGATAAGAGGTAGGTGTGAATGGCAGCTGCGATGAACTGAGGAAGAGCCCAAGGTGTCAGGGATAGAATTTGGATTAGGAAATGAAATAAATCCTTTGAGAGCCCAAACAGCAGTGCTCCTGCCCTGCCTCTGTTCCCCTCGTGTATAGATGAACTTCATGAACTTTTAGAAGGGTCACCAAAAGTTTGGAATAGAAAGATTGACTTTTGTATCATTACCCCAGCTTGTGATATATATTTTGAGTGGTGATTTTACTTTTATTTTTTCCAATTTCAGTCTCAAAAGGTCAATCCAATACTTACTAGATGGACATCCCAAGGTTTGCAATACAGTCGAGACCCGTATGATGGGATTTGGATGGCAGAACCATTTTCTTTTGCAGTAAAATGTAATAAGAGAATCTGCAAGAAACGGAGTTTAAAATTATATGTTTACAGAAGTGAATGGCTTTGCTGTGTCAGAACCACACAGGCCCCTGTTCCTTTAGAAGAACCAAGACTCTCCCTTTCAGAGTTTCTACAGAAAATCAGCAATGATGTGGGATAGGGAGATGGAGCTTATCTCTCAGCTGCTATCCTTACAAATGTGTGAAACCAGAAACTGATCCTTTGCTCAGAGCCAATAATGTCAGCAGAGAGGACTTGTAACAGAATCTGGTAGAACTAGGTGTGAATCCTGGTCTGCAACAACCAGCTTTGAGAATGTGGACAAGTCATTTGACTTCTCTAAGCATCAATTTCCTCTTCTGTAAAATGGGGTGTGGGGCGGTGGGGATTCTTGTTTGGAAGGATATATGACCTCATGAAGATATGGGGCTTGGCATGCATTAGGCACTCAATAAATATCAGGTTCCACATTACTCTCCTCCTCCTGACAAATTAATTTAGAGAACTACACATAAGGGAGATGGATGGCAAGCCTCGGCATTGTGGATACAGCTGACTTGGACAAGGTGACTTGGGCAAGGCATTCTGGACACAAATGGATTTCACAGCCTGCTGGGGAGACAACTGTGCAGCCAATAAAGTGTATTATTGGAGCTGTATTCAAACTGCAGATAAGAGACAACTAAATGCTTAGGATAGGAAGTTTGGGCCTGTTTTCTTCATTAGGGCAGAGTTTTTCTTAATTAGGAAAAAATATATATCTAAAGATATTAAATATATATAAAGAAAGAGAATCTTGTTTGTCTTTTTCACTGCTGTATCTGTAGTGGTTAGAACAGTATCTGATCAACAGTAGATACTTAACACCTGTTAGATGCATGCATGGATGAATGGATAGATGCATGGGTGGGTTGATGGCTGGCTGGCTGGCTGGCTGGCTGGCTGGCTGGCTGACTGGATAGATGGATGAATGAATAAGGGTGTGGTTGGATGCATGGATGGAGAGACGGCTGGCTGGCTGGCTGGCTGGCTGGCTGGCTGGATGGATGGATGGATGGACAGATGGATGGATGGATGGATAAATGAATGAAGGTGTGAATGGATGCGTGGGTGGACAGTTAGCTGACTGGGTGACTGGCTGGCTGACTGGCTGGATGAATGGATGGCTCGTTGGATGGCTGGCTGGCTGGCTGGCTGGCTGGATAAATGGGTGGAGAGGTAAATGAATTCATGGGTAGATGCATGGGTGGGTGGGTGGATAGATAGTCAGGAGGCATTTCAAGAGAAAGTGAGAAGAGAATCAGCAAATAAACAGTGAAGGAAAGAAGGAGGAGGTAGAAAGATCATATGAAATTATCAAATTCCTGTACCTTCTCCAGTAATACAAATTATCATTTTAAAAAATGAAAACCTTTTTCTTAATCTAAAAGGTAACATATGGTGAGGTAGCTGATTCAAAAACTGAAAATTAATAACCTTATATGAAATGTTATATAAAATATAGTTGTTTTCTATAAAGGCCTGACTCACCATAGAGTCAAAAGTAAGCTCCAAGATATCATTAAGTCAAAGGCAAATATATCTATTTCAAAGCTCAAGGGCCTGATTACTAGAGATTACTTTCATTTTCATGCATTCCCAGGCAGAGGAAAGCAAGTGTTCCAGGACATTTGGGGTGGGGGCTATCCAAGGCTGGAGCAGGAAAGCAGGTGGGAGAGAGGGGCATGCAGGCAAGCCTGGGGTGATGGACCAGGAACAATCAATACTCATCCACAGAGCTCAACAAGTAAAAGAGGAGATGACAATTTTCATGAATTCAAGCCAGAGCGAAGGGTCATCTGATGATTTACCAAGATGAAATTCAAGACACTCTTTGAGAACTGAAATCTTCACAGATTAATCTTCCCACACTAGGATCACACTGACCCCTCCAAATTGCCTCCAGCACACATGGCTATTAATACATAATTAATAGCAATACCACTACTTTTGTGGGGATTGAGGTGGGTGTGGGGAAGACATCTGTGTCCCTATATGGCAAAGTCATTTGTCGCATCAATCTTTATACATAAATTTGCACACACCCACACACTGATATAGAAACTAAGGCGATAAACATTTTACATACTGACTCCTGTTATTTAAAACTAGCATTTCAAATGGTTGCATTTAGCCCACTAAGTGAGCACAATTACTGGAAAGTCCATTTCCTTAGTGTCAGATATTAATTTCATCTTGTTTCCAACTTTTATATATATGTATATAGATATACACAAATATATATACACATACACCTTGGATTATATCTTGAAGAGTTCAAAAATGGTATCACTAAGTCATGGTATAAGCTTGGTCAAAAAGTTTTCCAAAATTTGTTTTATATGAGGATACTAGTTTTTTTCACATGCTCACTAATAGAAATTATTACTAAGGTTTACTCTTAGTAGTTTAATAGAAAAAAAATGATAATGGGTTAATTTCTAAAATAGCTATAGTCCAGAGAAAGGCATTACTACAATGAAGTTTTAACAAAGTCCAAAAGCGCTTACAAAGCAGGTAAATGTGGTTGCAAACCTGGGATAATTAGTAACACGCACACTTCATGGGAATTCTGCTCTGGCTGCAACAATGGGCATGCCTTGAGCTCCTTCTCCTTTCAAAGACTCTAATGCCACTTTCCCCTTTTTTCTGGCCATTAGTCCCTGTGGGAATTCCATGAGAAAGACTGGAAAGAAATGAGAGAGCAGGATTTCAAATATTCTTTGTCCAGCCCATAATAAGGATTATTCTAAATCTTTTGTCTAACACATAGAAGATACCACGACAGTTAATGAATAAGTTAATTGGTTAAATCATTCTAGCAGGGGCCTCCAATTCATTCCTAGTGAGCTTGTACTGTGTGTGTAAAAGATTAAAGCTGCATTTGAGGAAGGACCAAGATAGCAGATGGCTCAAAGGAGCCTCACTGACACTTTATTTTATTTTTATTACAAAAGTCCTATGTTCTCATTAAAAAAATTTGGAAAAAAGAAAAAAGTAGGTCAAAAACAGCAGTTATCCTATGGCTTCACAATCCATAGCCAATATTTTGATAGATTTTCAAGTGAATATACATGAATTTTATAAACTTGAAATTAGACTGTGCATAGTTTTTTATCCTTTTCCATTCAATATAATAAACTTTTCTAATTTAAAAAATGAATGAAAAACATATTTAATGGCTAAAGAATATTACCTAGAGTGAATGTATGATTATCCTCCTGTTAAATATTTTACTTCTGAAATTTTATTTGATTTTTGTTATTATTTTTTCTTTCACTCAACATATATCTAATGCATGCCTGCCATGTAGGATAGACTGGGTCAACAAAGCAATCATAGACCCCTGTCCTTTGGAAGAAAAATGTGAAGCAATTAAGACATACACATATTTAATCAAAGCTGTATAAATGCAATAAGAGTAGTGACCTTTAAGTGGAGACCCGAAGGCCATAGGATTTGATGAGGTCGGAACGGGAGGAAGAGTGTCGCAGATGAGGGGTACCTGTATGCAAAAACCCAAGGCATTCTAGAAGGGGGTGGTATGGTTAGAAGTTTAGTATTGTGGGATCACCACAGTGGGAGGGGAGGAAAGCAGTTCTGCTTTCTATACTAAGGGCATCGAAAAACTATTCAAACAGTGAGAAACACAGGATGCACTTTTATATCCTAAAAGAGAAGGTGTGTTAACACTGAGAACACCGTGGGACTGGATTCCTTAGACCTGACAAACCTTTAATTAGCAGACAGTTTGCATTCAGACTTCACTGCTGGCCAGTCTGCCTGTCTGTGCACTACTGGCCACATGTACAGGACAACAGAGAACACATCCAATGGAAGACAAGCCCTGTCAGCTGCAGAGACTTGCAGAAGCTGTCCCTTCTCCTTTGGTGGGTTTCACCTATATGGAGGGAGGGATATGAGGGGCAAAAATAGTAGGTGCACTGAAAACAAGATCAAATATCTGGCTTTTGATGTCCTCACCCAAGATTTGTCTCAACCCGAAAATAAACGATTGGGAAACCTCAGCATGTAGAAGACAGGTTCATTCTTGATCACATAGCTTTGCTAATGCTGCTCTGCTAAAGTGTCCTTTCTCTGTGTTGGGGTTACCTGCCTCTCTCCTACTTATCTTACAGCCTCAGTTTAAGCCTGGCCTGCTACTGGAAGACTTCCCTTCTTGATAGCACATTTCTCTATCCCAGCACTTGCTATAGTCTATATAATAGTCTCTTGGCCTATGTATGAGCTCCCGAGGGCTAGGCACAGAATATCTGCTCAATAACTTTTAATGAATGAATGCATGAACAGTGTTCCCAACATCTCCAATTTAATTCTTGTTAGAAGGTGAGCAATGTGTGTGTCCCTCCCCCAGGACAAGAATGGCACCCCTGCTAACTGCCTATCCTGCCCTTGCCAGGGTGGTATGTCCCCTCGGAGTGGCTCACACTCAGCCCCTCCTCCTTCCTCTCCACATGTACTCTCAGAATCTCAGAATCTGCTTATTCTCTATGCAGTCCCTAGTGCTGGTATGGCCGGCTGAATAACGTCCCCCAATGATATCAGGTACTATCCCTTGGAACGTGGACATGTTTTCCTATTTGGTAAAAGAGTCTTTGCTGATATGATAAAGTTGAGAATCTTAAAATGAAGACATTATCTTGGATTCACTGGTTGGAGACTAAATGCCATCACAAGTGTCCCTATATGAGAGAGGCAGAGGGAGATTTAATACACACACACACACACACACACACACACACACACACACAGAAGATAACATGGAGATGGAGGCAAAGTTTGGAGTGCTGTGGCCACAAGCCAAGGAATGCTGTCAGCCACCAGAAACTGGAAGAGGCAGAAACAGATTCTCCCCAGAGCCTCCAGCACAGCCCTGTTGAAAGCTTGAAGGTGAAAGCACTGATACTGATTTTGAACTCCTGGCTTCCAGAACTGTGAGAGAAGAGATTTCTATTGTTCTAGGTCACCAAGTTTGTGGTAATTTGTTATGGCAGCCACAGGAAACCAATGTAGCTGGCTAGTGGATGGTTCTGTGGGTCCGGACACCCAGCATGTCATCCCAGCTCTGAAACTCTCTCTCTCTCAGAACTAGAATTCTCATCCAGGCTTCATCTCATTCACAGCTAACCCTGAGCAAGTTCCTTCCCTCTCTGGCCTTTTTCACCCTAGCCAATAAGATGGGAGAATAACAGTTTGCAACTGCAGAGTGGTTGGGAGGATTAAGAGGGACACATATATGCAATCCCTAGTACAATGCCAGGCACACAGCAGTCACTCCATGTAAATTACTTCTGTTCTCCCTTTTTTGTTATGCAAGTAATTGTCAGTGCTAACCTAGTGCTCACTGTGTGCCAGGCACCAAGCTAAGCCTTCGCTTGCAAAGGAAGTACTGGACAGCATTCCCAAGAGGGAAGCTGGATGGGTTAAATGTGGCCCTGAAAGAAAAGTGTTCTGCACTCCCTAGAAAGTGGGGATGTGATTTACTGAAAAGCTATAATGTCCTAGAAAGAAACACAAGCCAAAAAACAAAACAAAATACAGTTTTAAAAAAATAGAGATATTTTACTCTGCCAGGGGCACCTTTCCCATCCTTTTGTAACCAGCCCAGGATATTTTCCCAGTAAGTGTGTCTTTCCTATAATACAGAGGTCAGGCTCAAACACTAAACACAGTTGAACATCCTCTCATTTCATCATCTTTACTCTCCGTGCCCTCCTTGAGAATTTACTTTTCTAGACCACCGGTCTAAAACTTTTATTTTAAAAAAAGGCAAATTAAAGTAGAAAGCTGCTGGTACCACCTGAAAATGTCGAGGTTAGAAAGGCAACTGTTTCTCCCCAGGAACTCATGCTTTTCTGTCTCATAGGAACTCTTGTGCATGCCCTGGCTCTTGGGCACCGGAGACCTGTCGCCACCCAGATCTGTCCTGCACCTGTAGGGGCCAATGGAGTAGGGGGCCTAGGACCCTTCTCTGGCTCTTTATCCTGGTCCCTGCCAAGGTCTCAGTCTGGATGTGGGGATCATGCTCCTGACAGGGCAACTGGGAAAGAACAGGGGAAAGAAGATGATGAAAACAAGCAAGACTGGTGGAGAAGGAACATTGCACGGCTGCCCAGCTAAATGAGGAGTATGGGAGGAATAATCTAGGTCTTTCTTCTGGAATCCTTGTCCAGACTGTCACCTGCAAGCATGTCTTGCTCTGAACCACTTCCTCACTCCACCTTATGTCCAGACTGGGCTTCCACTCACAAAGGATGCTGAGAAGCTTGGTGGTTCCAGGGGCAGGTGCAGGCTCCAGACTGCTGGGGGTTGAATCCTCGAACCACCACTAATGAACTGAGAGGCACAGGGAACATGTCTTAACCTTCCCTGCCTCAGCAGACTCGCCTGTAAAATATGGATAATAGAAAGAAGATGAGAGCCAGGTGTGGTCATGTGCATCTGTTGTCCCAGATACTCAGGAGGCTGAGACAGAAGGATCATTTCAGCCCAGGAAGGTGAGGCTGTAGTGAACTATGACTGCACCACTGCACTCCAGCCTGGGTGACAGAATGAGGCCCTGTCTCTTTAAAAAAAAAAAAAAAAAAAGGAAAGAAAGAAAATGAGGAAAGTGTGGCTCAGGAAACCTGTAACATAGTCCTTCTTTATTCCTTCTTCTGAATTCCTTCTGCAGACACACTGGTAAGCCCAAGTCTCTGCCCTCATGGAGGTTACAGTGCTGTAGGGGTAAGAAAATAAGATAATGAGAGTGTGAGAAAATGCACATTTTGCTGGGAGAGACAGGCCCAGGGGAAGGCCTTTATAAGCGAGAGTGCTGGACGGGTTAGCAATAGGTAGCAGCATACGCAAGGCCAGGAGGAGAGAAAGGCTGGTGGGTTCAAGGACAGAGCAGAGGTTAGAGTGCCTGGAGCAGCGGATGAGGTTGAGAACAGCACAAGGAAAGTCAAAGAGCTACCTCCCAGGCCAGGTCAGGCCTGAGTTGTTTAAGTTTTGTTTTAATCATGATGCTAAACCTACTTTGAGGGTTTTTATGCAGGGGAGTGAGGCTGTTATATCTGTGTTGTCGGAAGACCTCTCTGGATGTGTGTGGAGACTATACTATAGTAGAGTGGAAACAGGACCCCTTTTAGACACGATTGACATGCTTCAGGGAGAGTGGACAATGGACTGGATCAGAGTGGTCCGATCTGAGATGGAGAGAGACAGATGGGTTCAAGGAGTACTGTGATATCCAATGTTCACTTGAGCGCTGTTTGGCATAGTACAAAGCACTGAGCATTCACTATTTCATATGCTCCTCCCGACAGCCATATGAAGTCAGTACTCATCTCCAGGTGAAAAAGTTGAGGACCAGAGAGTGATTTCCCTCAGACCACACAGTGAGTAAGCGGCAGAGGCAGGATCTGGACCAAGGCCATCCTGTTCCAGAGCCCACACACCACACTGCTCTTTCTTGAACAGGCCTAGACAGTGGATGGGCTGAGGGTGGTGAGGGAGAGGAAAGATGAGACAGCTTCTAGGGTTTAGGCTTGAGAAACTGGGCCAATGGTGGTGCTGTTTACAGATGGGGATTAGTTGAGGGAGAGACTGGCTTGTCGGGGGTTGGGGGATCAAGAGCTCTGCTTTAGACATGCTGAGTTCTAGCCACTTTCTTCTGCTCCTCAGCCCTTTTCTGTCTCCACAGGGCAGTTAATAATGGGGGTGAAAGTGAGGGCAGGGCTGGTGGAGCAGAGAGAAGCAGGACAATTGTTCTCTGTCTACAGAACCTCCTTCCCCCAACACATGCAGCAATGAACCTCCCAATGTCCTTTTATA
Organism: Rhinopithecus bieti; assembly: GCF_001698545.2. Taxonomy (NCBI): domain Eukaryota; kingdom Metazoa; phylum Chordata; class Mammalia; order Primates; family Cercopithecidae; genus Rhinopithecus; species Rhinopithecus bieti. The sequence goes on along the minus strand of NW_016812346.1, from coordinate 803,393 downwards.
AAAGGAGATGTGATGGCAACATCTCCAGAAATGCAGCAAACGTTGAGTCAGAAAAGCAAACAAGATTATCTAAACGCCTTTTGTTTGCCTTCAAGATTTCTCGTAAGTTATCAGTAGTTCTTGGGAGTGGCACACATGGGCATTTTCCACATCAAGACAGTGTAGGAAAAAAAAGAAGACAGGAAGAAAATGAATGACAACACAAGGCTGCACTGTGCTTCTGAATGCTGAAGGCGGGAATCCAGTGCTATTTCAGGGACTGGGGTGGTGTCATGGGAGAATCTCCATCCTTGGGGGACCACTTGCTGAGTCAGGTTTTGGGAACAGGCTGATTGATCTATTTCAGTGTTTACTGAAGAGTCATTTGGCTCTGTAGGATGTTAATAAGCATTAACAAAGCAAAAATTCCTTGTCGAATAGACTTGGGAAAGGCTGGCTTATTATAGCTTCTTTACTGCAGGACGTCTCAGAATCTTGAACCTGGGAATGCACACTGTGAACCTCCAAGAAGGAGGGGAATTTCCCAAATGTGTTTAATCACAGAACACTTTTGTAGCCAAGCATTCCAAGGATGCTTGTTCCAAGAAACAGATTTTTGGGAAATGTTCGTCAAATTCCTTTCATTTTTAAGGGAAAGGCAATAGACCCATTACTCAGAATTGAATGTTGGGGGTTCCTGGATGTGCAGACTGGAAAACCAAGCCAGAAGTTTTGTAAGGAAGATCGAATAATAGAGGCTGTGTAGTAAGGCCTGGGGCTGTGTGACCATAAGCCATTCTCAATCTTGGTTTCTCAACTGTCTGGTGAGAATGAGAATTACTGCCTTGTAGAATTCCAGGAGGATTAGTGGAGATAAATCACACTAAGGCCCCAAATGCAGGAGCCTAGTACACAACAGGCCTCTCTAGATCCTCCGAGGCCTCTGGCAGGCTCCTTGTAGCCCTGATTCTTGAATGCATGATCTGTGCAGGTCAGATAGCCCTTCTGACCTCCTTGCTACACCAGCTTGCTTTTTTCCTTGGCAACAGTGCTCCCCAGGTAGCCCAATTCCCTGCCATTATCAGGCTTCTCAAGTGGTCAATCAGGAGTAGCCAAGTCCAACCTGGAACTTCTAAATAAGTACCCCCTCAGGCATGCAGTCATTATAGCCAATGATGCAATTATGTCCCACAGCTCAAATGGCCTGAAAAAAAAAATCCAGGAGGAAAGAACCAGTGTGCACAGGTTCCTAAATTCATCAGGTTTCTAAAATGCTCCAAAGCTCCTTGTCTGTTGTAACCATGGCTTCTGCAGTGGCTCCTGCACACAGGACCTAGACCTGTGTTTCAAGAGTCCCCAATGTTTGCACACCACTCAAGCATTCATTCAATGCATTGACTGATGCCCTCTCTGGATCAAATTCGGGGCCAGGCATTAGGGTGCAAATGAGCAGCCCATCTAGTACGCAAGGTAGACGGTGAGTCAGTAAGCATTAGGATACAGCTACACACAAAGTTCTATGACAACAGGAGGGTCGAGGCTTTGGTTCATTCCAAGGTGTGGTTTCAAACTCAGGTCACATTTAGGGAGCATTTGGCATGTGCCAGATATGGGGGTAGAATATTTTTGCATAAATTATCTCAACTTAGACATAACTGCAACACAATTTTCCAAAGGAGAAAATAGCAAATCAGACAGGTACAGGGAGTTGCCCAAGACCACACAGCTCATTAGGGGAGGGCCAAGATTCAAATGTAAGTCATCTGGGCGGGCAGCCTTCAGCAAGCCACGCCTGAGCCAATTCAACTGAGGGAACTGGCAGTGGCCATGCCAGAGGGTTCTCTGGGGATTAGAGGTGGTGGTCTCTGTGAACACCCTTCCTTAACCAGGGGGCTTCAGACACATGCTCTTTTGTTCCTTCTCCCTTGTGTTTCTTTTCCTCTGCCTTGTGCAGGTTTTGCTTTCGGTGGGATGAAAGCCTCCTACTTATGTACATGCCACTCTCAGTCCAGAATTTAGTCAAAATGAGCAAACATGTGGAGTTCCAATAAAGTTTTTACCAGCACCTGCAATCCCCCATGCCCTGCAGAGATCAGCCTCAGGAACTCTACTGGCATCAATCCTGGAATACTTCCTGAAGGAAGCCTCCTATGCGGCAGAATCCAAGCAATTATGAAGCCCAGAGCATCTTGTAGACATGGAGACCTGAGCCCTCAGTGAAGCAGGGGAAAGGGATGGAGGGTGGGGAGGGGGAAGAGGAGGCTGGGGAAGGGGTGCTACCATGAGATTTGTTTCCCGAGAAGAGGCTGGGAGCCCCTTCTTCAAAGGCTTAGAACTGGCTTCAAGCCTGAGAAACAAAACCACTCCTCTCTATGGGGAGAATCCTTGGAAGAATATTTATGAGACATTAAAACCACTGCCATCAACCCTTTAAAAAATTCCTGTACATGTAATTATGGGTCCAGGGATGAGATTCCTGGATATGGTATTAATTACTTCCCTGAAGCACACAGCCCCCAGGGGCTATGAGCAGGCACGCTTGCCTGTGGCCTCCTGGGTCTCCCTCTGCTCCTACAGACCCTTCCCTTCATGACTGTGCTGTGGCTTCTCCAACTGCACCCTGGCCCCATTATCCATCTTCTGTCTCTCCGCACTGCTCTATGCCCAGGAGGCTGGTCAAGTGGGTGTACTCCCTGAGTCGCCTTTCTGGCCACCCCTCACTGGCTTTGGCCAACAGAAAGCACTAGCAGGAGAGGGGAGGGCAGGAGGAGAAGAGCCTTGCCTCTGCCTTGCTTCAGTGCTGCATAGCACTACAATGCCAGCTCCTGCCCACAGCAGCCTCTCCATCATGCCTTGCTCTCTTTCAGCTTCAGAAATACCACTTTCTCTCCTTGCCTTGTCCCTTCAGACCTGGGTGGTTTGGCTCCACCCCCAGATGGCCTCAACATCTCTTATTTGTTCCCTTAACCCCTACTGCCCCACTTCCACGAAACAGTTCCTTCATTCAAGTCTCTTTATTTGGACCATCTGGGATGAATTCTATTTTCTGATGAGAATCTGAGAAGAAGCAATCAGGAAGAGTTGAGATATTTCAGGTCCATGACTACAAACTCGGTAAGGAGTAAACCTGCTCAATCACCACCTCACTGGTGTGTCTTCGTGTTCTGGGCCAGGTGTGGGTGCTGGAGATGCAAGCTGTGGGCCAGGGAGGGTGGTCATGGCCGGTGGGGAGCACCTGATCCTGTTTCTCTCTCCTCTTGACCCCTCCCACTCCCCACTATATATACATGTGCTTCTATTTTTTTTACTGTAGTCTAAAACAAAACACCACACTACTGACATCCTTGATCAACAAAATATTAGAATAATAGAGATTTTTCAATTCATCATTCATGCACCAAACCTGCCCTGCCTTCTGTGTGTCAAGCCTTGAAGAAGAAACCACGGCACAGAAATGAATGTTTACATAAGGCACGTCCCTGCCCTTCAGCACTGCCAGAATACTGAGCCCCATAGTTCTATTAAACAACCTTCTGCACTAGAATCAAGATAACCTGCCCCCTCCCCCCACCCTTTCCTCCCCATGGGTTCATCTGCTAGAACACAGCTAGCCAGCCAGCCAAACAGCCAGCCAGATAGACAGGTACACACGCCAGCCTGATGACCAGGAATTTCCACTCAATGCCACAGCAGTGTTAATTTACAGTGTTTTAGATCCAGGTTGTGGAGGAATGTATAGAATCTGAACATAGCAGAGGGCCTGAATCCATACAGTTCCTTCATTTTCCTCAATAGAACCTAATCAGTATTTCTTTTGTGAAATGAAGAGTAACATTAATAGTAATAACATTATGCTGCACAGGCATGCTTCTGGTTTTCATTCAACAACAGTCACGGAGCACCTGGTCTGTGTCCAGCCTTTAGCTTCATCTGTGGGCTTCAGAGCATCCCCATTTGGTGTCCTTCCCTCCAGTTGGGGACACCCACTTCCCCATGCTGCTCATCATCCTCACCCCTCTGCTGACCCTGCCAGATTCTGAGCTCCTGGTCTGAGATGCAGGGAGCTTGAATTTCAGTCCCAGTCTATCACTGACCCACCTGCTGCATTAACATGCACAAATTACTTCCTCCTTCTGACCCTTGGATTTCCCATCTGCACAGTGAGGCATTAAAATGGATGGTCAGCTTAACAATAACCCACAAAACTCGGACCACGTGGTGGCTCACACCTGTAATCCCAGCATTTTGGGAGGCTGAGGTGGGCGAATCACTTGAGGTCAGGAGTTCAAGACCAGCCTGGCCAACATGATGAAACCCTGTCTCTACTAAAAATACAAAAATTAGCTGGGAGTGGTGATGGGTGCCTGTAATCCAAGCTATCAGGAGGCTAAGGCAGGAGAATCACTTAAACCCAGGAGGCAGAAGTTGCAGTGAGCCAAGATGGCGCCACTGCACTCCAGCCTGGGCAACAGAGCAAGACTCCATCTCAAAACATAAAATAAAAAAATAAAATAAAATAAAATGGATGGCCAGGAGCAACCCTTCCATGAAAAGTCACTGCACATTCTAAAGCATGTGGTCACTGAGCAATGATGTGGTCTGCACAAGACAGGGTTGCAGCCCAAAGTGGCACTGGACAGAAAGAAAGGCTAGCCCCATGAGAGTGAATTAACTCTCTCTAGGCCAGTGGCTTTCACCTTGGATCCATGTTATAATCACCTAAAGGGCTTTTAAGAATCCGGATGCCCAGGTTGCTGCCAAGACCAATCAAATCAGAACCTCTGGGGCTGTAACCCAAGCATCAGTATTTTTTTCAAAGCTCCCTTCATGGTGTGCAGCCAAGATTGAGAACCACTAATCTAAGTTCACTGTCAACATTTTGGGTAACTTCCACTAGATGGTCAATAATGTTCATTCAGATCACATATTTTAGAGCTGGAGATTTTTTCAATCATAGAAGACTGAAAGAAGCTAGATTATTAAACACTCTCTATTTGTGCCTCATCTACAAAAAGGTAATCCCCTGTTAAGATGAGAGTATATATGGATTAACTTCTATAATCAAAATGCAATTAATAACCCAGTTAAAACAAGATTTTGAAGAGCTAATAATCCCTAAGTACAAATTACGTACTCTTATTAAAATCTAACTGTTACGAATTCTACTTATTCAAAAAATAACCCCTTTTCTAAAGTAAATTTGCTTTACTTTACAGCTATAGAAAATATAGAAAGATCTGTGAGATTTATCCATGTTATTTCATGAAAACATATTTTCCCCTATCCTTTGGGAATCTCCCCCTAGAGCTTTTCAATGGTCCTGGTTCACAGTTTCAGCCTGTTGGCAGCACTTTTCCTAACACCATCTCTCTTAGTCTGTGGACACAGGCTCCCTGTGCCCCTCCTCCCTCCAAGTTACCACACACCTGCACCCTCCAACCCCCACTTGCCATTTGGGACTTTGAGTACCTGCTGTGTCTCTATTAAACAGCACAGAACAATCCCCCTCAAAAAAACAGCATATTATGTTTTTTCATCCTTAGATTGTTCCAAAATCATTTACTCAAATTCTTTCTATTATAGAATAATGAAAAGAAGATACACTTTAGAAACAGATAGCCCTGGACTGAAAATTTAACTGCAGGAGTCCAGAAACAGACCCACAAATGATCAGCCACCTGATCTATGGCAAAGATGACCCTGTGGTACAGTGGGGAAAGGGTGGGCTTTACAATAGACGTTGGTAGGTCTATTGGTTATCCATATGCAAAACAATGAACCTTGACTGCTATTTCACACTACACACAAAAATCAATTCCAAATGGGCCACAAACCTAAATCTAAACGGTAAAGCAATAACAATTTTGCAAGAAAATGTAGAACGTCTTCATGACCCTGCAGCAGGCAAAGCTTTCTTAAACAAGACAAAAAATGTGCTAATCAAAAAGGAAAAAAGTTAATAAACTGAACTTCATTAAAATTTGGAACCTATCTTCATCAAGTAACACCAATGAGATAATAAAAAGGCCACAGAATAGGAGAAGATATTAACAAATATCTGGCATAGGATTCATGCCAGAATATATAAAGAATTCCCACAAATAAATAAGAAAAAAGCAGACAACCTGATTTGGAAAAAAGGCTTGAATAGTCACTTCACAAAAGAGGACATTCAAACAGCCAATAAACATACGAAAAGTGCTCCATTTCACTAGATACTAGGGAAATGCAAGATAAACCATAATGAGACACAACCATACAACCACCAGAATGACTAAAATGAACAAGGCAGTTGCTAGGAAAACAGATGATGTTTTTTAGTGAGCGAAAAAAATCAGAACTCTCATGTACTTCTGGGTATTTGCTACAATCACTGGAAAACTGGCAGTACTTACTAGATCAGAACAGATATATATCCTATAATCCAGAAACTTCACCCCAAGACCAAATTAGTACCAAAAGACAAGCATAAGAATGTTTGTCCAAGCACCATTTGTAACAGCCCCAAACTGGAAAGTAACCAAATGCCCAGCAAGAACAGAGTGAATAAATACATTATGTATACTCACAAATGGCAATACAATGCAGCGATAAAATGAATGCGCTACGACTATATGGAACAACGTGGATAAATCTCACAAACATAATGTTGAGTAAAAGAAGCAGACAAAAAAAGAGTATATGCTCTATGACTCTATTTGCATTAAATTATAAAATGGGCAAACCAAATCTACAGTATTTTAAGTCTGGATAGCAGTTAACTTTGCAAGAAGTAAGGGGAAAGATAGAGACTGGGAGAGGAGATCACTTATTTCAGGATTAAAGTTCTGGTTACATTGGTATGTTCATTTTATGAAAAATCTACTGAGCTATACACTTAGGAGATGAACAGTTTTCTTTACGCTATATTATGTCCATAAAAAGTTTATACACACAAACTTGGCTGTTCCACCTTTTCACTGTGTATGACCTTGCGCAAGGCATTTAATCTACCCAACATTGTTTCTTCTTCTGTAATAGTTGGAATTATAATACCACATATATTGCAGGGTTGTGGCAGGATGACAGTGGGGGGAAGCATGTACCCACACATACGTATGGAACACACACAGCATGTACTCCATAAATGAGTTTCTCTTCCCTTCCCTATTGAAGCTCTTGAATATCCTCTTATGACCTGGGACCTAGTCTCTTCCCCTTATGAACATTACAAAATAAACAAACAGGCTAGGTGTGGTGGTTCACGCCTGTAATCCCAGCACTTTGGGAGGCCAAGGCAGGTGGATCACTTAAGCCCAGGAGTTCAAGACCAGCCCGGGCAACATGGCAAAACCCTGTCTCTAGAAAAAATACAAAAATTAGCCAGGTGTAGTGGCATGTGCTTGTGGTCCCAGCTCCTTATGTGGCTGAGGTGGAAGGATTGCTTGAGCCCAAGAGGTTGAGGCTGCAGTCAGCCATGATCATGCTACTATACTCCAGCCTGGGTGATAATAAGACCCTGTCTCAGAAAATAAAATAAAATAAACAAACCCAAAACATGAATAAACAGGAGATGTTTTGAGTGTGAAAGGTGGCACAGGGCCTTTCACAAATAGTCTTGAAATGTTCAGAGAGTTTCTATATGGAAGGAGACAGTTGTCACCTTCACTGAGGTTAGAGCCAGGCCTGGACCCCAGCAACAGAGATGTGAGTTCAACACAAGGATCAACACCAGAGCAAGGTTGGTTCAGAAACAGTGACGGGGGACTGCACTAAAATTACAGAAAGAATGCGGTGGGATGCTGCATGCCAATATAGCAACCATGTTTTCTTTCCTTTTAACCACAAAGGGACTGAGTTTTTCAGCAGCAAAATTCTTCACAGACCAAAAACAAAACAAAACAAAAAACCCAGAAATTCAAGGGAAACCACTTTGTTGCTTTACAAGTGCCAAGTCACAATGTGAGAAAATGCAAGTTACAGAAAACATGAGATTCCCAGAAAATAAACTTGTGATTATTGTACCAGGAATTGGAAACCAACCGCTGCCTGCCATACCTTCATTCCCACCCCCACTAGCTCTGGCTCCTTTGGGCTTAAGAGTGGGTCCTCATACACACAGGCAGGAGTTCCTCCCAGGCCACTTATTTTGTGCCTAATTCTTTTAGTCCTCTGGCAAACATTTACTTAGTACCACTCGATGGGATGCTAGCTATGAAGCATCCAACAAGACTGAGATGTGGTCACTGAGCTCACAGTCATGGAGGGTTCCAAGAGGTAAATGAGCAATTCCATGCACAGTGTGGCATGCTAAAACACGACAAAATACAAGGGACTCCAGAACTGGCGAGGAGAGGGCATCTTCCTGGAGAAGAGGAAGACACCGGAGCTAAAGCTTAAAGGAGGAAAACTGGGATGTGTGCATTCCCAGAGCGAACCGTGTGAGTCAAACCCAGAAATAAGAAAGCACCACTTGGTGTTGCTGGACAAAGGCTAGAGGCAAGGAGAGCCAGGAAAAGAGGTGGGAAAGGTTGGCAGCACCAGATCAGGGAAGGTTCTTGGACTCTGTCCTATAGGCCAGCAGTGCTCAGTACTGGCTGCAGGTCAGAATTATGAAACATCTTTCAAATGATACTGATATCCTGCCTTCATGCCCAGAGATGAGTGGGTTTTTATTTTTTATTTTTTAGTCTGTTTGTTTGCTTGTTTGAGAAGGTCTCACTCCATCCCCCAGGTTGGAGTGCAGTGGTAAAATCATGGCTCACGGCAGCCTTGACCTCCTGTGCTCAAGCCATCCTCCTGCCTCAGTCTCCTGAGTAGCCGAGACTATAGGCATGTGCCACCACATTTGACTAATCTTTAGATTTTTTTTTTTTTTTGGTAGATAAGGGTCTTGCTATGTTGACCAGTCTGGTTTCAAACTCCTGGCCTCAAGCAGTCCTTCTGCCTTGGCCTCCCAAAGTGCTGGGATTACAGGTGTGAGCCACTGAGTCCAGCACAGAGATAAGTGTTCAATGAGCCTAGGCCCCAAGCCCCATCATCAGTGTTTCTTAGAAGCAGCCCAGGTGATTCTAGCACGCAGCCAGTGTTGAGAAGCACTGCTATAGTCCAGTCATCTGCACACTATGGGCCTCAGGCCAAATCCATTTCTGTATGGCCTGAGAACTAAGAATGGTTTTTACAGATCAATATTTGCAATCAATTTCATTGTAGGGAGCATGAACTCCAATTAAGCAAACCCCAATTTGAACTCCAATTAGGCAAAATGTTATTCCCCACAAAAAGAAGTTCCATTTATCTCATCAGTAGACCTGTGTCACAAAAAAGTACTCAATTCTTATTATATTTTGAATGTCATCAATACAGATTTGTGAAACATGTTTTCTTTTTTATTAGATAAGTACTCACATAATAGACTCAATTTCACCCCTTGGACTGTAAAGCCTAAAATATTTACTACCTGGCCATTTCCAGAAAAGGTTGGCTGACTCCTGCTATAGTTGATGGAGAAATAACATAGTTTGTTTTTGTGAAGAGGAGGACTCTGGCAGCTGTGTGAGGATAGATCTGAGGAAGAGAGACTGGGTACAGGGAGGCCAGGGAAGCAACCATCAATTAGTCTTGGTCTGGGCAGGTGAGGCCTAACATAGAGCAGTGGAATGAAGGTGGGGTGGGAAATGCAGGTCTCCGAGGTTAAAGGAAGAGGAAACAGTGCAGGGCTTGGCAGCCAATGGGCATAGGAGGTCAGGGCAAGAGAGGGGTCCAGGAGACCTTCTTGGGACCACCAAAGACCAGACAGAGCCACCAGCACCATCCCTTCCCTGTCTTGGGGGAGGGGTACTCCTAGGCCCGTGCCAGTACAGTCAATGGGAAAGGGCTGGAGTCCCTTTCCCTTCTGCTCTTCTTCCAAAAGACGCCATTTGCTCTCTACAGCCCTTGGAGATAGTTCCCTTCCTGGCACCTCTGTGCACAGACAAGAGAACAGAAACAACCAAATTGTGCTTTAATATCCTTTAACTCCCTGAATCCCAAGTATCACCCACTATGAGAGTCAGGTCAGGTACTGCCATCCTCATTTTACAGAAGCTGGGGCCCACAGAGGAAGGGAAACTGACCAAGACACAGGGTCAGGAAAGAGGCCGATTCAGAGTCTTTCTAGTCCTCCTCAACGTGCTGGCATGTAACCTAGAGGTCGGTCTGGCTCCAGTTGTTCTCAGAATGCCACACTGGTCCCTGCGCTCCTGGAGGCCAGCATCTGCGACCTCACTCCAAGATCCTTGGCTCCAGGTCAATGTGTCCTGGGTTTGAATCCTGCCCCACATGTCCTCTACCGCTGAGCCTCAGGTCCTTCACCTGGGAAGTGGGGGATGAAACTCTACCTTATATGATTATTTAGAGTTTTAAGTAGAATAATACAAAGTGCTGAGTATAGAGCCTAGCACACAGTATGTGCTCAATAATGCATATAATTTTATTAGGGAGGTTCATTCTTGACAGTCTAACTCTTGTTTGCTTGAGCCTGGCTTGAGTGGACCTGGTTTTTACATAAGAGGTAGTGTCATTGAAAGTGTGAACTCAGAAGCCAAAATGCCGGGGTGCCAAGCCCAGCTCTGCCACTTACTATGTGAACTTGGGGGAGTCGTTTCTAAAAATAGTTGCCACCTGATAGTGTCATCATGAAAATTTGGTGAGTTAAAATATGTAGGGCATTTGGAAAATGCCTGGCAATAGTAAGTGTTCTACAAGGGTGAGCTATTGCTATTGTTTTATAGTTCCTTTTATTTTCCATCGTAATTTCAACAGTAGGCCAGTTCCTGGGAGCCACCAGACCTTGTGCCAACAGTGAGCCTGCAGACGCATTTATTCACCCAATGTTTCTCAGGTCCCTCCTCAGGGCCTGATCTGTGCTAGCCTGTGGGATGCCAAGTGGGACCAGGCTCCCCTAGGGTACCTGAGGTCCACAAGTCTTTGGGAACTACTGCAAATTAATTTATGCAGTCTCACACAGGCAGTCGTCATCTCTCTATGAATTTATATAGTAAAGTAGCAAATATTAATCAGAGAGTCACAGGCCCTTATCAATCCTGACACTCAAAAAATTCTAAAACCAAAAGGTTGGGTTTTTTTAATAACTCATTTGGTGGCAAAACCTGACATGAAGTAATGTGAAGCTATTTACTGTCTTTATTTTTCCTACTTAGTGTGAACAATCATACATTTTGCTGCAGAGAAATTAATGGCTTTGATTATGGAGCACAGCCTCAGACGTATCACATAATATACAGTATATGCACCATATTTCCTTTCAAAAATCTAAAAACATACCAAATTCCAAAACATGCCTGACCCCAAGGGCTTTCAATGATGGACTGTGGACATGCATTTATTATTACTATGGGACAGCTATGAGCACTCCTATTGTTCCTTTCCACCAAAAGATACAGAAAATTGGTTTGGCATAGCCAAATGACTTTTATTTCTCTTTGAAAAAAAAAAAAAAAAACAATATATTATTGGGATCCAAGAAATAAAATTGGCTTTCCTCTTTTATGCAGTTGATATTACAGAAAACATTTACTTATAACCAACACAGACTCCATCAGTCTGTTCTCAGACAGAAAAATCCAGTTCCGAGGTCAAGGACAGCCAACAACCACAGTGGCTTAGCCCCAGGAACTCTGCAGGTGGGTTTGGAGATGGAGCTGGGTCTCAGAGCGGAAACCTTAATCCCCTGTCTTACATCCCAAGATAACCCTTTCCTTATGATGTTTGCTCATAGGGAAGTTCTGGGCGGACACAGAAGACATGAGCTGAAGCTGAGCAGGAGAGAGCATATTGTGAATTTGGAGGCAGAGGGAGCAAGGGGAAAGGAACAGTACTTCATTGGCTAATTAGGAGATATGTTGTGAATTGCTAATGGCCTTGGGGCATTGAAGTGACAGGCTACATTAGCAGCCAGGATGGCTGGGTTGCTTGCTAGTGAAAGTCTCTTTAGAAAAGGAAAGTTGCAGGGAGAATATGCACCCATGTGTTGTTTCTTTGTATGCTCCTGGATCACAAAGATTTTGGGCAAGGAAACCAGGATACAGACAATCAACTATAGGTCCCAGCTTCCCAGGTTGGGCTGCCTGGGGCCTGCCCCTCCTGTCCTGCATCCCTGTGACACAGCAGGGATAAACAGGTGCTGGGAAACAGGTGTCCTGATCTCTGCTATCTACTTGCTGTGCAACTCTGGGCAAGCTACAGAGCCCCTCTGAATGTCATCTTCCAGATTTATAAAGCATGATGCAGTGTTGTAGATCTTTAAGCTCTTCCTAAACATGTTTTCCTTCTTGGGCTGCTTCCCTCTCTCTCCATTTGACCAAAATGACACATGAAATTCCCAGCATGTTAACATTCTGAAGGGACAGAGTGATCCACATACAGTGAGGGAGTGAAGACACAACTAAGAATTTAGTGAGAAATCCATTTTGGCTCCCACCTTGGACACCAAATATCAAGCACTATCATGCCCTAGTGTCATCCCCAAGCCCCTCACAGTGCCTGATAACTCCCCTTTCATGCTTCTTCCACACCCTCTAGGCTCCTGACCTCTTTTCCTTGTAGCTATTTTTGTCTTATGGTTTTCCCTTCTTTCCACTCTGAAATCCAGCTACGGTTAACTGAGTGCTTACTGTATGCCAAATAAGAACATGCACTGAGATTACTGGGTTTAGACCTCAAAACAGCCTTGTGGAATATAAGAGGAGTCTCAGAGATCTTCCTTTTAAAGGAGAAGAGGCTCTGAGATCAGGAAATTTGCCCAAAACTACATGACTGGCAGCTAGTGGAAGCAGTATTCAAACTCCACTCATTGGGCAAGTTCCTAGACAGACATCTTTCTGGGTCTCCATTTCCTCATCTTCACACTAAGTTAATCCTAACACCTTCATAGGATGCTTTTAAAGACAAAATGGGACAACAGCAAAGCCATCCTTCAGTCCTCAATGGCTGTCAGAGTGGCTTCTTATATCCTAAGAAGGGGCAAAAGCCCACCTGCTCTTTCCCACTTGTGAAGTCTTAACGTGATGGGACCGCTTCAGCCCTCATTCATTCATTCATTTATTTATTTATTTATTTATTTATTTATTTATTTATTTTTTAGTTTCTGTCTGTAAGTTTATTGCCTGTATCTGAAAAATCATCATAGAAAATTGTTTGGTTTAGCTCTGAGCAGCCTGCTCCTGAGCTCTGAGGAAGCTTGCCTTCTTTTGAGCTACCAGATCCTTCTTCTGAGCAAGAGTCATTTTGGGATGGTTCCACCTCCTCTTTTTAACTGCTTTCTTGGGCTTCTTTTCATAGACTGGATTCTCTCATATAGCAGCATGAGCTCCTTTATTTTAACAATGGCAAATGAGATTGAAATGCAAAAACGGCAGGCTAAGGGAACAGGGACTTCAGAGAGCTTGCCCAGAGGAGCAGAGGCGGGCACTCCACGATGCATATGGGCACCAGAGAAGAGCCAAGTCTTACTGAAGGGACTCGGTGTGTTTCACAATTTGTGTCATACACAAATGTGAGGGTGTGTTCCAATGGGTGGTGCTGCCAGAGGGTGCAGTGCCTGCTACAGTCAGCAGGAGTCTGGACTTTGCCCCGGGGCCATCGGAGACACAGGGAGTGAGGAACAGATGGCTGTCTGGCTCTGGCAGTGGGGGGTTGGAGGATGCATCAGAGTAAGAGCAGGCCTGGAGGAAGAGGGTGACACTGAAGGAGGGAGGGGAGCAGACGAGAGGGGAGAACAAGTCTTGGCAGGGGCCTCAGGCTTGTTCTCTGAAAGGAAGAAAGTGAGAATTGAACCCCGGCTCCCTGCAACTTGGAATGAGGTAGAGTGAATTCAACACCTCACCTGCGGAAATGTCCACAGACTCACTAAACCCTAGTTCTCTCAAAATTTGGCTTACACTCTCTGACATGTTCAGTAAGAGTCATTGTTTGCTACCCTTGAAGGTTATCTCCAGAGCGAGGGTGAGCTCCTGAATGCAATTCAAGCCAACAAGTATTTACAGAGCACCTGGTTCTCCTCAAGCATCCTGTGAGTCCTGTGGGGATGTGAGGAGGGTGGCATCCCTACCCCAGCATCCCAGCAGCTCCCAAGGTCAGAAGCACTGGGGGAAAGAACCATATATGAGTTGGAAGTCCCAGCTTCAGGTCCTCCTCCTTCTGTCACTTCTACACTGTATAATTTTGAGCAAGTCGCTTTTTGAACCTCAGTTTCAGCATCTATAATAGGGCTGATTATGCCAGCTACCCTTAGGATTCGTGTGAGAATTTAATGCAATCATCACTGTCGCATGACCCATAAAACACCATATAGAAGTATTATTTTGTTTAACACTAATATGTGATAACCAGCTACTGAGAGTTGAATCGTGTTCCTCCAAAAGCTATATTGAACTCCTAATTTCTGGTACCTATGGATACAAACTTATTTAGAAATAAGGTCTTTGCGAATGTCATCAAGATGTAAGTTAAGGTGAAGTCCTACTGGAACAGGGCAGGCCTTTCATCCAGTATGACTGATGCCCTTATAGGAAGAGGAGGAGACACAGGCAGGCACACAGAGCGGGGAAACGACCCTGTGAAGACATGAAGATACACAGAGGGAAGACAGCCATGTGAGGGCAGAGGTAGAGACTAGACTTATCAGCTGCAAGCCAAGGAGCACCAAGGAGTGACATAATCACCAGAAGCCAGGAACCAGAGACAGGCATGGAACAGATTCTGCCCCTGGATCCGCCAAGAAGGAGTCAACATTGCCATCACCTGGATTTCAGACATCTAGCTGCCAAAACTGTGAGAAAATAAATTTCTGTTGTTTTAAACCATTCCATTTGTGGTAGGTTTGCAATGGCAGCTGTGGGAAGCTAATACACCAATCAAGACAGGGAGAAAGTGCCCAAACAGAAGAACCAAGTGTTGCAACACAGAGAAAAAAAGCAACCAATTCCTCCCTGAATGCCTGCATCTCCTGCCATCTCTTCACATCAGCCATTTTCCTTCCAATCCCTTGCTGTCAGCAAGATGCCTCTGGACATGATCTGTGTAGGTACCAGCCATCGTTTTCTAAAATTGACACACCAGATGATAGTTAAGTGCCTCCTATATTCCAGGGTCAGGCATTGAGGATCCAGGGGTGAACCACACGGACTCCATTCCTGGCTGCACAGAGTTCCCAGTCTAAATGGAGGACACTTTGGACAAGAACTTGCCACCAGGAACACATTCCTGAAGAGGACCTGGCATATAGGGTGCTCTGAGGAAATGCGGCAAGAGGATAAAACATGACCCACTCAATCGGTCACCAGCTCTGTGTCCTTGACAAATTCGCCCAAGTTCCAAAAGGCCATAGGCATCGGATTACTCAGCCTCGGGGCTTTCTATGGCTCCCAGAAGGTAGGTATAGCATCAGGTCCCACCTCTTGGGTCTTATTCAGAATTCCTCCCAACCCTCTCTGGACATTTACTGCCCACTCCTCTTTCAGAAACACTTTATACTCACTCCAATAACTGGATAACACAGGCCTTGGCAGATTTTGAGTTCGAAATGCTTTATGGCCTTTAATATCCTTGAATATTTACCAGAGGCCTGTTCTGAAACTCTGTACTCAGGATATAGAGATGAGTAAGACATATTTGTCCCTGTTCTTGAGCAGCCAAAGGGCTAGTTGGAGCTACTTGGCCTCAGTTTACTCATCTGTAAAATGGAGGCAATAATATGTCTTAGTTTATAGTTAGTAGGCATACCAAGTGTCTAGCTCTCAGCAGGTGTGCAACAAACATCAAGTCCTCATGCATTTATTTTCCTGGATGCGCCTTTGCTCAGACCTTCTCCCTGCCTATGTGCTTCTCATCCATCTCTACTACCTCATGGCCAATACATTTTTAAGACTCAGATGAAAGCTTGATCCTTCTGTAAGCTTTTCCTGACCAGCCTAATGTCTTCTTAGAATTCCAGCCTCTCCGACTGCATGAATCTGAATATTTTCCCCCACTATATGGTCTAATTAGACATTTTTAAATTTGTGTTTTCCTCATCCTAGCTTCTTATCTCTCATGGTTCTTCGTATCATGCTTTATATCTAGTTCTTGTTCAACGAGTAGCTATAGATTGGTTTGCTGCTTGCTTTATTGTTGCAAGTCCCAGAAAGTAGGAGGTAAAAATATCACACAAAATTAGGCCATTCAGGGTTCAGTCCCTCCTAAAAGTTGAGACAAGAGGACCATCCTTAATAGAAGCCCAGTGATCCCCAGATGTAAATGGTCACTTTTGCCTTCCTGGCTCCCAAAGCAGCCCAGCTGTTCACACCTTTGCAGGGACCCCTTCCACCCCAGGGCAAGGAAATGGCTGCCAAATTGCAACCTTAATTGGGAGGCAGGCAAAGGAATGGCCAGAGGCACAATAACCCTCCAGTGGCCAAGCCAAAGAGTCTGCTTCCCTTTCTTTTGTATGCTTCCCAGCCCTGATGCATGCATGGTTCTCCCCTCTAACCTTCAGGCATGGTGGCCACTGGGTCTCCCAAGACCTCTCTCCTCTCTGGTTCACACTCCATAGGACCATTTAGTCTCTCAGGGGCAGAGAAAATAGAGTGACTTGAATAACTTTATGAGTCACAACCAAAGCCAAGAAAGACAGAATCAAATGAAAATACTGTCTAAGTCGATTTGCCAAGGCAAAGGTTGAGGGAGCCTGGGCCGCTGTCATTGATACAAGGGACTCTGCCTTTCATTTCCTCTTTGAATGAATTTCTCCTGAGCACTTTGTCAAGGGGGCTTCAGAACCTAGTCAAGGACACAGGTGCAGGGACTCTATAGGTCAGATGGCAGACCTCTGGGCCTCAGAAGAGAAAGTCACAGAATTTGGCTTGAGGTGTTCGGGCAGAACACTCAAAGGGTTGAGATTCACGGAAAAGCAGGAGCTAAGGAGGCAAAGGCCATTCCAGCTAGTCATGGCTAGGGACAGAAAATTCACGGTAGCCCACCACGTACCAGGCAGTGTTCTCATTGATTTTTATACATGATTTTATTTCATCCTCGACATAGCCCCATAGTTACAGGTATTACTGTCATTAACATCTCCATTTTGTAAATAAATAAACTGAAGCCCAGGGGACTGAGTAACTGGAGCAAAACTGGAAAGCCAGTAAGCCACAGAATCAGAATTCTAATCCAGTTCTGAGTGACTCAAAGCCTGCCCCCTCCAACTATGTGTTACATGGCTACCCAGGAAACCCACAGATGTGTCACTCTTGCTTCCTCTCTGGATACCATTTCCCAAGTTAACTGGCTGTCTCCAAATTTTTGGCATTTGAATAATTCCTTTACAGGCCAGAGGTAACTGCCACTCTTGGTCAAAAAAGGAAGGATACCCCAGCAACTAAATACAGAATAAGAGTAAGTAGAGAATGTAAAGGGTTAGAAGGCTTTGTGAGCCAGGAAGGCAAAAGCCAGGAAGGCCACTCAGGTCTGGGGGATCACAGTACTTCTGTTGACAATGGTTCTCTTATCTCAGAATTTTTAGGAAAGGCTGGCTGCTGAGTGGCCCAAAACTTAGGGCAGTTTGCATGATTTTTCCCCCTCCCTTCTTCTGGGGCTTATGAGCAATTAGCAAACCAATCCACAGATACTGTCAAATAGAGGTTGCATAGTGGAAAGTTAGAAAGAAAACAGTCTGGAAATGCCAACTCTATTACCGTGCAAGCCCCATTTATGAATTTACATATGTGTGCTTGTTTATATTTATCCCAATTTGTGCAAGACAAATTATAAGGAATCCAGTGCAGACAGAAAGTAGAAAATGTAGCATGTGGGCCAAGGTTGCTACATATTCTGTGCTTTTATTCTTTTTCCTATGCTTTGCAACTCCCCACCACATGTGTCCTCTAATCTGGGACAACCTCCAGCACCATGAGTTCAAAATAGAATCCAATAAGAAGAGGCTCAATTTACCTGTGAATCTTCAGGAGCAGCAGACAAGTAGGGGTAGGGGCATCTCACCTGGCTGAGAGTTAGGTCAGGTGCTTTTGAAAGTCAGTAATGTTCATCCAGCCTTACTTCTCAGGGCCCTGAGAAAGAGCTGGGCTGTGGGCCACTGCCACTTACAAACTGCATGACCCTGGGCAGACCATCTAACCTCTCTATGCTTTGTTTTTCTCATCCATTCACATTATGGAATTACTAACAGTGGTAGCTCCTCTTCACTGAGTGGGGACAGGGATATAAACACACTTGTAAACAGAAACTGCTGCACAAACAAGCAGCTTATTTTTAGTCCTACCTGGATTATGCAACTAAATAGTATGGACCCAATAGAACTTAACCTTAAGTAGAACATGATCAAGGCTGATCACAGAATGTATTCAACTGTATTCAATAAATATATTTTGAGTACCTGGCTCTGTGATAGAAGACAGTCAGATAGATGTTATTAAAAAAAATAAAAAATAAAAAAAAAAAAAAAAAAAAAAGAGGGCCACAGTGTGTTAGGTTCTAGAACTGAGGAGATGGAAGACAGGTAAGTTATGCTGGGGGCCCCAGTAGAGGCTGGTAGAGTGGACCTAGGGCAGATGGGAAAGCGCTGCCTGATCTCAAGGGGACACTGGAACTGAGGCTTGAATAGGTAGGAATTGGCTAAGTGGACACAGTGAAGGCATTCCAAGCAGAAGGAACAGCACGGCTGAGGCACAGAGGCCTGAGCAGGATGGTGTGCAGAGGGAAGTGTGCTAGCCCAGCAGGTCTGGCTGCCATGCTTCATTACAAAAGAACAGGATTTATTCAGCAGGGGGATGTCACTGTAACTACCCTTCATCATGACTTTCCATAGGCAGAAACATGAAGACAGCCCCAGATCTCACCCACCCAAATGATTCCCAGCATTTTTTGTGTCATTTCTCACTCTGATTAGCAAGCAATTTCCTGAAGGCAAGCCAATCCACCGGGCACAGAATATGAGTTCCAACTCTTCCAATGAGCAGAAATCTACTGGTTCCATATTCTTCTCTAGGGAAGGAGAATCAGCTGAAATGAGTTGTTGTTTCCCATATTTACATGGGTATTTTCTTCTTATGTGAAATGCTTATGGACAAGGACTAATCTGTTAGGAAGGCAGAGAAAAATTGTGGTCCTTGCTACCATAGCCAAGGAAGAAGAACTGGGGAGTGGGAGGGCAATAAGTTTTTATTGGAAAAATCAAAAACTTTGATAGCTTGGACTTTGAGAGGAGACCCTAAAATTAGAGAGGAACTTGGAGGTGATCTTGTCCAACATGCTACTCAAAGCAAAGCTTCCTTATAATACAGCCTGGCTAATTAACAGGCATCAAGTCTTGCTTGAATACATTTTTTATTAATTTGATAATTTGATGGATCATAGCTCTGGTGGAAACACATGCACTCATATCAAGAAAGAGAGAGAAACAGGAAGATGTGGAATCTTGGAAACAGAGGAAGAGTCAAATTTGGCTCCTCTACTTACATAGATTGAATTACTATGATCTTAGGCAAGACATTCAAACCCTCTGAGTTCCTTCTCTGTAAAGAATTGGTTATAAAACCTTCCTTGTCGGTGTTGTTGTGAGGATTAAGTGGAATCATGTATATATAGTGCCCAGCAGAGTTGGCTGGCACACAACCAGCACTCAATAAATGGTAATTATTATTATCTCATTAGCCCAAACTCCCACCCAAGGCAGAAATCCTTCTTTAAACAACCCTGACAAACCAGAGAGCTATCAAGTCTCTGCTAGAATAAATATTTGTTGATTGATTTGGTAATCAGTTGATTCTAAATACCTGGGAGACACATAAACACACACACACACACACACACACCCTCCAGGATTATTTCTCTAAGTCCTGTGTGAGGGAGATGCTTTATCAACAAGATCATATCCCCATATCCTTCTCTGTTGGGTGATAGTCAATGGTTAAATTTGCAGCCCGGAGCCAGAATCCAGTCACTGCAACTTTCTGCTCCATGGTCTGCTTCTTTAACCGTTTTTTTTTTTTTTTTTTTTAACCACACAGACTGCTTTGAAGACCTTCCCAGACAATGCACATACCTGGAACAAATTGCCTACAACTTCAGGGGTGTCACAGACCTTGTGAAGGGCTTTGTGCCTTCCTGGCTAAGCTCCTCTTGCTGGCACCTCCCCACACAAGGCTCTGAAATTGCAAACACTGTTCCTTTCTCCCAACAAGCATCTCTCTTGCCATCTCCTCCCAGTGCTCTTCCTGGAACTTCAGAAGAGGGATGCAGTGCTGGACTTAAGCTCTGCAATCAGTGCAAATTCCAGTTTCCCCATCTAGTGCATCTTTAAGCCTCAGTTTCCTTGCCTACAAAATGGCGATTGTAATAGTGCCTGTGTCACAGAGCTGCTGTGAGGGCTGAGGGGCACAGCACAGTGCCTGCACAGAGGAAACATACAACTGAAGTTTGCAGTTGTCACTTCTCTTCTTATGTTACCTGTTCCCTTGCTCTCCTCCTCCCACAAACATTGCAGTTTGCCATTGTTCCACTTTAAAAAAAAGCTCCAGAAGGTACACACAGCTCCAGAGGACAACTTGAGATGGTCCTGCATGCCGTGACCTAGGTGTCAGGCAGGGGGCGCTCTGTCCAAGTCAGACGTGGGGCAGCAGGTGACAGACATATGCCAGACTTGGCCCCGAGAAGCTCTGACTGGGATTTATAAGGTCTATGATTACTAAAAGAAAGAAAAATTCAAATTACTGAGTTAAAAATCAGTGGTATAGTAGATTTAAAAGCTTAATAAACAAAGGGTCTTGGGGACAGGAAACAATACAAGGGATCCATGGAGGTATAACATTTGAGAAGTCTGATGTCCTTCCCCTTTTTGTTTCCCAGCCTCCTTCCCTCCCTCTCTTCCTTTAAAAAACAAGCATGTATTGAGCGGTTATGTGTTCAAGCCTTGTGCTAGCCACTAGAAATGAGAGATGAATAACCATGATTCCTGCCCTCTTGGAGCTCACAGTCTAATGGAAGAGCCGACTTATAAAACTAACAGTGCAACAAGTTCCCCAACAGGGCAAGCACACGTGCTGAGGCTGTCTAACCCTGAAGCCTCAGACTCTATGAGACGCAAAGGAATAAACGGTAATTCCCAGAAAAGGTGACACTCACATGGAGACCTGTCAATCATTTTTATTAGACATTTTTGCTGGTTACAAAAGTAATAATACTTTTTGCAGGAGATTTGGAAAGCACAAGGGTGTCAGAAAAAGAAAACATCAATCATTATTTCACCATTAGAGGCAACCACTAATACATTCTGAAGCATTTCTCTTTCCATCTATGTACTTAACATCAATTAGTTCATTATGTCTATACATTTGATAGGCTTCCCATTTTACTTAACATTGAAACATAAGTACTTTTCCATCAAGCTCAGTCCAGACGGGTGACCCCTGGATCTTTGATCTGGGGGACCAAGTCCAGGAGCCTGGAAGCCAGGGCTGGCCCAAAGGAGAGATGACAAGCTGGGTTTTGGTGAGCAGGTTGAGTTGGCAGTGCCTGTGGAGCATTCCACCCAGGGAAGAACACTGAAGATGCTGGAGAGCTGGGTGTGGCACTCAGGAGACAAATTCAGGCCTAGAGGGTCCTCAGGTGGTGGTTGACGCCATGGGTATGGATGAGATCCCTCAGGGAGGGTGTGCAGGGTGAGAAGAGAGATGACTAGGGTAAGGTCCCTGCCCTCTAGAAGCTCACAGTCTAGTTGTGTTCATGTACAAGTCATTTACCCCCAGCTAGATTGTAAGCTCCTTGAGGGCAGTTACCATTTCACACACAGCAGTCCCTCGCCAACCATGGGGGTTAGGTTTCTGAAAACCCCTGGGGCAGGAGAAGTCAGGCTTGAGGAATTTAGGACCTTATTGGGGAAAAAATAGGGTTAGGGGAATGAAGTCACCAGTGAACTTGTAAAATTATTATATTTTTACATAATGAAAAATGACAATGACAACATATTCAAAACATTGAATATCAGTGACACAAATTATCAACATATTCTTCAATTAACAATGTAAACTTTACAACTTATTTTTATGTATCATCTATCCCTTTAGTAGAGTTTGCCCCTTCACAGCTGTAACAATATTCTTGTAAATTCACTTTTGCATTGCTGGAAAAAATATACTTGCTAAGAGTCCTTTTCTTATGTGTGTTTTCCCATCCAATTATTCAATGCATTTTGGTGTTTTTTTTTTTTTTTTTTTTTTTTTTTTTTTTTGAGGCGAAGTCTTGCTCTGTCGCCCGGACTGGAGTGCAGTGGCCAGATCTCAGCTCACTGCAAGCTCCGCCTCCCGGGTTTACGCCATTCTCCTGCCTCAGCCTCCCGAGTAGCTGGGACTACAGGCGCCCGCCACCTCGCCCAGCTAGTTTTTGTATTTTTAGTAGAGACGGGGTTTCACCGTGTTAGCCAGGATGGTCTCGATCTCCTGACCTCGTGATTCGCCCGTCTCAGCCTCCCAAAGTGCTGGGATTACAGGCTTGAGCCACCGCGCCCGGCCGCATTTTGGTTTTTATAACTCCAGGCTACTGACTCCTGTCTCTTGGTCCCACCCACAAGTGCAAGCACATACCCACATCCTAATAGGTAGGAGTATGTTTCTGAGGTCTGATCCACCGCCTCCCACTCTCCTCTATTCCCCAATTTTACTACAAACACCTCTCCTCTGCAGCCACTTCACCTACTTCCCTCTTCCCCAACCTCTGGGCATATTTCATCAGTTCCCCCATAGGAATAAACAAAGACTCCTGACCTTGGGACTCTCCATGGCTTCTGACAAAGTACGCAAACATGAAGTTGTCAATATTAGAATTTGGTGTCTGTCTTTGGTAGACCCTAGCATATCATTCACTCACTAGCTCGTAGTAGGTACTCAATGAATTCTTGTTGAACTGAGCAACTTCCAAAGTAAAGGAAGGATATGGACTTTTTTTTCTCTCTTTCCCCATTCACTGCTCCGAATGAATATTAAACCTTCACACAACATAAATATTGAAATATTTGTAGGCACATTTAATTTTCCCTTCTGGCAGGTCGTGATGACAAGAGGCAACTAATAGATGCAATCTATCTGCATTCATGAAGGCAATTTTGAGTTCCACATGACATGCTGTCAATAGAGTCAAAAGATATGGCCCTTTAGTGAAGGAATTCTCCATATTTTCTAGCTCAGACCACTTGGATAAAGGAAAACACCTACTAACCAACGAATCTCCCACATACATTTATGACAGAAAGGTTATCACCACGACTAAATGGGAGGACTAGCACTATTTTTCATGAGATATCAACAAAACCATGTCTTTTAAATGAAACAATAACCAGTTACATTTACACAGCACTTTACATTTTACAAATGCTTTTAGGTACATTTTTATCTCACTTTTTCTTCACAGCAGCTCTGCGAGGTAGTCAGAGAAGGCACTGATAGTTCCATTTTGCAGATGAAGAAACTGAGGCTTATTCTAAGGAAGGGACCAAAAGGTGCAACTCACTAGTCAAATTTGATACCCTTTCCATCTCCCATCACTGTTCTGTTGCCAGTTGGGTTACAATGAAAAACACAAAACTAAATTGCAGTGCTGTTCCACTGTCATGCAATTGCCAGTGCCCAAGAGGTAGGCCCACCCCTCGACACTCACACTCTCCCATTCCTCCCATCCCCAGTTGTCTTCCCTCATCCACTATCCACTCCAAAAGTCAGTACCCAGCCTGGCACATGAAGACACCTGAGTCAGCACCACATGCACCAGAAATGGCATTCAGCACTTCATGCATAGAAGCAAAGCTATGAGGCCAAAAAACCCAGGGGATTGAGGGAGGTGGTGGGGGTGGTTCACCAGTCTTAACTCATTTAATCCTCTGCAAAATACTCACAATGATCACCCTTTCAAAGATGCAGAAACTGAGGCTCATCACGTGTATTAGCTTGGCCATGGTCACATGTCCAGAGAATGACAGAGTCAGCATTTGAACCTAGGTTCAGTTCCTGGACAGCAGGGCAGTCCCAAGAAAGCACTTCACTGGCTCAGAGCCAAATGTGTTCCATTTCAGCCCCCCAGCTCAGAAGGACCTTGACCCTCTGCAGAAGCTGCTGCCCTGTCGGCAAAGCTTCTTACAAAGGGTCCTCATCTGGACTAAAGCTGGATCACCTGACATAATGATTAAGCCCCAAACAGTCCCAAATCCTTTGTGGAAAAGAAAATCTGCTTTTTAAATGAATTCACA
The DNA here is from genome assembly GCF_001698545.2 of Rhinopithecus bieti. Taxonomy (NCBI): domain Eukaryota; kingdom Metazoa; phylum Chordata; class Mammalia; order Primates; family Cercopithecidae; genus Rhinopithecus; species Rhinopithecus bieti. The sequence goes on along the minus strand of NW_016812346.1, from coordinate 779,149 downwards.
GAGACATTTTGGTTTCAATTGCAAGGAACCTAAAATTTCCAAACAAGGAAGTAGACATTCAGTCCACTTATTCATTTCACAGGATCTTTAACCAAATGGCAAAGGAGAAAGCTCAATGAGCACCAACTAAGAAAATATAAGGGTCAAATTTTATGTGTGGCTGCAATGAAATTTAAAAGCAAAGTTGCAGAGAGAGAAAGTAGACTAGAGGCTGCCAGGGGATTGGGGAAGGGGAAATGGGGAGTGACTGCTGAATAGGTACAGAGTTTCCCTTTGCTGTGATGCAATGCCTTGGACCTCCACAGAGGTGATGGTTGCACAACACTGTGAATGTTTTAAACACCACTCAATTGTACACTTTAGAATGACTAGTGGTTAACTTTATGTTCTGTGAATTTTACCTCATTTTTTTAGAAAAAGAAAAAATAATGTTGCATGTGCTGAGTACAGTCTGACAGGTAAAAGATGCCTCAGGAAGTGTTATATGCACAAAAAAGATTGGAACACACCCACCTGCTCAACATTAAGAGTTAGTTATGAAATCCCTGGACAAAATATTGTATGTCTATTCAAGATGATATATATATGGGGAATTGTAGAGATGTAGAGAAATGTTGATGGTACAATAGAAGATGGCAGGGGTTGGGGGAATAGTAGACAAAATAGTAGACAAAGAGGACCAGATAAAGCTGGTCCTCTTGTTCCTGAACCTGTGGACATGGAAACTCCCAGCACAGGGAGTGTGCAGCACCAGAGAAGGGTGTGTGCATTTGTTCACTTATGTCACTCTGCATGCCTGCATGTGTTTATACAACAGACAGAGGGGAGCAACTTCAGAATTACATTTTTACAGCTTGACTCTTTGGCTTAATAAATTGTTATGCCTTCCAAATTCACTGGTGATGATAATAAGGAAAACAATAACAGCAGTAACATTATTATTATTATTATTATTATTATTATTATTAACATTATTATTATGGCAGGTACTATTCCTTGAGAGACTTATGAGCTTGGCACCCTCATAAATGTCTCTTGTGCATCATCTCACTTATTGCTCACAGCAACCCATGAGAAAGGAAGTCTTCCCAATTTTCAGTGGGGGAAACTGAGAATCACTAAAGACTTCTCCAAGGTCACACATTAGTCAGGACAGACACAGGATTTTAATTAGGTCTGATTGATGTTCGTCATTTGACAGGAAAAGGAGAGCATAGTCAACATTTAGAATTGTAGATGGAGACTTAGAATGTAAAAAAAAACATTTTTTGAAAGACCCATAGCCCAGCACAGCGGCTCACGCCTGTAATCCCAGCATTTTGGGAGGCCGAGGCTGGCAGATCACAAGGTCAGGAGATCGAGACCATCCTGGCTGACACAGTGAAATCCCACCTCTACTAAAAATACAAAAAATAAAAAATAAAAAAATTAGCTGGGCATGGCGGTGGGCGCCTGTAGTCCCAACTACTCAGGAGGCTGAGGCAGGAGAATGGTGTGAACCCAGGAGGTGGAGGTTGTAGTGAGCCGAGATCATGCCACTGCACTCCAGCCTGGGTGAAAGAGCAAGAAGAAAGAAAAGAAAAAAGAAAAGAAAAGAAAAGAAAAGAAAGAAAAGAGAAAAGAAGGAAAGATAGAAAGAGAGAGAGAGAGAGAAAGAAAAAGACACATAATCACTTTAGCTAGAAATAAACACCAGTAACACTCTAACATGTTTACTTGTAATTGTTTCTATGTCTTTTACATAGTTAAAATAAAGCTATAGATGCAATTTTGTCTACTATTCCCCCCACCTTCCATTGTACCATAAACGTTTCTCTACATCTCTACAATTCCCCATATATATCATTTTGAATAGATATACAGTATTTTATCCAGGGATTTCTTAACTCTTATCTTAATGATGAGCAGGTGGGTGTATTCCAATCATGTATGCATATAAAAAATGATGTGGTAAAGATTTTTGTCCATCTAATTTCTCTGAATGTATTGTGATTTCCAAAAAAAGAAAAAAAATTAGCTTCTAGATGTGCTCTTAATCTCATGTCCTTATCTGGAACTCCAGATGGGCAAGAACCCCATCTATGGAGGTGTCTACAAATGCATACATCTGGCCCTGCCCCAGAGCTGGGAACAGAATCTCTGTGGTGATCTCTAGGTTGGAGTGGGGGCTCGCTTTGGTGGTTCCAGCCTTAACCACTGCACCAGGGCTGATGTTTCTTGGCCTAACTGCGCAGACATACAATCTTGACCAAAGACAAGGTTCTGTCCTCCCTACACTGTAGCATCCGAGACTTGCTGGTAGTCATTGCGGCATGAGGCTCCTTCCATCTTTTAGATTTCTGCCACACCCCCAGCCTATCTGCTCTATTATTAACCTAGTGCATTTTTTCTTCACATTCAACTGACTCTTTGTTTCTGGAATCAATTTATTTTAAACGGAAAATGTATCTCATTATCTTAAGTGAAAAAAACACCATCTTTTCATAAATAGGAAAAAAAAAGGTTAAAAAATGAATATGATGAAGAAAACAAGGTGAATACTGTTGCTTCCTCATCCAAACTCAGGTCTCTGTTAAACAGGGAGATGAACAAGCATTGGCGAGGTATTAAATACCTACTAGTGCCAAAATCAGGCTTTCTCCTCCACTAAATCACAAAGATTAAAGAGGAATTGAAACAAGACTTTCTCACCATGTGATTCAGTGTTACTTAACACCGTGCTTAGGTAACACACACAACCATTTGGTCCCAGTCCCCTGTGGAAAACACCTATCTAGTCCAGCCTTCTCCATTTACACAGGAATAAAAGAGCCCAAGAGTTAAGTGTCAGGCCTTTGTCACATCTAAGCCTGGCAGCAAAGCAGAACGGAGAATCTATGTCTCCTTCCTCCTAAGTCTTATTCGATAGCTCTTTAAAACTTTATTTTAAAAAAAATGTGGGCAGCAGAGTATACAGAGAGAGAAATATATATTTACTTTGATCTTTCCTTTTTAGATCCCAAAGCATATTGTGATAGACGAGGTTAAGGAAACAAGCATATCAAAAGAAAAGCAAAAAAATCTGTATCAAAAGAAAAGCAAAAAAATTTAATCATCAAGTAATTATTGACGATCTGCTTTTGTGCCAGACTCTGTGCTGTGTGCTGGGCCCATCAACATAGAACAAGAGACAGTTTCCCACTCCTGACCCCCAACCTGTCAGTGTATGGGGCCAATATTTGGATTAGAAGTGGCCAGTGTGGACTTATCATTCACTCAATTCATTGCTCCAGGAACATGTATGAGTACCTACTATGTGTCAGATTTCCATAAATAATTTTTTATGGGAATATTGATGGTCACTTCTAGACAGTTACTCTGATCATTCTACTTACTGCTAAGATTCAAACATAAGAATGGCAGGATGTAAAAGTTAGGCCAGTTATAGAAAACTGTTTTATAAAACTGATGCCGAACTTCTTAATGAGAGATACACTTTAAAAACATTAAACAGTTTAGAAACTGTTACTAATAATAGCTAACAAGCAAACCAATCATGTAATTAGTAATAATCAGCTAATATTTGTTAGATACTTATGATACGCTTGATATTATGCTAAGCACTTTTGCAGATCCTGACTCAATACTCACAAGAATCCTGCTCATCTGCAATACACAGACTTGGAACCAAGGCTTACAGAGGTTAAGTAATTTTCCCAAGATCCTGCTGCTAATAAGTAGTGAGACCTAGATACAAACCGGGACAGCTGACAGAAAGTTAAAACCTCCCAAAATGTAAAAGACATGCTTTCTAGGAGAAAAATAAAAGTTTGTTGAAATTTGTATCGTTTTAATTACATTCACAAAGAAGAGGGGAAAATTTTAACCTCCTTCAAAGTTTAACCACTAGTTTAACTCTTTATCAGTAGTTAACAAATGGGTGAAGATCCTGTTTCCCAAACTTTTCTCGGTTAAGAATCACCTGGAGAGCTGGTTAACAGGAATTGCTGGGCTTCACCCCCAGGGTTTCTCATTCAGTAGTTCTAGGGTGGAGCCTGAAGATTTGTATTTTTTTCTTTTCTTTTCTTTTCTTTCTTTCTTTTTTTTTTTTTTTTTAAAGA